>NW_024344371.1:1663199-2217369 GCF_902729225.1 Pteropus medius | reverse complement strand
CCCAACAGTTGTAGTCACAGCTGCAAGGACTGTCTTCATAAAAAGAGGGGGTGGGGGGAGGAAAGTCCGCTATTTTATTACCCATAAATGAGTGAGAAGAGGGTTCTCGGATCTCCCGCCTGCGTGGGGCAGGCAGGATGGTTGCTTGAAGGGAAGGACAATCTCGTGCCAGGAGGAGCAGCGCTGTGCCTGGCTGGCTCGGGATGTGGAGCTACTGGGCTCACGGGGGTGGGAGTGGGAGAGGGTGGTAACTGAACCGAGACACCTCGGGGAGCATGGCCTATCCGGAGGAATGCATTTCAGACAATAGGTTAGCAGACACATGCAGAAAATCATCCTTCTGGACAGGAAAACCCAGAGCCTTATTCTTTAAGAAACATCCAGAACCAATTTCTCAGTTTCGGGGGAGGGGAAGAGAGGAGAGAAGAGAGAGAGAAAAAAAAAAGCATTCTGGGGAAAGAAAGCAAGGGATGATGTGTAGAAAATATAAGTGACAATCTTCAGAAATCTCACCATTCTTAGAATCACAAATGTCAGGGCCAGGAGAGACCAATTTTCGAGGCCCTTTGGAGTGCAGCCTCATCATCTGACAGATAGAAAACTAAGACCCAAAGAAGTTAAGGGGCTTGTTGGTAGTTAATCAGCTAGTGGATGGGAGCGCTGGGCAAGAACCTGCTCCTAACACCTAACCAGTGCTCTCAGTTTTAACTTGGTTATAATTTTGTAGTTAAGTAACAGCATTCATTTGACTGGAAACTGATACAATAAAGCGTAGGAAAATAAGCAAAAAGTTAGAAAATGTAGAATGATTGAATTAAACCTTGTCGGATCTATAATGAGATTTTGAGTTGGAAATCAATCAGTTCTTACAAAGGCCATCTCAGAGTTCTTCCTAGCTTGTATCTATTTATTCATCCATTACAACACCAAGATGAATAGATGACCCCAGGATTTCTTTATGGGTCCTTTCTGTGCAGGGACTAATACTGTTTCCAGACAGAATGATGCCCTCCATCCCTCACGTCCCTTGTACATTAAGTCAGTTTGGCTAAAACCAGCTAGGTTAAGGCTGGACTGGTTGAGAATTCTAACTGATCATCCTTACTGGCTGGAATCCTACCAATCAGAAAATAAAAAATCTGATCCAGCTGCCGAAGTTTCCTAACACGAAGAGGACGAGGGCCTGGAGATGGCCTGCCTGGATCTCCCTGGGCAGGCTGAGATGTCCTGGCCTCGCTCAGCTGGCTCGTACAGCAACTGTTGGTGCCAATTATGAGATCCTAGAGCCTCTTAGGGTAGGAGGAGAACCCGTTCCAGGTAAGTCCTGGAACCATCATGGCACAACACTGCGTTTTCTTCCATTACACTCTGGTGCCTATTTCTCATTCTCAAACCATATGGTTCAGTTTTGTTCGCATTTCAGACCTACCCATTAGCATCACTACAGGTATACCGCGTCTAATGGAAAGATACATACTCTTGAAAACTTGAGAGACATAGAAATGAAAAATTTTAAGTGGAATCCTATTTTGAAGCCATCAGTTTGGCTCTAAATTTAAAGAGAACAAAGAAATGGATGTGATTTTGCAGTAGGGAGAACCACACCTAACTTGATCAGCTTTTTGAACTTAGGTCTTATATGTGGAAACCATATTGTAGTTATTTTATGACAGGCCATGTCCTCAAATTTATGATTATACAGAAAATTTACTTTGGCCTCCTTTATTATATATAGGAACACTAGGAATCATGTTTGCTCTGAATTTATTTACTCAATTCTGTACTTTTTCTGAGTGAAAACTAGATTTAAGAGAATCATTCAGTACAGTAATTGAATAAACTTGAACTTTGGCAAATCCTGGGGATGAGTCAGAGTTTAGCAGTTTTAATCTTGTAAGGGACACCTCTTATTCCATTCACATAGCCAATCTTCTGAAAGATTCTATCTACAAAATAAACTGTATTTATTAAGGATAATGCCTTCATTTTCTCAATCAGCATTTCTTTTCAGTTTATGCTGTTTAACCCAGAACTGATTTAATTCCAGCCGAAGGTAAAGAAATCCGACATGGGTTAGCTTATATACTTGCTTTCAGGAAATTTTGATTTCCAGTAAGATTTTTGAAATATGAAAAGTACCTCTGGGGCATCAATGACTACATTCACAGCTGTCTAAGGGTCTTGGGCCCCCAGGTTTGACCACATTCCCCTATTTAATCTCATGCTTGCCGTACACAATCCAGGAGGCTGAACACTCCCCACAAAAAGGACTCTCTGGTACTGCCAGGTCCAGCCTTCAGGGTGTCCAGGGAGAGCAGTGAAATCTTAACGAATACTGTTATCACACAACCATAATGTGCACCCAGGGGGAGTCACCTTCCCGATAATCCTGACGACCTCACGAGGTGGGTGCAGAATGCCGCCCCATTTTACAGCCAAGGAAACTGAGGCACTGAGAGGTAAAGTGGCTTGCTGGTCAAGGCCAAGGTTGTACAGCTACAGTTGCAAAGCTAGAATTTTTGTCTAGCCGGTGCGCCTCCAAATCCCACACTCTAACGTCTGCAACATTCATGAGAAAACCACGATCACTGTGCCTGAGCTGAAAAGGAGAGACGTGTCGTGGGCTAATGCCTATATGTAGTCACAGAGATATTTTGGTGGGTTCATTGGAAAGCGCAGCGTCTAAGGGCTTGGAGAACAACAGTGAGAAACCCTTCCAGCTCCCAGAAAGAGCAGACAAGACATTTCTCTCTTCCTGCAAAAACATAAAGGAAACCCTTTAGCCCCTGAAATGTTTGTCTTCATAAACAGGTTTGACCAAAAAAAAAAAAAAAAGTCTTTCCTTTTTAATCTTTAGATTTTTTTCTTAAATAAAGTGAATTTACACTACAGTGCATGTGGAACACTGTATTTCTTAAACTTCTTCCGCTCTACTCCATCAGAAATCCTTTTGCCGAAACCATTTGCCTGGTAGCCTGTCATTCTCCGCCTTTTCCTTATCATGCACTCAACGGTTTTGTGAGTTTTGAGGATGAGTGCTGAGTGCCTGAGTGCTGTGCCAGGTGCATTTCAGAGAGATCTGCCCACTTCTTGATTAGCAATACACAAGATCTATGTCACATCTGAGCTTAGCTCATTGTAATTGCTCAGGAGGCATCTGCAGAAAACCACCATTTCTAGAAGGCTCTGGGCTGGATCCCCGTGTGAGCTGACCAATCCGAGAGGGCAGAGGAGGATCACAGGCCTGACGCCTGGACTCAGCTGCTGCCAGGGAATTACCTGGATGGTGGCAGTGCCTGCTGAAGGCCGTGTTCCTCCCCCGCCAAGTTCAGTTATTTGCCCACTCTCTTGGGATCTTGGCAGGATGCAAGATCACAACTTATGTTTCCTCAAGTTCTTTTCTATGTGTGTTCTCCCCCACCCAAGATATGGCATTTTATAAGATTTTATAAATTTAAATCAAGGGAACAGTTATAAAAATGGGGTTAGACACATGGAAAATTTCATGAGAAATGACTCATTCATCTCCATACATTCTATCAGTTTCACTATGGTCAAAGGCAGGTGTTTCCAGGCTATGAATAAGTAGTTTGCATTTTCAAAATTAACAAATTGGACCAACACCCAGGGAAAAAAAAACAACCATAGACAGCCCACCAGAGAACTGTTTACCAAAGACGATGAAGCTCATGGCGATGGTTTGCAAACAGCAGCAGACTAGCTTGTGTAAATTCCCTTCGTTTAGTCATAGTTCTTCAGCCTGTCACAGATACTGAAGGGAAATGCAGAAACAGGAAATTACAGACTATTTTAAACAGCATGTTTTATTAAACTCACTTGCTGATGCACTTTATGGCAGGATGTGAGATTCAAGTGTTCATAACTTACATCTTTGCAAGTGCTTTTCCTAAGTGAGTTCTCCCAGTTAAAATAAGGCATGTACCCAGGGCTGAGAACAATCTCTAAACTAGTAATTGTTTGACCTCAGGTCATGTAGCTATAACACATAAAATGGAGTTTTCGCTATGTAAAGAGAACATACCTCGCTTATGCACTATAACTCTGAGGAAGCAAAGGAGGCATCGTGTAATAACTTAAAAGACCCTTAACGCATTTATTTTAAACCACAAAATTAAAACACAGCAAGCTTAAAATGAATTACCAGAAACCATCCACTGTCTCTTTTATTATTTAAACAGTGATCTTATTCTTCTCGTTATGGGACAGTTCTGCACCCAGTTTAAACCATCATCGCTAACGCCATGCAGAATCCTTGCTTTTGAAATTGGCAAGGCTATGACAACTATGAATGAAATGACCTCAAATTTAAAGGGCTGTCATAAAAATGGATTTGTACAACTAATTATTTTCAAAAACGTTTTCTGCTCACAATTTGTTTGAGGGATATAAAAGCCTAGCTGAACCACAAGAGTCCTTATATCCTTGTCTGGTATTTATCGTGAGGGTGACATTTCTTCTGCAATGCCCATTTTTCTGCAAGTGGTTCTTGGCTCTCCTCTTGATACACAGAAAAGTAATCAAGTGGAGCTGAAACACAAGTTCACGGTTAGAGAGGTGGGTAGCCATGCTTTGACGAAGTTACATCTACGAGCTCAAAAAATATCTTCATTCACTTGCTTCAGCATTTATTCAACAAAGTAGCTTGTAAAAAGGTCTAAATTCCTATTGTCTTAGAAGATCATGCTAGAGACGCTTTATCCTAATGATGGGTTGGTTGTCAAATAGTCACTTCCACCGGTTTTGAATTTTCATCCCTTCCTCCTAGGTCCCTATCCCTGCAATTTTGTCCCCAAGTCCCCTTCAAAGTGAAGTATAGGAAAACAGGGTTTTAAGAGTGGAAGCATATGAAGATGATTACCTTTTGGCCCTTTAAAAATACCTTCACAGACCATCTTCCCCATCACCTACTTTTAGAGAGGAAGGACCAGAGACAAAGGTTAATGATTTGGTTAATGAACTGCACCTAGATGCCCAGGGGAGTAGCAATTAAAGGCACTCTTGGGGAGCTGGGCCATTTTCTTAAATGAAGATTTCCCCTATTTAACTTTTAAAAGTCTGGATTCTGCCACATCAGGTTTTCCTTAAAGCTGAGCACAGCAGTGAGAAAAAGTTGCTACTTTCAGGTGGGTAGACAGCAGTGTGGCATGGAGGATGTCTCAGCTTTTCCAGTCTCTGAGGATATAACTATAGAATTCAGTTAATAGATTTAACTTACTACCGAGGGGGGTGCCTCAGCCACTCTGGAGAAATCTAACATCTCCTGAATAGAAATGATGATGCAGGCACAGGTGAGGCCCTAATGCTCTGATACCAAAAACGGAAGTCTTTTTTGTTATTTAGATGGATGTTTAGGGATTATTTTTTGATGACGAAAATGTATTCCTTTTAGTATGCTGGAAATGTCCTAGAAACAAAAACTTGATGACTAAAAATTACAAATTCTAATGAAGCTGGATCCGAAGGCGCCACTCCTCCTGCAGAGGCTCTAGTGGGTTCTACTGAGCAGAGGCGTGAGCCAGCAGCTCAGGTGAGTGCTGCGGAAAATCACCAACTTCGTCATTTACAGATTTGGCCGTCAAGAAAAACATCTGGTAACACTGCAGCTTTTAAAAAGCAAAAGGATAAATCCTTTCTTTCATATTTAAATTTCCATGATGCATTACACTCATGCTAAGAATGCTACATTTGACAAATTAATTAGCTTCCAACTAGCTTTCCTCTTTTAGCAAATAAAATATTAGCCTCTAAGAATAACATTAGCACAGAATTTATGGAATACTACTAGCAATAATTTGTAGCTGTTTTAACCATTTACATATGGGTCATCTTCTCGATAATTTGACATTTCCTAAAGGAATCAAGTAGGATTCAGCATTTACAACTTCATATTATGCTATTTTTCTTTTTCAGAAACTTTACGAAAACTAAAATCTTGAGATTCTTTAAGATAAACCTTATCGATCACCAACTACACCATTTATTAACATTATGCTCTTAATCCACAGAAATCTAAACCTACAAACTAGGACCATTCTAAAACACCTATCAGATTGACCTCTTCGAGTACTTTTTAATTTTGAAAATGCCTATATGGTCACTGCCCACTACAGTGTCTAGATGTTTTGAGTTTTTTTTTTTTAAAGGAGAAAGAGCTTTGGAAAAGAGAAGCATAGTCAATAATCATTAAAATAAGAAAATCTTCATGAGTTTTGATCATTTTAATAAATATATATCAAGAAAACCTCACTTTATTACAACAACACGTTCATATACAAGCATCTATCATCTAAGTTTTCAACATCAAATGTTTATCAAATATTGAAAATAAAGGACAAAACCTTACTAGACTATTTAGCCATAACACAAGAACATGTTTTAAAAATTGGTCCTTGTGGACATTGTCCAAATGATGATCCTACTCATACACTGTATGAATGAGACCTATATTTAATATTAATAGCAATAATAAAAAAAGCTTTATCTTGGAGAAACTGGGAGGACTTACTTATTTCCTCCATTGAGCATTTGGTTCCTATGAAGTACTGTTTAAGGAGGCCCAAGCCAATTAGTAACCTTGGAAATTGGAACACGGCTTAGCAGGAGGAGTTGGCTGGAGTGGAAGGCCAAAGGGGCACTTGGAACCCTCTTGCAAATATACAAATTAAAGAAATTACTGAGAAAAATGTTGACCAAATACATACTAGCTATTGCCGAATGAGTCCCATTTCTCCAAAATAACTTTCCCAAACCTAAAATCTTTACATTCTTTAAGATAAAACCTTATTGATCACCACATCATTTATTAACATTGTGCTTCTTAATCAACAGCAAAAGTCATATATAAAAAACCACATGCTTTTATAATCTAAACGAGTGAAATGATGCAAAACAGATTAAAATATAATGCATGCCACTGGTTCATGAACTTCATTGGACAAGAAAACCAAACCAAACAAAACGACCCAAAACCCAAAAAACCCAAACCCCAGCAACGGACCGTTGCCATAGAAAAGCTCGAGCAGCTAGCGCTGGTTTCCAACAGCTCTCTCTATTGTTTCCTCCATCCCTTTCTAAAAATGCCAAATTCAAAAGCAATTGGGCATCAAAAATAAAGGAAGAATAGAGATGTCGAATCAAAAGTTGAACGCAATAGTTCGAAGTCAACGGTTTCCAAACAATATTGATCCACCCTGTGTTTTTTTTTCCTGTTTGTTAAATCCCTGCTGTAACTCTGATTTATCCTTAATTTTCACCTCGGCAAAAATTAAGATAAAGTAAGGCACCAAAAATCGCCCTGTAGAACACGTCTCTGAAAGCCTCACCACCCATCCCAGGCAAGCGGAAACCTGCAGGGAGTGCTCTCTACGCATAGCGCTTGATTGCCGCCCCTAGACAGGTGTGTCTCATCTACGATACGTCCTATTTTCATCTGTCACACAAGACTGTTAAATACAAACACTTAACAGCCCCATGAAGCCATTTCACCTAGCTCCCTGTCTTCAGTCTTTTACTCGGAAAAAAAATACTGTGTCATATAGACGAAGCAGACATCCTTCGCTGGTTATATTGATCTGTTTACCAAATAACTACCTAATGAATTGGCAAACATTGAAATTTCTTAGCTAGAGACAGGCTCCTTGGGGGTAATGGAACTATCACGAGGGCACACTGTCCCCCCAGACTAATCTACTGTTCTTTTCTGTAAGAAAACTAAGATAGACTTTTAAGCATTAAGTCAACTGTTTTCTTGGTAAAATCGCCACATTTATAAGGAGCTTGCTGATGCCTACCATACAGATGTTTTATGCAGTCTGCTCTCCAGGCATTAAAACGACACGGCATGTTCATGTATCAGTCGTACAAAACTAGAAAATCCATTCAAAATAAAATTTATGAGAGCTAATTGATCATGCTGTGCATGCTTCAAAGTTTCGGTGAAAAGATGGCTCATATTCTACTTCCTTTTGCCGCAGCACAGTTTGTTACTTGGTGAAGGCTCCTTTTTCCTTAAGGACTTTTTCCAAGACTCGCTTACATTGTTTTTTTCATTATATCCAGTCTCAAAATAATCATAAAATTGGCCTTTGCACTCAAAAGCAAGGTCATTTCCCACAGGTTCATGGCTTAGTGGGCCACCATCCCTGTTGGTATCATTATTTGCTTTCTCATCATTTAATTTGGCCTTTTCCTGAACACCAAATGACCTGACATTAGTAACAAAGATTTCGTTGGCAGGTATCTGGCCATCACTCTTGTAAATAGGTGCACTGCCCACATCAAAATCCACCTGGTGGGAACAACTGGGTAAAGGCAGAGGGGGAGAGGAAGAGGAAGGTGAGGAGGAAGAGGCGCCAGTGGTGGAGGCACTTCCAACATTGGCATTGACAGAAAGGGGTAAATTTAAGTAGTGACCACCACATTCCTGGTAAAAGCAGCAGGCATGAAACTTTTCACACTCCTCTTTGGCCATCCGTGGTCGTTTTCGGTAAGGACAGTCTTGAGCCATAAACCACTCTTGGGCAGAGGTGCCATTGAAAGAGCAGGTAGGAAAGCACCAGTTATTCTGCATGATAATTTCTCCATGGATCCTTTTCATCAAATTGTTTATAAGGACAGATCTTCGGAGGTACACTTCCGGATCATCGATAAACTTTAGCTTTTCTAAGGACATATAAAGGATGTGGGCTCGTTCCTCAAAAATTGAGATAGTCTAAAAATCAAAAAAGGAAGAAAAAGCTTAGGAAATGGACCACATAAGAATATCATCACAGCATATTTTTCTCTTGGTAGTTTCTGGATCTGGGCATGTTGCGATCCTGTTTTCCCCAGGCTCATTTAGAGATGCTGTCCCCATTGCTACTAATGCCCCCGCTTCCTGAATCGCTGGCGTGGTCAAGCACCAGGGAATCCAGCCATGACAGAACTCAGCAGCGACAGGTCAGGTTGTTGGCTCTTTTATGGAGCAGCGAGGGGGCTGTGAAACACCCAACACTACAGAAGTCAGGAGAGCAGTTTCTCTGGAGGGCAGAGAGGTAGTGACTAGAAGCGGGCACAACCAGAGGGCTGGGTTCTGGTTATGTTGCTTCTTGATCTGGATGTGACATAGCAACTTTCACTTTGTGAAATTCATCAAGCTGTTCTCTTATGATACTTGTGCTTTCACGTGTATGTATACGAATACACACACACTCATTGAGATATTTTTTAAAAGATCCCAGGTGCTGTACAACTGAAACTAATATATTATTGTATGCCAACTATAACTGAAAAAAAGTTCATGGAATTGCACAACGTAAATATGAGCAACTAATTGTCTATTACATTTCAATAAAGCTGTAAATAAAAAAAGATCCCAAGAGGCAAGTCATCACAGATATACCTTAAAACCTGGCCTTGCCTTCATCAAAGGAGCATGAGAACTGGCTTTTAACGCTGTCCCTCTTTTCATCCTCTGGGTTTTATATACTTACCAATTATCTTTGCTCAATAGAGGGACAATGATAAGGAATGAGGCTCAGAACCTGAAAATATCTGTCAGTTGAAGGGCCAAAGGAAGTGTCCTTCTGGGGTGAGGCAGGAGAAAAGATGCAGAGGGAATGAGAGGACTCTTTCCTGAGCTGGGTGATACCATCACGGGGTGATGGTTGGTACAAATCCAGCGGCAGTTGGAAAACTATTACAATCACAACACAGAAACTAAAAAAGAAATAAATTGCTTGTCTCCTGGGACCAGCTCTTCCAGCTCATAAGAAAGCCAACTGGTAGCATGACCCAAGGAGCTGTGAACTAAACCAGCATAGGCTGACCAAAAGCAGGAACTACACATGTAGGGAAAAGCCCAGCACCTGCCAATGCATGTCAATGTCTTTATGAGCAGGGTCAAAGTGACTTCTAAAGGACGGGGGGGTAAGAGGATCAGACAAAAAGACGAATCAAAAGCTAAAAATTCTCTCTGCATATCAGACAACTATGGTCTGGCTTGCTTAAATCAGCAATTTTTTGAAGGAAGATAACCATAAGGAAAAAGAACTGGTATTTGAAAAGCTTGGATGGCCAGTTTCAAACTTCTACATCCTTATCCAATCCTGTTATTTTTCTTCTAATACATGCAAAAAAAGTTAGCTTTGGACCTTTCTCGGGAATGAATGATATATTTTAACAAACTGAACACATGTAATGAATGTTTCTGCTTTCATGTACACATTCAAGGGAGCCCACCGCTAAGGGTGCTTACCCAGGCCCGGAAAGAGCCCTGGGTAAGCACCCCCATGGGGGCTCACACAGAAGGGGCACGGCCCACGGGAGCTGGAGCTCGGAGCGGGGAGCACGTCAGGGAAGAGCAGGTATATTTTGGCACACACGGATCCCTGGAATAACCACAATTCTTCAAACGACTTGAGAAAAACGAAATCATTTGTAAAAAAGACATTCCTTGGATTATATAATTTTGTTATTTCTGGGTAGAAGAGCTCTTGCTGGCTCTTTCTTCAACTCCTTGTAAAAAATAACACAGGATCCAAAAAAGTGACAACGACTAATATGGCTCTGATGAGAAGTGGCTCATTTTCATTGCTCGGATGGAACAATTTAATTTTTGGAAATGGATCGAGCAACTGTTACTAATATCTCAAACTCGTAATAAAAATAACGGCTATTAAAAAAAACGTACTTTATGGTTACAGCCGCTGAGTGGTGGGTGAATATCCTCTTCTTCCACATACTTCCTCTTAAAGTGTGTGATCTTGGACGTTGTTATAGGATTTGAAATTCCCCTGTAATGTGATCCTGTGGTAATAAATCAGATATGACAAATGACATGCGGTTGGCCAGAGGTTTTCCAAACAAAATACTTTCCTTTCTTTTCTTTCTAGAAGATAACTTGGTTACGTATTTGTCTGTATATGTGGTGATTAAAAATAAACATTTGTCTTAACAGTCGCTATCGTAAGGAATCCTGTGACCCAGGCCAGGCAAGAATTTCTAGACAATGATAGAAAAAAAAAAATGACATATTTCAGCATTTACTAAATACTCAGATCCTTAATTCTATGCATAGGCAAACAGCAAAATTTATAAAGGGGAGGAGAGTAACAACTCCGAAATAATATTAGTATTTATTCAAATTGTTTAATTAAATTCATGATATCATAATACCACTGTTCAAATGTACACATATTAAACTGTAAGCATTAATAATCAAACAAGTTTAAAATATTATTGGCTCTAGGTGAGGAAACAAATGGTTGTACACTGGAGTTATGATATTCCTTCTTTCTAAATATGAAATTCAAAATTTTAGATTAAAATTTTAGGTAACCAAAGTTATTTCTGCTCTCAAAAATGTACAGTGTCGACCGTGAATTCAAGTAGGGTCTAACTTTTAAAGACCACAGGGTTTAATCCTTTTTAGAAAAACAATTCAAGAGTACTTATTTTATGTGGTAGTTTTTTCTTTTTCTTTTTTTTGATAGTCAGTACTACACAAATATCCAAAGGAACTCACCTTAAAATATAATAAAGAATCAGAAAGAACATATTTGTTTTTTTCTGAGCTTTGAAAATTTTCCCCCTATAATACCAAAGCCAATTGTGTGCTTAATAAAAAGAAGAGACAGAGAGCTGCTGGCCCAAAGTGCGGATTCCTATTTGTCTCATGGGATGAAAATTTCGTTGTCGAGCCCACTAGGGCTATGTAGCTGTGACAGAACCATGCAGTTCCACAGGGTAGAAAACCAAAGCCCAAACTGAGAGTTTCAAAATCTGGTTTGGTTCTCTCAAAAATATAGACGCATGACTTATACCCGAAGCAGCAGCACATGGCCAAACTCAGATTTGAATGCAATTGAAATATCACCTCTGGTCCTCTCTCCCTGGAGCCCTGGGCTCACTTAGCGAGGGGCACAGGCAGCCTGGGAAGTCCCTGGAGCCAGGCTCAGCTCAGAGGGGCGCACCAGACACCACTGCCTCCCACCAGTCTGGCTTCAGAGAGTGGCAGGGGAAGGTCGAGAGCAGTACCTGCCAGTGGGGGGCCGGCTCCTCGGTCTCCCTGCAGAGGAGCCTGGGCTGGCCCTGGGGGGCTCGGGCCTCCATAGCTGTCGGCCTCCCATAGTGTCTGGTACCCTGCAATTTCAGCAGCTCCTTCCGAGACAATGGGCTCGCAGAATCTATTCATGGACAGAACCAGAGTCATCTCTGACAGCCTCAGATCTGAAAAAACAGAGAACAGCCCCAATCAAGAGCAAGCCAGCGGATGGGTGGCCTTGGCAGCTCCATCCTTTCGCTTCAGGAAACTTTTACTTCTTGGTCCTCCCCTTCACCCTGAAACATTTTATTATTTTTTCAAAAAAAGAAAAAAAAACCTCAGCAAACTCTCTTGCTATTAGCTCAGCCTCTGTGTTCAGCAATCTGCATTTCATGGGCGGATCTTTAAAATCCCATTTCTTATTGTTCTCAGATCCCCCCCAGCCTTCCTCTAGACAGCTGCTTTGCCTCCTAAACACATTTTCCTCCTGACCTTCCCTCAGAAAATGTACTGCCAGGAGGCAAGGCCAAAACCCTTGCACTTCCTTTCTATTAATAAGGCGAAATCAATTTTCTAGTCAATCCCCCGAGAGTCTCCTTTGATGAAATCCACTAATCAATCAAAAGACGAGGGTAGGGGGAGGCAGAACTCCCCCTCGGAATCCCTACTGATGCTCTCAGTTTCGGTCTGTTCTCTGCCCCCTCCTCCTCCCGCTTCCGTAGGGCCAGCTCCTCCACGACATTCTGGGGCTGCCTCTACTTTCTTCTCCCAAAGCGAAGCAGACAGAGACACACTTGGTAGTTGTTTCCACCAGCCCTGATCGGCCTGAACTGGATCTGCCTCCAGTCAAAACACTGAGAGATGAAGACAGAAAATTGGCTCCAGTTTCAAGCCGTGAGTTGCAGTCCCACAGGAGCCAAGCACAACATCAACGGAGCAGGCAGAATATTAAACAGGAGCCAGGGTTTCAGGGCCAGAGGCAGCCGGCAACTCTTTACTCTGCAAAGCCCAGACACAAGGCAGGAACTTTCCAAGAGGCAACACACCACTGCCCTTCTCTCCAGTTCACATCCTTCCCCAGGGCCTCCAGGGAGACGGGAAGCCTCTCTGCTCTGTGATGTACCCTGGGCTCCTCCATAAGTCAGGGTGGTGGTGGTGGGGAGCCTGGCCATGGGGACTCAGTGTCCTCACTTGGTCCTAAGTAGGGCTCAAGATAGGGTCAAGAGTGAGTCCAAGGTAGGAGAGGGTCTGATGCTAAAGTAAAAAAGATTTAGGGGCCATAGGTCAATGGTGACAGGACAGACTCAGTGCCTTATTAAAACAGTGCCAGTTCCTTTAGGAGAGCCAAACCTCCACTATTCTCACTTTGCAGTTTAAAGAACTGTCATAAAGAATGATGTCAGGCCTGCTCTCTGCAGATTGACTGTCTTTCGAATATACACTAAGGGTCTAGTTCTTGCTTTCTTCTCTAAATTAGATAGCCTGTAATGTTTTGGAGAAAGGGTGAACCTTTCATTGTCTTGTAGGAGTCTATTACCTACATGTGATAACAAGGGTCCACTTCCGGGTAAAAGGAGGAAAGACACGAGGGGCAAGGGAAACAGCAGCTTCATTAAAGTGATAATGTCATTCTGGCTAACGCAGCAGCTCCTGGCAGCAATTCCTCCATCCTTCACTCAGTCTTCTTGTTGAGATCCTCAAGTCCATCCCAATCTCACTGAAGAATAAAGAAAGGCCTTCTGAAGACGGAGAAGGTGTCCGGGTCAGTGGCCGAAATGAAGAGCCAGCTGATTTAGGATTCGAAACCACCTGCCCCTTCTCTTTTCAAATGCCCTCCAAAGAGGCAGCAGTTAGGACTTATTAGAAAATCTTATTATGAGAAAGAGAGAAAAAAAGAAGTTTAATTAATTCTCTAAAAAGAAATGGTGGGACACGTCACCAATTTTGCTCTTTGAGTCATCAACCAAAAAACTTAGACTACATTGATTTAACAAACTACGCCATTCTGTCTATCACCCCTCAAACTCGGCATCCAAACAAGGTATCAGACTTCACGATAATTTATTCCCTGGAAGACTCATGAAATGGTCCAAAAGGAAATTCTTAACCTATTCTACGACAACTGTATCAGGAAGTGCTATTGCCAGGAACACATGAAGTACAGCTTTTTTCTGAGTTAGTAGCTCTCTCTGTGACTGCAACAGTATTTTCCAGCTTGAGATTTATATTCCCTTTTGTGCCGGATTCTGGGAATAAGATCCAAGCTTTTTGCCTGTGTAGAACTTTTATTACATCTAAACCAAAGCAGGTTGACAAATCCATGCCCCTCAAGAAAGAAAAGCATTTGCAGGCCCCTAGCAGCAATTACCTTTGTTTAATAGGACATTATGTGGACCCTGTGCTGTTTTATGTTACTAAGAGTTTGTTTATATTTTAATGACTTATTGTTGTAGCTTTCCTGGCTGTTAAGGATTTCAGTGTTTCTATTTGTTATTATTGTTTTCAGCACATGAAATTCCATCATTACGCATTTGTATTTGAAGTACTGATCTTAATCCAATACTGAAACATGAATTTGAAAAATGGCAGAATTATTTATATCCTGGATTTTTTTCCTTTATGATACCTCATTTCAGTAAGTTTTTCTTTTCTGAATTGAAAACTTTTATACACAAAACCTTTACGTGGAGAGGCTGAGTTCCACAAATGATTTATGTTAAGTCTGAATAAAATATAAACAGGTTGGGATTATTTAGGAGAGTGGAGATTTTTCAATTGAGTCTTTCTAGTCTATTTAGAATTTACATCAGGAAGTTAACAAATTAAGAAGGCAAGTTTAACATTCTTGAAGAATTGAGCGTGCCGCGCTAAGCATCAGTTTCACATGACTCTTTACTTGTGTTACATGTTCAGATCCAAACTGTCATTATTCTCTGTATGATGAGATTTACATTATAATTCTGCTACTGAATTCAGAAGTTTAAATCCACAAATTTATGTGCTGTTAATATTAGATACAGTCCCAAAGATGTACATTAATGGTAAAATTTTTTTCAGAGGTGAGTGAATTCAAGAGTGTTCAAGTGCGTTTTGTCTATATGTGAGTTTAAAAAATAAAAAATAAAAAGGTCCTAACCTTTTATCCTCAGGCTCCTGCATGTTTGTTTTGTCAGCCAAGTGGATATAGTGGAATGACACCTCAAGCATTCCCAGAAGGCTGATGGCTAAATGTCAAGCTTTTTCCAGCAAACGCTCACAGTAAAGTTACCAGGCATTTCTATACAATTTGTTTTTTCCAAATGAGTTGGGCTCGGTCTCTCCTAGGAGCCATTATGATGCTAATAGGAGTGGCTGGCACACAGAACAGGGTAGTTACAGATTCAGTGGCACCTTGAATTTAACAGGGGATCCTGGTCATTCTTTACTCATCCATCCCCCCACCTATCATTGGAAATTCGAGAACGTTTTATTAAGTGCCTTATAGCAGTTAGAGGTCTTATTCCAATACTGAAAAGCAGGGAAGTAAAAGGCTGCTAATTTCAATGCACCTTTTCCTCTGCCAGTCTTAAATATCCGGCCCAGATGGAACCACGCCCCTGACCTCAACACCGTCCCTAATAAGATCTCAAGGGCTCAACCAGCTCATGGTGGTGGTGGTGAAGGGGCTGGATGAGCGGAATAAAATCCTTCAACCCTGCTAAATAAACAGATGTCGCTTTTTCTGCCAGTCCTTGCAGTACACCTGTCTGCTCTGGGAAGTACATTTCTCAGCTGTAGCTCCAAGAGGCCAAGAGCTTTAGGTCAGGTCCTGGTGCTGGGAATTCGGGTCCTGGACCTGAGGGGGTCAGGGGCGGGAGTGGGGGTGGTAGAGGTGCCCGAGTGTCCAAGCCCCGGTGCCTGGTCTCTATCCCAGGCCCAAGCCTGGGGTCCGAGGTTTAGAGAACGGAAACCCCTGCAGGCTGGCAGCGCCACCACGTCCTGGCGCGCATAACAGACACACCCCCGGGGGGTCCGTGCCGAAGCCTCTAAACCCCTCTCTGGGGCAGCGAGCAGAGCTCTCCCTGCCCCTGGCCGCGGGAGAAAGTAAACAACACCCCAAGTGTCTGGGAACAAAGGCAAGTTGTCTTTCCATGGTGCCCGAGTCCTGCGCCTCTCCTGAAGAATAAGGGCTATTATTATTCTTTCTTTCTTCTTCTTCTTCTTTTTTTTTTTAAACCAAGTTTCCTTCTAAGGGAAATAAACACCAAAGGTAGGATTCCAAGGAAATGACTCAGGGAAGTTGGCGAGGCTGCCCCCGGCCCCGCGCTCCAGCCAGCAGCCGATCCTGCCCGACCCTCCCTACCTCCCCGGCCCGCCAAGCCCACTCGGCGCCCGCGGGAGCGCCCTGCGCGTCCGTAGGACCCGGGCCGCGGGGACGTGTCCGCGCCGCCCTCCGCCTCTTGTCGCTCAGCCGGACACTCGGGAAAGTTGCGAGGGCCGAGCAGGCGGGAGGGGAGGAAGGGAGGAGAGAGGCGGAGGCGTGGACCAGGCGGGCAGCAACCGAGCCCGCCGGGGAGGTGAGCTGAGGACAGAGGAGCCGCCGCCGCCCGCAGCGCGGCTCGGCTGCCGGGGAGGAGGGCGCGGGGGCGGAGGTGGCGGGGGACAGAAGGTGTCAGCTCCTGCAGCTATTCCTTTTTCTTGCAAACGCGCGCTCCTGACATCCACCATCCCTCCCTCCCCACCTGCCAGGCGCCACGGCGTCCAGCCCTGGGGGCATCCCTCCTACTGACCCCCGTCCCCTGGGATAAGAGGACGAGCGACCCCCGAGGACCCTGAGGTCTCCCCAGAGCTGCCGTTCTCACCCGCCCCTGGACTCTCGGCTCTGTGAGCGCGGGCGGCCGCCGGAGCAGCCCTGGAGGCGGCGGTTCCCGCCGGGGAGAGGCTCCGCGGCGCACTCCAGACCCGCGAAAAGCCCGCGCCTCCTCCGCGCCCAGCCGAGCCTTGGCCCCCAGCCGCCCCCGGTCCCGCTGCCGCCGGCGCGAGTCCAGTCGGTGACCCCGGCGCAGCCTCGGAGCCCGGCGGGCGCTCGGGAGGCCGCGTCGGTGCCCGTCCTTGCGAGCCGACGCCGGGGGCTCGGCCTCGGCCCTTCCGCCCGCGCCGCCCCCGCCCAGCCCGGCTCTTACCGCGGGGTCGGCCGGGAGGCGGCGGCCGCAGCGCTCCGGCTGCCGCTCGTCCGCTCGGGGCTCGGCGCCAGCCCGGCCGCCAGGGCACAGTCGCGCCGGTCCCGCCCGGCGGCCCGGTCGGGGGTGGCCGCGGGTGCGCGGCGGGCGAGGGTCCGGGCAGGTCCCGCCGCCGCGACTGGGGCGCCGCGCCGCCGTCGCTGCAGACGGTTATGGTAATGAGCGGCTCTGTCTAGCGAGGAGCGTGTGAAACCCGTCAATCCTGTTTGCCATTTCCCCGTGGATTTCCGAGGAGAGGTTGTGCAGGATGCCCCCAGGGTGAGAGAGAGAACATGACAAGCGCGCCCGCTCTCCCTCCCTCTGCTCCCGCCGCCGCCGCCGCTCCTCAGGCAGCACACGGGCGCCTTCCCCTCACCCCACCCCACCCCAGCCCGCCCCTGCCTTTCCCTCCTTCCTCCTTCCCGCCTCCTCCCCCCTCTCCTCCCTCTCCCGGTGCCCGGGGACACGGGCCCAGCCCAGCCAGCCTAGACCCCACGCTCCTGGGCTCCGCCTGGCCCTGGGGCTCGGCTCCAGCAGAATAATGTGTGCACTCGGCAACCTTCTGAGATGTCCTCTCTCTCTCTCTTTTTTTTGGTTTAGTTTTTTGTTGTCGTGTGTGTGTGATTAAAAAAAAAAAAAAAAAAAAATAAAAAACAACTGTGCCTTTCCCACCCTTTGCAAAAGACTTTCTTCTTTGCCACAGCAAACGGAGATGAGAAACAGATGTCTTTGCAGGACCAAGCAGTTATTCCCCGCCTCGCCACCCGCCCTCGCCCGGTCCCCTCCGGAGCTGCATGTGTATAAAAAAGCAACCTTGGTCCTGCTGCAACTTCAATTGGCAACACTTTCTGGGTGGGGAGCCTCAAGGGAAAACCTCCAGGAAATAAAAATGTAATAAAGGAGGTTGTCCTTGGTTAAGAGAATGTAATTTAAACCACCCCGGAATCACATTATTTTGCAAATAGTAAGTTTCTCCTATGTTGGGCTCAATTGGAGTGTTTTTTGAAACATTAATTCATAACTTCTGTCTAGGGACCCCTCTGGAGTCGAGATGGGTCATTTCAGGTGTAATGAACGCAGAGGCTTGGATGGCATAGACCTAATAAAATCGGGGGGAAGGCACCTGCACAAGGGTGTTACAAAGACTATAATGTTTGTTTACTGCTACTATGCCAGATGTGCTAAATATAACACTTCTTTAAAACAGTGATCCTCCGACTGTGAAAAACCAAACCTCTGGCTGCCTGGCTCCCTAGGAATCAAGGAGAGGCACAGACTGAAAATCAGGGAGGAAAGGAAACGAGATCGAGGATGAGGATTAGCATCTGCAAATTGAACTCTATCTAATTTGCATGTTTATTTCTTAGAATTGTAATTAAATTTGTGTAATAAATGTTTTCCATTTCATTTGTACACTTAAAATTTGGGTGACTGACATGCAGTTAAGTGAATTTTTTAAAAAGCAAATGTAGTTTATTCAATAAAGCAGCAAACAAATATTAAACATAATTAGAACTAATCTGCTTTGAAGGTATTTTTGTTGAACTTTGTACATTAAAGACTCTCAGAGGTTTTAAGAGTATTAGGAAGCCGAGAGAAGGCAATTATGCTGAAAACAGACTAACTTAACAGACTTCCAGGAGCATTATTTCATTTTTTTTCCAAAAGACTTTTCAGGGTTGCATGCCTAAAATTGAGAGTGGGGCATTCATCTTGGCTTTATTCTGAATCATATTAAATTGTATTGGCTCATGCACGATATAGGCTATTATGATGATAATTTAAGAACTGTAAAGATGCTACTTTACAATCAATGGATGTTGCATGCCCAGGTTATGGGTAGAATATAATTTTCATTTGGGTGGGGGAGGAGGGCAAGCAAAGGCACAAGGGCCATTTAAAGTAGTGCAAGTACTTGGAAATCTAAATCAGTATCTAAAAGTGGTTAGTGCCTAACTCAAATAAAGAACTAAATGTGAGGGCTCGGAGGCATGGCTTATTATTGTTTTTTATCTCCCTATATTAAAGTTTTATAGCATTTAAAGGACTATGGAGAAATCCCCACATACACTTGGCTGTGTCAAAATACATAAAACCAAAAGGAGTAAATTAAGCATAAAATTGAGAAGTAACATGAGATGAAGTATCAGCATGGGTTGCATTGGCATCTTTGGAGCTTTGGCTCTAAGAAATGAGCCTTCTGGGAAATTGGCATTGCCCTTGGGTGGGGAGAATTCTTGGCTTTAATGTTACAACATAATGACATCACAACACAAATATGAAATCATTGTACTTCACAGCACACTTGTGGTTCTGAGTATGAACTTGACCCTATCCTGTGCAGGTACGTTATGTTAACATGTTTTACTGACAGTTTTTCCTGTCCTACCTTTAATCTCAAGTTTAATGTTTTCTGAGATTCAGTGCCCGAACGTTGACAACGTGAACCAGTGTCTACATATAGAAAAGGCAGTCAAACATCCATGGAATAAGAAATATTATTTAAAAACTTTAAACTGAGTAAGTGATGGCTACTGCACAAGACAAGAACTAACTATAAATCGATAATGAAATATTAGTAATGAACAAATGTAATTTATAACGGGTTGCAATATCCAATCTGAGAACTATGATGTCATCATTGTGTGTGTGTGTGTGTGTGTGTGTGTGTGTGTGTATGAAGTTCCAAGATGGAAATTAAATTATAAAACTTAAAATACTTTGAGCTGCCAATTCACTGAAGGCAATGGTTATTTTTCTTCAGTTAAAAAAGAGGGTACCAGACTTAAAACTGCTGAAATTCATTTCGCAAAAACTTTTTGTCATTTGAAAGGGGAATTTCTCAAGTAAAATTCGACTAATTCAGATTGCTGTGCACACAGTGATCATTTAAGTTAGTAAAAAGTCTGAATTACTGGCTTTTAAAATAAAGGGCAACCTTTTTACAACAAAAAGTATCTATCTTCAACCGCTCTCATTCCTTGCCTCCCATTCTCAGACCACCCGTTAGGTTTTCTGATCCCATCACTCCACTGAAATTGTTGTGTCACCAGGGACCTCCACATGGCTAAAGTGAAAGATCTTTTCTTGGTTCGCTTCTTCCTTGACCTCTAAGCAGCATTTGACCAAGGCGATCACTCCTTCCTTGAAACACTTTTTATTCTATTTCTAAGACAACTTACTCACCTGGTTTGCCTCACTGGTTCTTCTTTCTCAGCCTCTTTTACTGGTTCTTCCCTTCTCTATGACCTCTGAACGCTGGAGTGTCTCAAGCTCAGTCCTTGAATGCTCTCCCTTTCTTGTAACCACTCTCTTGTGGATTCAAGTACCATCTATATTCTGATTCCCAAATTTAGATCTCCAGTCTAGACCTCTCTCCTGACCTCCAGACTCCACTAGGATGTTTATTAGATACCACAAGCTTTACAAATCCAAACCCTAACCCCGATTTCTTCTCTCCCCCAACTATGCCACCCTTAATAGTCTCCCTTCCAATTAATAAACCACACTATCTTTTTAGTTTCTCATGCAAAAAACTTTGGAGTCATCTCTGACTCTTTTTTTCCCTTCATGTCCGACATCGAATGCGTTAGAAAATCCTTCAGGCTCTACCTTTAACATTTATCTAAATTCTGATCACTTATCATCTCTCCTGCCACTGCCCTGGTCCAAACCATCATCATCACTTATTTGCCTGGGATATTGCAATAGCTTCCTAACTGGTCTCCCTGCTTCAGTCTTTGGCCCTTTCTACAGTTCAGCCAATGATTCAATGTTTGCTAAGACTCTTCCGAAGGCTCCCATTTCACTTAGTGTAAAAACCAGATCCTTACAATGGCATGCACAGGGTAGAAGTCTTCTTTACTTCTCTGATCTGATTCTGTCTCCACATACTCTGGACCCAAAGCGTCAGGCCTGTACTCACCTCAGGACATTTGCACTGGTTATTCCCTTTGCCTGGAATGCCCTTTCCCAAGACAGCTGCATGTATCAATGCTTCACCTCTTCCAAGACTTTGGTCAAAAGTCACCTTCTTAACAATGCTTAAAATTCCAACACTTTATCTCCATATCTTATTTTTATCCAAAGAATGTATCACCTCATAAACTCTGTATATTGTGTATTTATTCTACTTGCCATTTATCTCCTCTCGTTAGAAAGTAAGGTCCACGAGGGCAGGGATTTTTGTCTTTTTCATTCACTCCTGTATCTCCAGTACCTAGCACAATTCCTGGCACACTGAAAGAACTCAATAAGTATGTGATGATTGATTGAACAATTGACTGACAGTTTCACATATGTACAGCAACCTGAACAAGTCTACTGGAGACACTTTAGTGTATGAAGTATATGCAGCTGCTCTAGTCTAGTGTGTATAGAATGGTGAAACAGCCAGTTTGTTTTATCACCAACTTGTGTGCCTCTTGTAGAATTCTCTGGCCCAGTGCTCTGATTTGGGCTGCAGTATTTCAAGACCCAAAGACATTCTCAAGATCCCCAGGTACCCAATGGTTTAATGCTGCCTTGTCTGCCTTAGAGTCCCTAGTTTAATCCAGGTGGATGCTGGTGCTCTGGATCGGCCCTCCTTTTCTCTGATCTAGATTTCCATTCCTTGCCAAGATGCTTGTCCTAAGCTATAGTCTTACAAAGTGTGTAAAGTCACTCTCCAGGACTCTGTAATGTCACTTCTTAGCAAAGCCACACTTTCAGAATCCAGGAACTCCTCCCCTGTCTTTTTCATCCTTTTTCAAAATTTGCTCAGAAATACTTCAATAAATATATGCATTTTATGTGCAAGCATTGAGCTAGGCACTGCAGACAAAATAAAGAAGAATAAGACACTGTTCCTAGACTTAAGGAGTTGTCATTAGAATGAGTAGCATAAGACAAGCATAGAAATAATGGTACTTCTTAGTAATTCAGGGCATAGTAGATGTCATGGGAGTTCAGTGGTGGGACAGATCACATCTGGCTGGGGCAGCCAGAAAGACTTATTTAAGAAAGTAAAATCTGGAGTTGACTTTGAAGAACAGGTAGGCTTTCCATGTGTGGAAATAGGAATGGATGAAAAGTATTTCAAGTGGAGGAAATCATTTGAGGCACATAGGTTAGAAAGCAAAGGGCATCTTTAGAGGACAGTGAGTATTCCAGTTTTGCTAAAAGGGTAAGGTATGTGAAAGTAGATGAGGGAGGAGGCCATATGATAATGAATGATGAAAAAGCAAGATGAGTTTGATTTTAATTTAACAAGCAATGGGGAGCATTAAAGGTTTTCGAACTGGAGAAGGACAGGCTCAAAGCCAAGTGTCGGGAAGGGTTACGTACAGTGGAGAGTGGTGCTGGGAAGTTCTTTCAGCTGTCTAGGTGAAGGGAAAGGCTGGTCTGTGTTAGAGCTGTGGCCCCTAAATGAGAAGAAGGATGCAGGTGGGAGATATTACAGGTTTGGAATCTTTAGGATATAATCATTGCTTATTGGGAAGGGAAGAGTGAAAGACGACTCTAAGGCTCCTACCTGAGTTACTGTGTGGCTAAGCGAACCCGTAACAAATGGGTAGAGGCAAGTTTGAAGGGAATATAGTGTGTTGGTTCTGGTTATCTCAAGCATGAAGTGTTCATGGAACAGATGGGTAGAGATGTCCAATAGACAGCGGAATATCTTGGCTAGCCGAAGATAGAATTTAAGAGCAAATTACAACAATTTAGGATTATTTCAATAATTATTGGGGTTGAAGTCTTAGTACTTAATGAAATATTTGAAGACATTACAGAGGAATTAAGAGCGAAGAGCTTAGGTCAGCATCTTGAAGAATCTGATAAATGCATTTATTCAGAGGTGAAAATAACGTTTTGGCTTAATGTGTGACCTCTTTCAGGGATATTTGTATTTAATGGTGTACAAAGACTCGTTTGGCTTAAATTTCAAAGAAGAAACTTGGGATGGGATGGTGTATTTTGGGTTGGTTTCTCCCAAATGTCCTGCATTACAGTACAGAATGGGTTACAGGGTGTACTTCCTCCTGTGGCTTAATCGACTGATTTAGCATCACAGGTGGAAAGGGATTTGATATTTCATCAAAGATTCCTGAAATAATGCATGAAAAGATATAAATCATTGATAATGAGCTTGGAGTGTTCTCTCTCTCTGGGATATTTGTATTTTAATAGGCGTCTCCTGAATGCCACAAAAACTTTAATCAAAGTAATTAGTAATTAATGACATAATTTCAGATGTAATACAAGCTAATAAGTATTATTTCTGAATGCGAATCACACAATATATATGGTTCCACGCTCAGGCCGCTGTTTTGGAGGACCCATATTAGTGACTAGGTGGGAACAGTTTACAGTAAATGTAACAATTATTTGTAAAGAGATATTCTTCTAAAATATTTGGTAATTTTTACAATTAAAAAATTTCTATTGAAATACTTTTAATGCTGTTAATACTGTATTGGCTAAACAAATGTAGCAATCAAGTGTACATCCACCCCAACACTCATCCCAAGTCTTCAGGGAAAAGATGGGTCAGAAGTTAGGCATGAAAGTTGGGTGGATAACCAGAGAGGAGGAGAGGGGGGACCCTTCAGGAGAGTTAAGGGGTAACAATCCTTGGTGGTAACAATCCTTTGGGCAGGAGCAGAGAGTGGTCACAAGATGGGACACTGGATGAAGGCCTAAATCTTAATATTTGGAAAATGGTACTGCTACTGTCAGAAGCACAGAAAGTAGAAGCAAGCATTATTTGAGCAAGAGAGGGTCAAAGTGTGTTGTGTGTGTATGTGTCTGTTGTACTGAGGGTGGGACAAGTTTAAACATTTTCCACAATGAACTGAAACAAACAAACAAATATATAAATAAATAAGAAAAATGTTGATGTGATGATTGAATATTTTTCTGGGAATATCACCTTTTTTTCTGTTCTATTTTCCTTTTCTTATTCTAAAGAGATTTTCCTACCCATATTCTTTTCTTTCCTTTGGGACGAAGGGCCTGTACATTTTTTTCTTGACCAAAAATCTAAACACATAGGTCCACACCATGCCAGAGCTCTAGTTCAGAAGTATGAATTAGGGGTAGTGTTTCATTTAAACCCAAAGACAGATTTTGGCCATATAGGGTTGTGTAAGGGAACCCAGAGTTAGACAGCAGCATGCACCTTAACTAGTTTTAAGCCTAAATATAAATCTCACCATGTAACAAGGGTAGGCTCCGAAATTCCTAATTTTGTCATTCTGTTAAAAAAAAAAAGACATGAGCCAACAAGAATGAAACCCCTAAAGAGAGGAGTCTGTAGAGAAACTGTAGCTACTTGTAACTTGATTTCGAAACTGCTTTTCTTCCCTATTTGCCTTATGTGTATATTGTTATAAAACAAGTAAGCTAAACATTTTATGAGGCTTAATATCAGAACAGCAGGTCATATTTATGACACTGACCAAGTCATTATATCAAGAAGCATTTATTAAGTGACTAACAGTTGTATTGGCACATATTTAATTCAACATGGTTCTTGCAGGAGCTGGAAGATCTATAGGTATTGGCAGTATTTTCTTGGCCTCAACCTTTGCCTTATATATCCGTAATTTCTAGAAGTCTTTTCATCTTGGTGTATAGCTGTTCTATATTTGTTTTTTGAATTTTTTAAAAGATTAAAGCTTCAAAGGAGAGTTTTAGTAGCTGGCAAAGGCAAGAATATAATCTAATTAAGCAAAAATTTAAGCTATATAAAAATTATAGAGATTTAAGTGTGATCTTCATTTTATGTATTAATATTGTTTAATTTGTTTTAAGTAGTATGGTCTCTACGAAAATAATCAACACTGGGCATAAGCGAAATGTGTGTACTTTTCAGAAGCATGTTTGATTTTCATAGGTCAAACATTTTATAATAGAGACCTAAGGTAAGTAAGTATTATGAAGGCTTAAAGCTCTCATTAGGATGAAGACCGAAGAGAACTATAGCATGTGGTAATCATTCTTCCCATCTGTAGGCATCGCCCTTGTCTGGATTTAGAGCTATTTCATAGATTGTCTATGTACATGATGCCAATAGAGTAAACTGACTGTATCAATAACATGTGTCAGGAAAGAAGAATAAGGAATCACGTTCTGATGGCGGGGGCCGGGGGTGAGGGGTGACACGCGAAGAAAATTCATCCTTGAACATTTCATTTTGTATTCCTACCTTCTGAGCATCATAAAATGTGTACGCATATCAAAGTTCATAACAAAAACTGCTTATGCCATCAGGAAGACGTATTTATTTTCAACAATATAAAGAGTAAAGCATACAATAGGGTAGGGGGAGAAAGAGAGAGAGAGAGAGAGAGACCTGCAGCAGACATCACCTGAGTGGGAAATTACACAGCCTGCACACACACGCACGCTCTGCACACACACGCACAGAATTCATCTCTGACAATTTAATTGTTTAATGGTAGGACTAACAAGGAATCCTTTCTAAAGTAATGGCACATAAAGGCTTCCTAGTGAAGTTAATATTCCTGCTGCATTTGATGGGTGTTTCCCATTTGTGCAGGTCTGCCCTAACAGGCTGCTGGCACTTGATGGGGGGAGGTGGGAGGGGTGGCGCAGTCTGGGTTCAACAGCAGAATCTGGAGAACGCCTTAGCCTGCGACCTTAGCCATCAAAGCAATAAATCTGAGGCCACGATTGACACCAGAGCAGTGGCTCACATCAGTTGTAATGTCTTGGCGTGCAGTCCTAGGATCTGGCCTTTCTGGACCGGAGGCTAAGTGTTTTGAGCACAGAGCTCTCTCTTGCATAGCTGTCTGTTTTCTCTTAGTTCACTGGAGCCAGGGTTTGGCAGCCATTGTGCTGAGGTTTCAGGACTTCAGTTTGACCAGTCTCCTACGTGATGAAACGCACAATGTCTCAGATGCTAAGGTTTGAATTTTCATCCTAATCTACAGTCTCTTCTCCTCATATTTCTTTATGATTCAGCTTTGCTCATTTCTGTGCTTTAATTGGACCCCTGGGTGGCCTGCCCATTACAGCAATGCACATGACAATGGACGCTCTGCAGAAGAACATCTGGGTCTCAAGAAACATAAAGTTCTCAAAGCAGACCCAAATGTTCTCATTTTGTAGTTTCCATTCTTAAATCAATAATTACTTGATTTAAGAATGGAACGTCTATTACTCTGGTTATTTGGCATTGAAAAAAGAAAAGTTCCATTGCCGGCATCAGAGAAACCCCGCGGTGGTGCTGGAGATAGCATCTAACCACAGCGGAGAAGCTGGTTTGCTCTGGAGCGTGGTTTTTCCTGGGCTCCCATGCTGTCTGCTCCTCTCACCGAGCTCTATCTGTGCCTTTCAGTCTAGGAAAAGGCTTAGTAGGCAGAGTTGAAAATGACAGACTATTTTTAACACGAGCTTTATATCCCACAGTTCCGGTTCTTACTCCTGTTATCATTACTTATTCATAGACTTTTATTCCCAAATATCATTACCCTTTACAGTAATAGGATCAGCAAAGCAACCACTTAAAACAAACAAACGCAGAAACATATCCTCCCTCTCTCCAGCTCTCTGCCTCTCTCTGACTACCTGGGGGAGAAGGAATTCTTACCAATCATGAAGAAGCTTTGCTGCTTCTGAAATAACGGCGAAAAGGGGGGCTCAGCGGTGGGGAACGGCATGAGGGCACAGGCAGCCTACGAGAACTTTAAAAAGAGTGGAGGGACGTGAGAAGCGAGAAGAGAGCTGCGGAGACTATTCAGTGTACATTCCCTCAGCGCCAGCTCTGTTTCAGCAGAGAGAAACCCATCTAAAGCATACCCCTTTAATTTAGAGTGACTCGAGAGTGGGCCCGGGTCCCTATTCCCAGCATGGTGACAATACCTAGGAGGGCCTCCCCATGACAGATGCTCTCTATATGCTATTTGATTTGTACAACATTTAACAGCGAGTGTGATCGTTCCCGTTTTGCAGATAAGGAAACTAAGGTCTAAAGTCGTATGCCTCAATCGAGCAGACCTGGAACATAAACTTAGCTCTTATGAGTCCAAAACTTATGTTCATAGTCACTACATTTTTTTCATATTGACATCCACTGCGTTATATTGCCTTATATTTTATTCAGTCATCTGTCTCTCCACTCATACATTTATTTACGTATATACCACCGTGTTCCAGGAATTATTCAGGATGGTGTGAACGCCTTGGAGCTGTGCACGTGTCTAAGCAGGTAGGACATTCTGTTAATTTGTTGATTGAGCAGCAGAAAGGCAGCTGTAAAGAGTTCAGAATTCTTTCACTGTCGAGTCTCCTTCCTTTTTTATCTTTAAAAATAGGCCAGCCAGAAACCCATCTGTGCTCAGTGGCTTGGGCCCAGAGACTGGACTAACTAATCTCCCCAAATCTCTTCTAGATCCATGCTTCTATAAAGGACTAGATCACCATACTTTACGGGAATGATTTTCTCTTTACTAATTAATTACAGAAATGTTAACAGTGAGTTGGCAGGAGGATAAAAGAGTAACTTTACTGTGAAGTGACCTGATAAACACTACTGCAGCCAGGTGATCGAGGTCGGCATCAACAGTGATTAGTCCTGTTGATAGCATGTGCTCTTGATACGATGTATTATTGAAAGTGGCACTTTGCCTCTGTGGTCTTCCTCTCTGAAACCCGTAACTTCAATCTAATCATGAGAAAAACATCAGACGAAACCCAACCGAGGGACATTCTACAAAACACTTCACCAGTACTCCTTAAAAACTATCAAGGTCATCAAAAACAAGAGAAGTCTGAGAAACTGTCACGGTCAAGAGGAGCCTTAGGAGATAGGGTGACAAAATGTAATGTGAGACCCTGGAACAGAAAAAGGATATTAAGTGGAAACTATGGAAATCTGAATAGAATATGGACTTTAGTTCATTATAACGTATCAATATTGGTTCATTAATCGTAACAAAACATACAGCACCCATGTAAGATGTTAATAATAGGAGAAACTAAGTGCAGGGTTTATGGGAACTCTTCTACTATCCTCTCAAATTTTTTTTTTTGTAAATCTAAAACTGTTTTTAAAAATAAAGTCTATAAAAATATTTATACACACACAAATTAACCAAGATTATTGAGAGGACCAATGGCATGACTAGAAGTAGAATATATGTCCCTGTCTTGAAGACCTAATCCAATAATCAAGCTGAATAACTTTTTCTTGAATTAATGCAATTGTATTTCCTGTTGTTCTCTGGAATTTTACGACTGGCTTTTGAATATCTGAAAATAGGATCAAGCCACTGAGGAAGGGCGTACTCAGTTCCCGGTTCCCAGCAGGTAATCCTTGTTGAATGAATAAATACCATTTATTCGACATACACTTAAGGAACTTTTCTGGCTCTAGGGTACATATAACTCAGCTTGGGTTCCAGACCTTTCAGCGAAGGCACCCTGCTGCATCCCAGTTCAATATTGAGCTACTCAAGGTCAGTCTCGGTCTTCAGAACTCAGCAAGAGTTCCTGAATCACTCCAGAAATTGATCAAACAATTACTTCAATTCAAAACTCCAATGCCACATCCTGTCTGGATTTCTATTTATTGGGAACTCCCAGTGTCTTATATGTTGCAGTACCAGAGACTGTAACCAGTAGAAATCATAGCTATTTGCATATCACATTACAGTTGTTGTAGATATCTCAAAATATTATTTACACTCACCACTTTGAAATGATGACAGTTATTAGATTTGCTATTGTATCTTGATATTTACCACATTAACAAGCATATGTGTACTGTATCAAACATTTTAAATATTTTGATAATTGTGTTTTAATATAATTGGTTTCCTTTGTAATCCTACGGTACTCCTGAAATACAATTACAAACATTTTTCTGAGAATGGGTCCAAAGGCTTCTGCAGTTTCCCGAAGAGTGAGCCTGTGGAACGAAAAGCTTAAGAATCCTTGGTGCAGTGGAAAGAACACTGAACCAGGAGTCGTGAGTCTGAAATTGTATAATCTCTATCAAATCCCTTGATATTTAGGTTCCTTGTTTTTCTCACTAATGCCCCCCTCAAAAAAAAAAAAAATCTGAGCAGATCAAATCAGATAATGCATAGGGAAATGCTTGTAAATTCAAAACCACATAAGTGTAAAGAATCACTGTTATTATTTATTATGTTTGGCCATTAGATAAAAATGACTTTTTACCAAGGTTTTAAATGCAGTTCATTGCTAGGAATATTTCTCACCCAATGATTTAGACCACGCTTACATGAGCAAAATGGAATGGAAAATTGAGTCAATTCTCTGGATAATAATTCATGCTAATATGTTCTTACATTTGCCTGCAACATCCAGATAATAAAAGAAAATGTGTTTTTAACTTGAATTATCAGCATAGCTATATCACAATTCTCAATTCTACTTTGAATGTATAGATTAAAGTGTCAGAATTTAAGTTCTTAATATTAAGAGGAATAGAATTTTTTCTGTCCCCTAGTTTAGAGATACTCTGAATGTGCACGTTGAAATAGCTCATGTATTCTAGAGACATCCATGGTTGACCGTGCATCAAGGCACATACATAGCATTGATTAGAAATTTCTTCTGTGTTAGGTAAACATTTTAAATTCCATTTGTATTCACAGATGTCTAAACCACCTGAACTTCTGTGTAATACATATGTCTTAGGACAGTGTTGTCTAGTTAGGTCCCCAGCAGTTTGCCAGCAGGGAAGATTTTAAATGGAAAGGAGGGCTTACACTTGCCTTTTAAGATCCTAAAAAATTTACATACAACTATGCACATTCATCTTTTAAGAAAACTTACAAAACAAATGTAAACTGGAAGGACATGAATTAGTTAGAAAATCAAGTAAGGCATGCAACTCGAAAAGTCTTAGTGACTCTGATCCCTTCCACTCTCTGACATAAAAGTAAATTTATTCCTTCAGTCTACAGAACATTTTCTTTCTCTGCTATCTCCCCCAGCAACTTCTCATATGCATCTATACAAATGTAACTCTTCAGAGGAATTTAATTCAATTGATGATGCAATTATGTTCGAAGACAGACCATAACTACAGACCATAACTACATCGACTCCAGAAAAGATTTGTAACAAAAAGAAAATCATCTGAGGAATAGACCATCACTTAAGAGAGAAGGCACATTACAACCTGTATTAATTGGCCAGGGCTGCCATAAGGAAGTGCCACCCACTGGGTGGCTTAAGCAACAGAAATTTATTTTCTCACAGTTCTGGTGGCTAGAAGTCTGAGATCAAAGTGTCAACAGGTTGGTTCCTTCTGAGGGCTGTTCCATACCAAGCCCTTAGCTACTGGTGGTCAGCTGGCAATCTTTGACATTTCTTGGCTTGTAGAAGCAGCAGTCTGATTTCTGCCTTCATCTTTATAAAGTGGTCTCCTTGTGTGTGTTTCTATGTCCATAGTTTCCTTTTATAAGGACACCTGCCGTATTGGATTAGGGCCCATCCTAATGACCTCATCTTAACTAATTACATCTGTAATGACCCTAGTTCCAAATAAGGTCACATTCTGAGGTCCTGGGGTTAGGACTTCATGTATGAATTTGGGGTACACAATTCAATCCAGAACACACATATTAAATGTTCAATATACACATATATCTGACACATTGAATTGAAAGATAATATACTTGGGAAGAGCTAGAGGACCAAGCAGTCTTCGAGAGGAGACAGTCAGTTCCCAAAAGCTCTGATGACATTGGGACCATGTGTATAACTCAGCAGCTAAATTAATCCAAATCTCTATCCTTAAAGTAACTTCTAGTAGCCGCTCTTAATTTTTGTTCTGAAGTATCTTCTAACAGTGAAGAATGAACACATCTCCTGGGGTTTTATCTAAAAATGTATTTGAATGCTCCACCATCTTCCTTAATACAGGTATGTTTTTTAAGACATAAAAAGAAACTTTACATGAGTTACTGCTTTTAAAAATAATAATAGGTAATTTAAAAGCTCTTTTTTATGGTCTGGGCGCTATGCTAAGTACTTTATGTGGATTATCTTACTGTTTTATCATAGTATGCAGTTCCATAAGGGACACGATTTCAAGAAGATAAATACCTTGCCCACAGTTAGGAATGGTCAGAGCCATGATGGGAACCAAGATCTAGCTGTCTAAGCTCTTGATCCCTCTGCAATGCTGCCTCTTTCCTGTGCCCCACTCTTCCCCTCTACCCTCACCCACAGTCTTTCTGTTATCTTCGTCCCTGCCCCAAACAAGAGGGTAAGTTTTATAACTATCTATACTAGTTCAGAGTGTGACTAATTGCAGTGTACTTGTAACTCATCCCTGTAGCCACCTCTAACCCCAGATAACCACTGACCTACTTTCTGTTTCTACAGATTAGCTTTTTCAAGATATTTCACATGTAATCTCTTGTGTCTGGCTTCTGTCACTTAGCATAATGTTTTCGAGATGTGGTAGCATTCATTAACGCATTCTTTTTTAGTGCTGAATAGTACTCCATTGCGTGGCTAGACTACATTCACTAGTTGGTGGACATCTGGGTTGTTTCCACTTTTTAGCTATTATGAATAATGCTGCTATGAACATTCACATGCTAGTCTTTGTGTAAGATGTATGTTTTCATTTTTCTTGAACAGATATCTAGGAGTAAATGTGCTGGGTCATATGGTAAGTTTAACTTTTTAAGAAACAGCTATTGTTGACCCTTGAATAATGAGAGGGTTGGGGGCGCCAAACTCCACACTGGCAAAATTCCACCTATAACTTTTGACTCCTCTAAAACCAAACTATAGTCATCCCTCAGTATCCATGGAGACTGGTTCCAGGACCCCCTGCAGATACCAAAATCTGCAGATTCAAAGGTCCCTTATATGCATATGGTTGGCACCACACCTGTGGATTCAAACCACAGGTCAAAAATACTGTTTTTGATCCACAGTTGGTTGTATCCATGTACGTGAAACATGGGGATACAGAGGGCTGTGTATTTATTGAAAAAAAATTTGCGTGTAAGTGGACCCGAGCCATCAAGCCCGTGTTGTTCAAGGGTCCTCTGTACTTGCATGTTAAGTCTCATTTCTGAATGTGAATTTAATGTCTTTTTCCTCAGTTAAAGGAATTCGAACAGCAGTGAGCAATGTGAACTGACTTCATTCTTCAAGGGTAATTTGTACAGTGCTCGAGGCCTTCACCGAAGATGGGCCGCATGCTCTCTGTGCCACATGGTTCCTTTCTGTTTGGGGAAAACTCACAAATGCTGCCAAGGTCAGGCCCGGGCTGCTGCGAGGGCTGAAGAAGACTTCTGCCAGGGCTCGACTCCCCCTCTAGACAACTGGCAGCAACAGATGGAAACCGGCCTGCAGGCATGTATTGTTGGCGTGCACAACGTTTTAAAAATTAAGTTTGAATGTTTATAGATTGGTCACGTGTTCTCCATTTTACCTACATTTCTCATTACTCCCTATTGACTAACATATGAAGAAAGCTGGAGGATCCACACTACCCGATTTCAAGACTTGCTATCAAGTTATAATAATCAAGACAGTGTGGTATTTGGTAAAAGAATGGTCCTATTGATCGGTGGAACAGAATGGAAAGTCCAGAAATAGATCTACTCTTTTATGGTCAATTGATTTTTGACAGAGGTGCAAAGTCGATTCAATGGAGAAAAGATAGTTTTTTCAAGAAATGGTGCTAGAAATTGGATATCCATAGGCGAAACACACACACACACACACACACACACACACACACACACACACACACACACACCCTAAAATTAAATAGTCCTGCTCTTCAAAAACACTGCTCAGGAGGTGAAAAGGAAACCATAGACTGGAGAAAACTATTCACAAAACACTTATCTCCTAAAGGACTGGTAACCACATTACATATATCAAGAACTCTAAAAACAGATGATAAGGAAACTAATAACTCAATAAGAAAATAGACAAAAGATTTGAACATACATTACACCAAAGAGAATATAGAAATGGCAAATAAGCACATTAAAAGATGCTCAACATTATTATCATTAGGGAAATGCAAATGAACATCATACTGTGTACCACTACACACCGATTAAAATGGATAACGTTAAAAAACAAACGAAAACGCCTTTCAATATCAAGTGCTGGCAAGGATGCAAAGCAACTTGACCTTTCATACATTACTGGTGGGAATGCAAAATTTTACACACCCTTTGGAAAACTGTTTAGGAGTTTTTAATAAAGTTAAACATATACTTTACCATATGATTCAGAAATCCTGTTCTGAGGTATTTACCTAAGAGAAATGAAAAACTTATGCTCACACACACAAAATTGTATATGAATGCTTATAGCTGTTTTATTTATAATTGCCCCAAACCGAGAACAAAACAAATGGCCATCAGGTGGTGAGTGCTAACAAACTGGTACATCCCCACTACGGAACACTGCTCGGCAATAAAAAGGAACAGACTGCTGATAAACAGGACAATGTGGGTGACTCACATGTGTTCTGCTAAGTGAAAGAAAACAGCCTCACAAGGTTAAATACTGTATAATTCCATTTATATGACAATCTTAAAAAGGTAAAAGCACAGAAAAAACAAGATTGGTGGCCCTGGGGAGTTGAAAGCAAGGGAAGACTTTGAATATACAGAAGCACAAGGAAAGTTCTGGGGAGAGGGAGATGCTGTGTATCTTGATTGTAATGGCGGTCACGTGACTGCCAGAGTTTGTTAGAACTCATTGGACTGTACTCTGTTCACTAAAAGCGATGGATTCTACTGTATGCAAATTATTCCTCAAGGAACCTGGAAGAATAGGCTATAGGACTACTTTAAACTTAAGCATGTGTAAGATAGTAACCTAATGGTTCCAGGTGACCTTGCAATATGGAGAAAGTATCTCTTTTTTTGACTAGTAAGTATTCCATAGGAGGAAAGGAATGTTAAGAAACTTAGCTTGTATTGAAGACACTCACAATCGAAGAGTATCTTTTTAGCATAAATCTAAATAAAGCTCTCTGGTCGTATTTATAGGCACGCTCACATTTTTACCTCCCTAATATAGCTGTTAAGAAGGTGAAATCTTTCCAGCTTACACTTTGAGTATGAGCATTTTTCATTTAGGTTTTCCAGTGTGCATACAGTATAAATTCTGTTGCATCACTTTATACCTTTTGTTGTTTCTGATGGCAGCATTTGCAAATCATGTTTAATTTTGTTTGCCCAGAATAACAATGAAATGCTAAATTATATATGTGAATATATATATACATATTCTATTCACATTTCACACTCTTATAGCAACAGAAGAGCCTTAATGCACCCCTGTCCTCTGAGGAAGCTTGTGGTAAAACAGGAGAAACATTATGAATAATTAAAAATATGATATTTACACTAGGAGAAAGAATACTCTTTGAAAAATCTCTCCTGGCAGAAAGCCTTACAATCAGGTACCATATCCTTATAAATAAAGGATATGGGTAGGCTCTTCAGGTGTCAAGGGATTTCACAATCAGACATTAATGAGATAAAGATGCTCAATTTGATCATTAAGATGGAGAAGAATGGGGATCGAGTTACTTCTTGTTAATTCTTATCATTCTTTATTGTTAGCTAACAAGTAGGTAGCAGGTGCTTAGCATTGTGCCAAAACTAGAGTCATAAAAAGGAGAATCCTAGGCTGAAGAGTTCATTCTAAGAGATTCCATTGCAAAATATTCGGACCTTAGGATATTAATTTTTCTCCATCATAGAGAGCTGATATCTTTTATGTGATTGGCCATTTGGTCTATCATTCTTTTACATATTATTACAGAAAAATCTCTTTATCCTCTAGGTAAGAAAGAACTGGTCAATCTGGCCAATCAATGAATATAGTAATCAGCTGGGATTCAAAAGACTCGAACTCCAGCTCCACTGTGACATTAACTAGCTGTGTGACTTTGGACAAGTGACTCAACCTATCCGAGGCCTCAGCTTTCTTATGTATACAATGATGCAGTTGAATTTTATATCTAAAATTCTAAAATCTACACTTCTAAAATCACTGCTGATTCTGCATGTAACATCAATTTTCAAATTATTTGAATATGATGTATAAACTTATATTAAATACAATGAAATTCTTGATAATTCAGAATCCATTTCAAAACACTGCATGCTTTAGAGTCATCACTATGAATGCCTAAAAAAGTTCTGATTAAACAGAAGTTTCAGAATAATGGAATCCTCATTAAGTTAGCTTTTAAAATGTTTTGCACAAATATAAAATTTTAATTGTAATAAAAAAATTTACCCTCATTTTTAATAAAACAAAACCCAATCCTGTAATTAACCGGGAAAGAAAGGGATTTAAATGCCTTGTATACGGGCTAAGGAAGTTCCCAAACAGCATTCTGACAACTGTCAGTCCAGACTCTTTCACTAGTGTGAAATGCAGATTATCAGCTATTGTTTATTAAAAAAATTTAGACGAGAGAGAATTTTCCAGTGGGCTCTAGGTAGGCATCTGCAATTGTCTATGCAGATTTTATCATAGTTGACTGATTTAGAAGCCAACAAATTCATTAAAAGAAAAGAATACCGTTACCCCTTTCAAAAGGATTACGCTAATTGAAATTTGTGATAATGTGGGTAAGGCCAAGTAGAAGTTTACATCTTCTCTCCCTCATTCCTTCCTTCATTCCAGCCTTCCTTCACCAAACATTTGTAACTACACCAGGCTCTGTAATTTCAAGGTAACTCAAAAACATACAAAACAAAAATCTCTGTCCTTAAGGAGAGTCACAATCTATCAGGCAAAACACATGATTTGATAACTGTAAAATAATGTGACGATTCAGGGATAGAAATATACATAGGCTATGGGGAGAGAATTTGCCTTGCTACTGAAACTCACACACACATGCACACACACACACATACACAGACACACACAGAGTTTGTTTGAAATGACCATACCACATAAAATTTTAAAGAGAAACTTTAAACCACTCTTAAACATTTTTGAAGTACTAGGTTTACATACAAATAACATCATTCTCATTGTTTTTGAAAGCAGATACGAGAATCCATACTTAAAAAAAAATCTCAATACTTCTGTATCTGCTATTAGTAGGAGAAATTGAAAGTAAATAAAACCATGTTTAAAAATTGTTTTGATGGAATGGTCAGTCATTTGGTTTTGGTGAAAATGAAGAGAGGCAGGCATTTTTCATATATTTCTGGCTAGGAGTAAAAATTGGCAAGACTTTTCTAGAGGGCAATTATGGCATGATTTATCAGAAGTTTTAAAAGTATACATACTTGGATCCAGTAAATTTATCCTAAGAAGATAACTGAGGATGAATGCAAAGATTTAGCTATTAGTTCATACACATTTAAGACTATTGAACCTTTGTGGTGAATTGATCCCTTTATCAGTATGTCACATCCTGCTGTATTCTAAAACACAGTAGGTAGAGTAAGTTTGTCAGTCAATGGAAGGCTACAAATAAATACATTTCTATTGTAAGAAGTGGAAATCTGAACAAACATATTCTTTAACTTGCTATTGAAAACAGTTGCTTGGATTCTGTTTGAGCCTGAGCAGGTACATGTTATTGATAACATATATCTGTAGAAAATAGCTTTTTATTATTAAAAGTCTGAGATGCATGACTTCTAGTTAGGTAGAAAGCAAACAACATAAACTTTACACATTGTTCATGATCATATTAGGGGTTTACTACCATTTAAATGGTTTCTGTAAAATCTATATGACTTATTATGCAATCCCATTGGATAAATTTTATTACTTTCCTATGGCTTTCTGCTTTGTCTTAATATTATTTTTGAGCACTCCTTTGAGTTTTTATTACAGCATTTAAGAATCATCAGTACTAAATAACTAAGCAGAATACTTAACACAAAATAGAAAAACTAAGTTATATTGCGGTCTTTAGACCAAATCTTCCCTATCCAATTTTCTGGATATTTTGATGAGAATTAATAGAGCTCAAGGTTGTGCTGACACCTTCTGTCTAAATATATTTGAGAGAAGTTTTGCAAAGCTAAAGGAATCCAAATATGAAACCCAATATATGACTGTCTCTGCTTCACCATTCCAATGGTTCGAATTTTCTTGATTATATTCAATCACCCATTTCACTTTCCATTGGCTCCTACATTATGTGCTATTGTTTAGTGTTGCAATATAGAAAACCGTTAATGTTCCAAGTAACAAAATCATATTATAAAAGTATGGAAGTATGGCTGCAAATTCTCTGCTACTTCTCCCATTAAGAGATGGAGTTTAATTTCATTCTCATTGAATCTGGGCTGGTCTGAGTGACTTGCTTGACAAATAGAATGTGGCAGGAGTGACAGTCTAGGACTTCTGAGCTAGGTTATAAGAAGGCTTGCAGCTTCTGCCTCTGCCCTGGTATACTCATTTGGAGCCGTGAGCTACCCATTTAAAAAGTCTGACCACCTGGAGGCTACCAAACTAGCTCCTACTCTGTTCTAGCCTCCAGACACTCAGGTCCTACCAGCTGAGGCCCCAGGCATCATGGACTAGAGATGAACCATCCTCATTATGCAATGCCTGAATTCCAGATCCATAGATTCATGGGCAAAACAAATCATTATTGTTTTGAGCAGTTACACAGCATAGGTAACTGGAACAGATTTTGGTGCCAAGAGTGGGGTGCTGCCTTAAGAAAACCTAAAACGCATGACATTGGTTTGCGAGTGGGTGGTTGGTGGAAACCGGAAGAGCCTGCCGGAACTCCTAGTAAGGCCTCAAAGGACGGAGAAGAGAATGTTAGGAGAGATGAAAGGGCATGCAAGGCGTGTCCTGGCAGAGCAGCCAGGCTGTTGCCTGTGGTGATGTGGGAAAGAGAAAGACCTGGAGGGTTTGGCGTGGCGGATTTCCAGGCCGAATGCTGAAAGTGCTACTTGGCTTTTTGTAGTTGCCTATTATAAAATAGGAAAAGTGAGGAAAACATTTTAAAAAGAAACTGTTCAATTTTTGAGAAGCTAGAGGAAATGTTAAAGAGTCAGGTCTTTTTTGAATTTGAAAATAAAACTGTGCCTTATCCCGAATGTCTTTCAGCAAAAGATTCTCGATGTAAGAAATGGCTTCAGAGCAAAGGAACTCTAGATGGGTCTAGATGGAGTTCATGAATGTTGTGGACCAGCGACTACTAGGAGCCTTTTATTCTGTCCTCCCCTTTTTTGAATGGCCGTGTTTATTGCAGTTACTCTACTCTTGTATCACCACTGAATACTGGGTGTGTGGAGGAGGCAGAGAACTTTGGGTCAGTGCCGAATTGGGATGAGCGGTTTGGGAGCTTTGGGAGGGGGTAAGTGTATTTGGTGAGAGAGATGAATGTTAAGTAATTGTGGCCAGAGGACAAACTGCAGATGATTGAAGATGGCTGTAAATTCCTTTCTACTCCTCCCTTTGATAGGCAGAGCCTACTTCCTTCTTGAATCTGCGCTGGTCTTAGTGACCTACTTGACTAATAGAATGTGGCAGAAGTGACATTGTGAGAAGTCTTGTATAAGAAGCCTTGCAGCTTCTTGGAGCTCTGACTGCCATGTAAGAAGTCTGATAACACTGAAGCTGCCATGCTGAGGATGCTCAAGCTAGCCATGTGAGAGGCTGTGTGCAGAGAGACAGGGGGCGGTGGGGAACCTGGGTGGCCAGGTGTTCCAGCTCCAAAACTTCGGGATCAACCTAGCTGAGACCTCAGACGTCATGGAGCATAGATGAGCCATTCTCTCTGTGCTTTGTCCCTATTCCTGACCCACAGATTTGTGGGTAAAATAAATGATTTTTTTTTTGTTGTTATCAGGCATGAAGTTTTGAGATTGTTTTTAGCAATAGATAATTAAAACATGCCTTTTCACTCTTAATGACCCCATTACCATTTCCTGTGATCCAGAGTTGGTTTGGGTCTACCTCAGTTCATTAGAAGTGTTATTTTATTCTTATGCCTCGGTAGATGGCAGTTATATTCTCACCTCTTCCCCCATCAAGGGGACTCCTAGGTTCATATGTAAATAAGTAGATTCAAAGCCAGTCAATGGAAATTAAGTCAACTGAATCTACACTTAAGTATCTATGTATCTATGAACTAGGCTCAGCCCAAAAAAGATTCTGGCAGGGCAGGGTAAAAAGAAAAGTTACTGACCAAATAAAATGTTCTACTATGAACCAACATATTCAACGAACACATAAATTACTGTAGCAATTTAAAAATAATATTCAATATATAATAAATATATTTTATATCTACAATTAACATTAAAGCCAGGTAACATTTTTTAGATCTCCAGACACCACACATTTATTTAAAGCAGGAGTCCCCAATCCCCAGACCATGGACCAGTACCGGTCTGTGGCCTGTTAGGAACTGGACTGCACAGCAGGAGAGCGAAACGAAGCTTCATCTGTATTTGCAGCTGCTCCCCAGCACCAGCATCACTCAGCTGCACCTCAGATCATCACGCATTAGATTCTCATAGGAGCACCGGTTCCTGGTGCCAAAAAGGTTGGGGACCGCTGATTTAAAGACTGAAGATGCTGGAGAGTAGATTCTGTACCTGAAGTTTCTATGTCATATCAGGATTTAGTCCCAGGTTCAGGCTACTTCAGAAGAATCATTTAAAATGTTTTTAGAGGAAGAAGTCAGGAAGTCAGGTAAAGCTAATTGATCTTTGGGGTGCCTCAAGATGCCTCTGTGAAGACGAGGCCTGAAAAATCTATACTTACACACCTTTATTCTCAGGTGAATCTTAAGTACATAAAATCTTGAGAACTGAGAAACCTGTTTCTTCCTCATGTCTCTCTCCACCCCCTAACCTCCTAAAAGCCCTTCAAGATATTTCATTTTTGCTATTAAAGAGAGACTCATTTAAAACAAAATCAAAATTGAGGAGGGAATCTGAAATAACTTTATTGGGAACAAAATGATTGTTTGTAGTGACAATGAGTAGGTAATGATGACCAGCCACTAATGGCTTTCAAGAAATAAAGACTAACGAGGCTTGGATAACCAAAATGATTTTTCTTTCTTTTCTATTCCTCAAGCTCTAAGGGCATTTCTATATTTTGTAGTGCATTTGGTATTATCTTAATTAGCATTTCTTTTTCATACCATGAACTCCCATTTGACATCTTGAAATATAGCCCCATGACTCATATATTATTTCACCCAAAGCTTTTCATGGAAGATATCTTCTTTATTTAATATTAATATTGCTGCATTCAGACCCTCCAGTCAATCCATTCTGGCAGGTATTTTATTTCAAAACTCTCTATGAAGCAATTTTTCCTTCTAGGCATTTCGCTCTGTAGCTGTCAATGAGAGACCCATTTAGAACAAAATCAAAATTTAGAGAGAATCAGAAATAACTTTATTGGGAGCAAAGTGATTATGTTTGTAATGGCAATAAGTAGGTAATGATGACCAGCCACTAATAGTTTGCAAGAAATAAAGATTTAAAAACCTTGAATAACCAAATTCATTTTCACCTTTTAAGATTTCCTATAGGCTACTGATAATCTGTACAGTGTTAAAGTTTTATTATCTAGAAAATTCAATACAAAATAAAGTGAACCAAAGAATCAATGAAAAGAGAAGACTATATACAGCTTTGAAAATAAGTTAATGCTTAAAGTTAAGAGAAGAAGCTGAGAGGCTGTAGCTGCCTTCTTAAAGATGGCTCACATATAAATAAGAGGAAACTCAGTTTTTCTCAAAAACCATACTTAAATGAAGACAGCACAAAGGAATAAAAGCCAATGGACCCCTAAACTTCTATGGGCAGGAAATAGTCTGATAAAACCACTCAGGACAAATGTGGGCTGCATTTAATAGATAAAGAAGGACTACTCAGAGGACAGAACGCGTTTGATCAGTAGGGTTTACAGTGGTTATCCTCTGCATGTCCCATCATTGTATGATGGGTATTTGTTGAGTAGATAATTTGTCTGTTTAGTTCACAGTTCTTCAGAGTTCAACTTAAGGAGCCTCATCCACGCTTAGACCTGACCGACATGATGACATCCTGGATGGTAGTTAATGTTGTAATAGTAAGACACTTAGGGCTCTTGGAAGAGGGGTTGAGTGTATTTTGTATGTGGGAAGGCTGTTAACTCTTGTGGCCAGAAAGGAGACTGTGGCAGAAAGTACTGTCCAAAGATGGCTATTGTGACATATCTTATCCCACGTGTTCCTAACAGTGTGACACTGATACCCCTTCTGAGTCATAGAGTCTGTGCTCTATTTCTCTGAACCTAGATAGAACTATATGACTGTGATGGCCAACAGGTATGAAGAAAGCAGCATATCCATACAGTGGAATATTATCTGGCCATAAAAAAGTACTGCTACATGCAACAACATGAATGAATCTCAAAGATATTATGCTGAGTAAAAGAAGCTGGACATGAGGAGAACATACCATGAGTCCATTTATTTGAAATTATAGAACAGGCGAAGTTACTATAAGATGGATACACTGAATAGTGGTTCCTTTTATGGGGCAACTAAGAAGGGATACAAGAAAATTTTGGTAAATAAAATTGGTCTATATCACAATAGAGGTGTGGGTTACAAAATTACCTACACTGGTCAAAACTGTATAGCTAACATTTGTGCATTTCAATGTATGTAAAATTTACCTTAAAAACAAAAAATAAATGAAAATTAAGTGAGAGTGGGGAGTATGTTAAGGTATAGAAGATACAAGAATGACAAAATGTTGGTAACTATTAAATCTGGATGAGTGGTACGTTAAAGTTCATTTTTCTATACTGTTTACTTTGCATAGGTTTTAAATTCCCCATAACAAAAAGTTTAAAAACAGAGAAAGAACAGTACCGATTTTTGTCAAAAATGAGGTTTGGCTATAAAGCAATGAGGCATTTTTCTTTATTCTTTATGAAGCATTTTTCTTATATGGCTGCTGCGGAGTTTCTGAAAATAATACCAAAGGAATAAGGCAGCATTGTTTAAATGGATGAGTAGCTTACCACATTTTAAGACTACTGAAGCATAATGCTCATTGCAATGTTCCCCGTCCCTTTAGTTCTCTCCCCACCCCCGCTTCCACCCCGACCTATGGATGTTGCCATTTCCCCTTAAGAACTAGATCTCTGAAGGCAAGGTGTCTCCTCCTACATACGTGTGGCGTGCACCCGGGGCCTGGCACCCCAGGCGCACCCAGGGGGTCTGGCACACCCGGGGAGCCTGGCACACCCAGGGTATGGTCTGTGGCTCCACCTGGGGCGCGAACCCAGGACCTCTGCATATAAAGCAGACGTGCTAACCACTACACTGTGGAGCCACCCCCTGCAATGTTAATATTTGTTTTTAAAATCAGTTTTATTCCTTTATATGGTTCAACCTTTTACTTTAAGCAGCTCATGTAATATTCATTATTTATTTAGTAGTTAATGTCTATTCATCCCAGATTTTTTAGAACATTAGTGGTAGAAACTAGTTACAAGCAAAATAACAAAAACAAACCAACCAAACAAAAAAAAAAAAAAAAAAAAAAAAAAAGATTGTTTCTAATAATGATCTAATTGGCAGAGGAGCAAAAGCAGCTTAAGGAAGCATAACGTTAATTATGGGGGCTCTTTACAGTCTAGAGAGAACTTTTTATATGCCACTTAACTTATTAAAAATCTCTTCTAATTATTTTATAATCATCCTTTTTTAATGAGTGGTAGGAATGTTGGATATCATCCCATTGGGTTTAGTATTGCCTGAATGATCTTTTCAATGTTCACCTATGGAACATACATTGGTTATACTATATACTATGGGCATATAACTAACCCCATTTATCTCAACTCCAGATTATTTGAAATTTGATGAACCACAAATCCATCCATGTCTTCAGATTTTTCTTTTGAGCTTCAGACCTTTATATGCAACAACCTACTGGAAATCTTCTCTGGGACGGCCCCACAGGCCTCTGAAACGAACTTGCTCAGTCTCTCCCCCTGCAGAGAGGTTTGCCCCATCCACTCTCTCTAGTTAGGCAGCAACATCCTCTGTCCAACTGCCTAAAGCAGACACTGAGTATTTTCCCAGACTTCTCCCTCTTGCGAATTCTCCACATCGTCACCAAGGCCTGTTCTGTCTTCTTGAGCATTTCCTCTTTATCTCCTTTTGCATTCCCTCTGCTACCACCGTAGTTCAAGCCTCCAACATTTCTTACCTAGACTTCTGCAATTGCCTATTTATAGGAGATAGTGCTTCCAGTTTTTCCCTTTGCTCAAACCTACCCTCCACATAATATGAAAATCTCACTGTGTTATTGTCTAGTTTAAAACTTCTCAAGGATTCTTCACTGCTTACTGATAAATGTGAAACTCTCAGCAACACTGACAAAGCTCTCTATGACCCATTCCTTGCCTATCTCTCCAGCATTATCTTTCACCCTACTGTCCTCACGTGTTATGCTTACGGCACTCATGAAGAAGCACACTGCCTTACATCTTTGCGCCTGTGCTCAATCTGCAGCCTCTCTCTTTCCAATTCCCTGGAAAATACGTACTCCTCTTTGTAGATTGCACGCAGGAATCAGATCCTTGTTGAATTATTTCTGATGTGCTCCTATCCCAAAGGAGAAGCATTTATGAGACCTCGGTAGCACTGACGGGCTTCTGTCATTGCATTTTTAACAATTTTTTGCCTTGTTTTGTTTTGAGGTCTGTCTCCCTCTACCAGACCACATACTTCATTTGGGAAAGAAACATATCTTACTTGTATTTATATCTCTTAGATGTCCCTAACACTTAGCAGGTATTTAATAATTGTTAAATAAATCAAAGACCAAGTAAAAAGGTTTTCTTTGATATTCTACTTTGATGAAAGGGGTAAATAATAAAAAAAAACTGATGTCACAAAATCTATAGTACAGATCCAGATTATAAATTATTAAAGCCCTCTAACAAGTATGAAGATTTTCACAAAGAAGATTTTTCTCTCTCCTACTCACACATCTAGTCTGAAATCCTATTGCTCGTAAAGCTGGTATTCATAATAAATATTCTAGGGTACTGTTTCTGATTCATTTAAAAAATATCTCCATTGAAGCGTAACATATTTTTTGTTGCTTTCAAATTCTCTTGGTATCTATATGCTGGTATGGTATGAAAGATATGACAACTTCCAGTTAACAAAATGTGAAACTAATTTGGGTGAAAATCCGTATTGCATAGTCTAAGAGCAACTGTAGCAAAATACTGCCTAGCGGTTAAAAATAACTCTCAAAATTTTTGTTTCAATAAAAGTTTTGTTTAAAAGCCTGTAAAAAATTGAAATTGAATTCTAGTAGTCATTTTGTGATTCAAAAAGAAAGAAAAAGATAAGCAGTATAAAATGTAGAGACATAAAGCAAGCCTCAACCCCCGAGCCAAGGACTAGTACCAGTTCATGGCCTGTTAGGAACTGGGCTGCACAGCAGGTGGTGAACGGCAGGCAGGAGAGCAAAGCTTCATCTGTATTTGCAGCCGCTCCCCAGCGCTAGCATCACCGCCTCAGCTCCACCTCAGATCATCGGGCATTAGATTCTCATAGGAGCTCTGGTCTCTCGTACCAAAAAGGTTGGGGACTGCTGAAGTAAGTCCTTATGGGGTTCTGACTCTTGATAGACAACTGGGTAGAGGCTCAGATTTCATAGGTTAAGAAGATATTAAGACAATAGAGGATGGAAAAGCTGGAAAACAGGATTTATTGAAGGTGTTAGTATTATTTAGAATAGAGATATCTGATTTAATAATGTCTGTCAAGCATATAAAGTTGCTATGTTAAAGATAATGAGTTTCCTTTCATTACACAGGAAAAGATGGAAATAAAGAAATAAAACTACATAAACACTACTTAGTAAGTGCTAGATAACTAAGCCCTAGTCAAGCCACTTCAAACTCATAACTCTGTGCTGAGTAAGTCATATCTCCAGATGAGAAAATGAGCTCAAGTGCTTAAAAACTTTTCTAAGGACTTCTGGTTTCAGCTCCAACATGCAGAGCTTGGAAATTGTCTCCATATCCTTAAAACAAGAAAAAGCTGAACAAACTGAAAATCAACTACTTTTCTGGATTTGGAAATTAAACAACATGCTTCTAAATAACACGTGGGCCAAAGAAGAAGTCGCGAGAGAAATTTAAAAATATTTAAACTAAATGGAAATGAAAAATACAACTTATCAAAATCTGTGGGATATGGAGAAAGCAGTGCTTGTAAGGGGGATGTTTATAGCCTTAAATGCATAGACTAGAAAAGAAGGAAGATCTAAAATCAATCATCTAAGTTTCCACCTTGAGAAACAAGAGAAAGACGACCAATTTAAGCCTAAAGCAAGCAGAATAAAAAAAATAATAAAAACTGAGCTGAAATCAATGAAATTGGAAACAAAAAATCAATAGAAAAATTTATCAAAAGCAAAAGATGGTCTCAGAAAACGCATCAATGAAATTGATAAACTTCTAACTTAGCTAGCACAGGAACCAGAGGGAGGGAGGGAAGGAGGGGGAGAAAGATAGAAAAGAAATAAAATATCAATATCAAAAAGCGGGGCCATGTACATTGGAAGGATAATAATAGAATATTATCAACAACTCTGTCCATAAATCTCGCAAAATGAACAAATTCCATGAAAGACACTGCCTAGTGTCTATCAAAACTCACATGCACAAAGATAATCTGCATAGGCTTTAATCTATTAAAAAATTAAATCAATAATTAGTAACCTTCGAGAAAAGAAAGCACCAGGCCCATATGTTTTACAGATTAAGTCTACCAAACATTTATGAGGTCAGCATTACTCCCATACCAAAACCAGATGAAGACATTACAAAGAAGGAAACTACACACCAGTATTTCTCGTGAACATAGATGCAAAAATCCTCAACAAAATGTTAGCAAATTGAATACACCAGTGTATAACAAGAATTATACACCATGACCAAGTGAAATTTGTTTCAGGCATGCAAGGCTGGATCAACATTAGAAAATCAACCAATGTAATCCATTATTTCAAGGCTAAAAAGAAAAATCATCTGATGATTATCAACTGATGCAGAAAAAGCATTTGACAAAATTCAACACCTATTTATAATAAACCCAGTAAATTCTATATTTAATATATTAAATAATAGTCTCAGCAAACGAGGAATAAAGGAGAACTTCCTTGATACAGAACGTCTACAAAAAACCTAAAGCTAACATACTTAATGATAAGAAACTGGGCGCTGTCCCTCTAAGACTGGGAACAAGGCAATGATGTCATCTGTCACCACTTCCAGTCATTGTTGTACTGGAATTCCTAGCTAGTCTAATAAAAAAAAAAAAAAGAAAGAAAGAAAATAACATATTGGGAAGAAATGAAACTGTCTTTCTTTGCAGGTGACATGATTATCCATGTAAAAAATTTCAAAGAATTAACCAAAAAACAAACTAACAAAACCCTCCTGAAACTAATAAGCAAGTATAGCAAGGTCACAGGACACAAGATTAATATGTTATGCCCTGGGTACTGTTCTAGGCACAGGAAATGCAGTTGTGAATGAAACAAGTTTCTGCTATCAAAGAACTCATGTTCTAGTGAGAGGATGTGTTGGCTTTTGGCTCCTGTGATGTAGTCATTCTAGTGCGTTGCACGGTTCCCCAAACTCATTCTAGTCCTTACATCTCTCCTAAATTTCAGACCTTCATTTCCAGTTCGTGGGCATTTTTCACAAAATGTCACAAGTCAACATAGTTAAACTCAACCCATAAAAAACTAGCTTCTTCTCTGGACTCCTTTATTTGGAGTTACTCAAAACCTGCTACTCACCTGCTACTCAAAACCACTTAGTTTTAATTCCATCCTCTCTCATGCACTTCTCCCCGCAATTAGTCTTCGCCCCCAGAAACTCTTCCTTTGCGATGTCTCGCTCATCTCATTTAAAATAACATTCTTCACCCAGCTAATCTAAGCTCCTGTTATTACCTCATATCTGGTCATTTCACATTTTTAAACATCTGGATTTAAAAACAGCTTCCTAACTGCTCTCCTTCCTGATTCTTATCTCCTAATAGACTAGCCTTCTTAAACTCGCTCTTTTACTCTAAACCTTAGAGGCTTAAGTCCAAAAGTCTTAGGCTGGATGTGTGTGTGCATGTGTGTGTGTGTGTGTAAATAATCTGGCTCTCATCTAATCCCTCAAAATGTTTCTGGTGCCCTTGCCTTAACTCTGCTGAGTTATCTGTTCACTGCCTGATTTCTTCCTCTTCTTGTCCTATATTCCTCCAAGGTTCTTATTGCTTCAGTTGTGTCTCTGGGTTTGATGCCTAAGTTTTGGCTGCTTCTCTGGCTTTCAACTCATCACCTCATCTCATCTCTTGGGTCACAGTTAAACTCACTTCTTAGGTGAAGTTGGAAAGATAGTATTTTGAATCTGATAGCTTTAAAAGCTGTTCCTAAAAATATCTTCTTCGGGTAGTGTTGGTAGGCGGTGTTCTTGAGACATCATTCTTTGGTTCGGACCTCTAATCAGGTGTCAGATCTTGTCCTTCCTCATATTGTACAGAAGTTTTGTCTTTTTGGCTACAGTGCCATTGAGACTTCGCTCAGTTACTAGCTTGGAATTCATGAGCTTACCTGTTAGGATAAGGTAGGTGCTACAGTAACAAAATAGGCTCACAGTGGGTAATAGCTCAAACACACAATAGATGTTTATTTTCTGCTCCTGTGACATGCTGAAGAAAATATTACTGGATGCTAAGAAGATCTCCAAGCAGTGATTTCAGAACATTGGCTCCTTTCATTTTGTGGCTCCACCATTCCCTTGGGCACTTGTGATCACCTGTGACTAGCTATTGGATGGGGAAAGAGCCTGTGATGGATACATTTGGCCTACAAAAGACATATATCGCTTCCACTCACATTCTAGTTGGCTAGAACTCGGTTATGTAGCCATAAATATTTGCAAGAGAGGCTGGGAAATGTAGTCCAGCATGTGTCCAGGAAGAGGAGAACAAAGTTTTTGACAAATAGCTTGCATTCTCACTAAATAAGACAACCTCAAGTCCCATCCAGCTATTGCAATATTTTCAAAGTCCCTTATCTCTGGGGATGCAATCTCCTTTCCAGTAAGTCTGGTGACCTGGGAATTTAAAGACAGGTTCTTGCCCCCCAACCTCTACCAAATATACAATGTAGAGCAGGAAGTGGATAACTGTACTCAGATAAAAAGGGAAAGAATGAGAAACATAGCAGTCACTGATTTGTAGTAGTATAAACACGTTCTTCTCATAGTAGAGTTTTGATTTACTTGGGATCTGTTCTCTAGGAGGAACTCCCTTGTCCATTACTTTCAGCAGCACCGTGCTCTGAGTCTGGGAAAGCTTTCCTTTTCTGTTATATACTACAATGTCATTTGAAGTGGGTTGAGAGTTATTTTTCTTGAGGGCTATACAACGTTCACAGCTTGCTTCATGAGCATTTCAAGTTTGCCTTGAGTTCCTCTGAAAAAGAGGCAATACAAAAATTCCGAGCTTTGCCACATGGTCGGGTCCCTTTGTTTAGCTGAGCAGTCAACAGGCCTTTCATATTTGAGACTCTTTTTAGTCTTAAATCTTAATGTTTTGGGTTCAGAAGCTAAACTTTTCAAATCCCTAAGGCACTTAGTTTTTCCATTCCCTTCAATCTCTGCTTGAAAGCTATTTCTTTCTTGACTGAGTTTACTGCTTTCTTATAGTATCTTTTAGCAAAAAAAGATCTCAAATACACGGTTACTCTGGCTGCTTCCATCTGTTTCCCCTTATCCACAGGTTCAGTAGCCACAATGACCTCCCACTGCATATATGGGTCAGTTTTTCAGCCTGCTCTATTTCTTCACTGCTGGCTGCTATACAAACAGAGGTGATCATTCTCACAGGAACCCAGTGGAAGGTCCCAGTATTTGTTTGCAGTAACCAATGGACTCTAAAATGCATGGCTAAAATACAAGGATTTCTTTTCATTTATGTTAACATTCCAAGGCGGATGATACCTTGTCTCTTTTCGGTGAGGTGACTCGGTGACCCACGATCTTTCTTGTGGCTCTGCCATTCCCTTGGCTTTCATTCTCTTCTGTATCCAGCCAGTGGAAATTGAAAGAAGGCATGAAGAAGGCCTATCTGTGTCTTAAAATGCCTTCTCAAAATTGGTGCTATCACCTCTGCTTACATTCTGTTGGTTAGAATTCGGTCATATGGCCACACCTAGTTTCAAGGGAGGCTGAGAAATATAAGCTAGCTATATGACCAAAAAGAAGAGGAAAACATGGATTTTGGTCAAGAGTGGGCAGTTTCTACATAGTAAATGTATTGTTTGGAAGGTTTTCCAATAGATATATTTTCCTTATGCCACCTGAAAATAAGCCTTCATTTTTTCTCTTATTAATATAAGTTTACAAGATCTTTATATAATTTATCCCATTATTTGGCATTTAATTATGTAGAGGCATTTAGTGTATTATTATACTATTATAATTCATTATAAAGTACTAATCAACCAAAAATATTTCATATATTTTACTGAGGCCTTTTATTTCTAAATTGGGAATGACTTCCTTTCAAACAGAAAATATAGAATATTTTGATAATCCATGGAAAAAGTTGACTTAAATATTATTTTGCATATTGGAAATCAAACAAGTTATAATTGTTTTCAATTACAATATAATCTTAAGTCTATAACATGGTTTGATGAATAATTACCTAACTCCCCCATAACAAAACAAAATGAAAAACGATAATTTAATAATTTGCTAGTAAGAATGCAGAGGTGCCTATTTTCTGCCAAAATTTCACTTTATATCAGTTGTAATTCTGTGAAAGCCAATAAGCCATGGCTCAGACAAATATGACTCTTTTTTTGGAGTAAACTCATAAGCGAGTCTATTATTTTTGCTTTTTCAACCTTAAATGCCTTAATAATGAAAGCCAAAAATGTCTGAGAGAAGAGGAAGAATACTGGGAATTGATACAGATTCCTTAAACTTTGGAGACTAAATTATGAACCCATTTAGTTTAAGCAGAAGTATTTCATGTTTTCATTACTGTTTCAGTACACAGAACTCTTACAAAAAGAAAAAAAATTAAACCATACCAATAGGGTACTGGTACTCTACTCTTTAAAAACAGGTAACCAAAAAGGCCTCTGGTTAATTTATGGAACTAAGGATTCAAAGACCATCAGAGATCACATAATGTAGCAACTTTAATTTCTATCAATTTTAGAGCACCAAAAGTTTGAGTTCTTTTAAATAGGGAAAATAGTACTTGTTAACTGTGTTGTTATAAGTCTTTGTTCCTGGAAAAAAAATGGTAATGAAGGTACTGGAATTTGAAAAATATCTAAACTCAGGGTTTTTGGGAAACAATACAATAGCTACCTAATAAAAAAGAATTAAAAATCAACAAACTACTATTGCCAAATAGAAAATGATTTTGTTAAACAGAATCACAATACCAATATGAATTATGACAAATGTGCATGAAAGAGCAAGCTAGATAATATTGTGTATATATTCATATTTCATCTACTGATACTGAGATCATTTTAAAGCTACTTAGTTTCAGTCTTCATTTATTTGTGAACATTAAAGAAGATTATTTTAAAATGTTTAAAAATTTGTGGCATATTTTCTTTGGAGGTCAGATTTGATTTAGAATTAAGGAAAATAACGTGACCCAAACATTTTGATAGCAACATCTCACAGCACATTTAAATGAGATTCCTTTCAAATTTGATATCTTAATACCATTTACATATATCCATTTGATGTTTGCTTTGCAATCGACATTATTTTATTTTTTGTAACAGTCATATTAACACTTATTTGTCAACGATGAAGATTAGGGCTGATTTTTGTGTATCATCATCACAGATGTGGATGCTTACCCATTCCAAGTGAGTACTAAAACGTGAAGAGATTTCTTACAGAGAAGTGAAAAAAATAACTTTTAACCCACACAAAAATTTATTCTCTGGAAAATTAAACTGCCATTAAAATCTCCTTGGATTAATAATTTTAACTGTTTTTACACTGTTTACACAGAGGTTAGTCATTTCTTTTTGTAATACAATTATACAAAAGGAAAAAGGCACCGAGACAATCGGTGTAGTAGAAAAGTAGATATGAGAATAAAATGCAACACATAGCACAATTTCAATTACGTGAAAATAATTAGATACACGATCATTCTATAAAATGAGTTGTTTCTCACACGCATCTGTTTATATTTTTGACCAAAAATACATATTAATATGTGACAATAATACAACACTTGCTAATCATACAGACACTTGTATATATTACTAAGATCCATTAATGGTGTAGAGTCACTGGGAAATATGCTGGAGACGACTGAAGACCAAGGGAGATGTTAACCAGCAGTGCATTTCTTCAGGTTGTTTAACAGAATTTTGCTCACAGAGCATTTAAACATCATCATACTGCTATATCCATTATTAGAAAAATAAGTAAGAAAGCTCTGTAGAAACTATAGTATTAAGGAAGCTTCTTGCCTCAAAAAATGAAAGAAATAGAAAGGTAGGAGGGGAGGGAGGAAAGTAAGGTGATATTGAATAAAAGATTCCAATAATTGAGTTTTCCATAAAATTACAGTATTTTGAGAAATAAAACATAATGCGAGAGTACTCAGCAGTAATGAACATCAGGAGTTTTAGAAAAAGAATAAATCCTAACATTTATCGAGACCTTTAAAACTTATATAACTGTTCTTCATCAAGACTAATTGAAAAGTAATATCGATACTTTCTTATTTCAAAATTCTAGTAAAAATCCAAAGTTTGGCTGTTCCCTCTCTGAAAGCTTTAAAGATTCCTCAAAATTGTTGCCACTATTTTATTTTCATTACAAAGACAAGTCATCTCAATAAAATTATGGAGAAACATTACAAATTAATTTTGTAATGCAAGCTACTACTGAAAACGTTCTTAGTAAAGTAATATTTATAATTTCAAAATACTGTTTGAAGTATCACCAATATTTTCTAGCTGTGCTTCAAAAATTGTTTAAATATACTCAAATACTAAAAGAGCCAATTTATATGCAAAAGCTACCCTGGTCTCCCCTCACAAAACAAAGGTGCCATAATTATAGAATGTTGAAAACATCCCCAATATTTATCCAAAAAGACTGCCCCGAACGAAAACAAGCACCATCTCCCACATTCCACCCCACCTCAAGAAAAAAGAAAGGCTTCCTACGACTTTACGGCATTCACCTCAGTTTTCCTCTGAAACTGCTTGGTTATTAACATTTGAAAATTTTAAAACCAGATTTTCTTTTGAAGGCTTTATCACAAAATTTAAAATGAAAAAAAAAGAAAAAGAAAAAAAAAGCACAAGCTAGAGAGGAAATAGCGAAGTGCTGAAGGAAAGAATTTTGGACATGACCCAAAATCTCATTTCCAGAGAGTCGGCTTCTGCTTCTCTGTTATGACTGAAACCACAGTTAGGTGCTAACGGTGCCGCCCTACATGCCAGGGCTCTAAGACGCTGACCCTCTAAGTTTAGGAGTCTCTTCTCCTATTGTGCTTGTGTATTACTTTCATCAACGTTAATGGGGGTTATGAACAGGAATCACTGGTGAGGACCTAGTCTGAGGGTATAAAAAGTTTGGTTGTTATGGACACTATTATCTGGAGGAGGTGAGCACACTCAGAAAGTGACAAAGTGTTGAAAAGAGGTTCACAGCCATCATCCCCCTTCAACCAGTGAAAGGCGAGAGAAACGAATCTCGAGATAAGGAAAAATTTGTTTTCTCATTAAATAAAATAGTCATATTTAATATTAACTACTTAGATTTATGGAAATAAGCATTCTAGCAAGATCTGAATATATAAACAAATTTCAGAAAATTATTTTTTCAGTGTATAATGGAGTATTATATTTCATCTATTGGGTATTCATTTTAAACACAATAAGTGTCAGGTGAGGGATCACATGTTAAAGGAATAAACAGAAAGATGTTAAGGTTTTTCTTTTTAGCAGTCTTGAATATTTACAAGACAAACTCAAATATCAAATAGTAATCAGAATAATAAAGAAAAGGGTGAAAGGGTTCGTGAAATAATAGGACAACTTAAGATGCAGACTGTCAAACTGACGTTGAAATAATGTCGAAAATCTTGCAAAACCATTGACATAGCAGTGACTTTGTTCTCATAATTAATTACTTAGAAATTTTTATGTACCAAGTGTTGAAATTCTACAATAAAATTATGCCTAACTTTTGTCAGATTAATAATCAGGTTTCCTTCTCTGCTCCCAACCCACACCATGTGATATTTGGGTACTTCACACCATTCAGCAGTAGAGCACAACAATGACAAGCACAAGAGCAACAACAAACTTGTAACGAATGGCTTAAAGAGTATCAATCACATTTTGCTCTCTCTCTAGTCTCTGAGAAAACCCATTTGGTCCTCCCTGCTGCCCAGTCCATGTGATTAAGAGGAAAAAGCCAGGTATCACTTTTCAACAGGTGTTATTCAGCCTTGATGAACTCTGGTATCCAGCGTGAATGTATATGCATAAGAGGGGGGGAAAAAGGCAGGGAGGAGGAAAGAACATTTAAAAAAGAGATACATACTTGTCTAAACAGGGAGGGAAAAGAGCAAGATTCTTACATTCATTTTTGATAATGATAATCGAACTCTCAAATTAAGATTAAGCGAATCTCAAGCTATAACCAGACCAAACACAATGATACAGCAGCAGTAACAAAAACAGCCTAATTCCATAACCATATTATTTCAAATTTTCAAATAACCTCATTTTCCAGTGGGTTAGTCACAGATCTTTGTTGGAAAAAAAAAAGAACTTTCAAAATATAAAATATATTCCTGCAAAATATTGCACCAGAGGAGGAGGTACAACTACATTCGAGAGGAAGAAAAACAGAATCTCTGATAAACTTTGTCTGCAGCATTTATTTTTCGAGAAAGAGGAGGACCTGAGGTTCTTATCTGAAATAAACGATGCTAAGAAAGAGCACAGCAAATAAGGAATTAGAGATTAGGGCACAGGTGATAGAAACATCGCTGTTCATAGTGAAGAATCCCAGGAATGAGGTTCATGTGCTGAGTGTAATGACAATGAAGCCACATAGGATGATTATAAAAGGCAAGAAAGCTTACTATGCACAGGGATGAAAACTGCCGTCACCTACGGCTGCTACTACACGTTTACGCAAAGCTCAGTCTTTTTTCGTTTAGAACACTGACAGAGATATACAAGATAACTATCTCCCCAGGCTCTCTGTCTTATATCTACCATCATAAAAACAGCTTGGAAGGAAATATTTGAACAATAATCCAAAGGAATTTCCAGGAATCATAAAACCAACATAACAGAATTTATTTATTGTACCAAGGAACACTTTGAAAAGTTTCCGTGGAATGCGAATGAATGTACAGGAACTCATAATTAAATAGCACTTTTAATTTTTTTCATTAAATGTCTTTCTTTTTAAGGAAGCACAAGTAAGGTCAATAGCACTAGTCTTAATCTCTTAATTATCACTATTACATGTAAAAATCTAATCTACGGGCACTGAAACATTGCTATAAATAATTCAATATAATGAGCTCAATATTCTCTACCAATAAATCTCAAACAGAATTTCCTGGGGAGCTTAAGAAAATGTAGATTCTTGGGCTCCACCCCACATCAAATGAAAGAATCTCTGGAGGTGGGACTGGAATACAAATTCAGCTCTCAAGGTAATTCTTAAACATGCTCTGTTTGGGAACCACTGTTTTAAATTTTGCCCTTGGAGAGAGTATGTTTCTTGATAAGAGTCTAATTTGTATTTGTTCTTTAAGACCCAACTCAGGGGTTATCTTCTCCAGGAAAATTTGTCTGAACTCCATGTTGTACTCCTAGTCTACTGAACTTGTATCATTCTATGGCTGCTTTCCTACCTTAGAATGCAAGCTCCATGAGGGCAAAGATGTTGTCCAACTTATTATCTTTGCATTTTTGTATTTAGAATACTACATGGTGCATAGTAGGTGCTCTTATAAATATATATGAAATGAGGGAATAAATGAACCCATGCATACCACAAGTTCATTAAAACTGAGACTTATATAACAGTATTATTGATTTCTTCCATAAGGAATTTAGTTCAATTCAGTATTTATAACGTGCCTATCATGAATAAGGGGTACATAAAGGTAATAAGACAAGGCATTAACTACTACCAAGGGGAAAAGAGAGACATATGCAATAAAATTAGCTGTAATCCAGTTAAACCTTAATAAAGGGTACAGAAGAAACATAAATTCTCTTTGTGAGAGCACAAAGGAAGACAGATCTTTCCTTTCACCACTAGTATGGGAAAGATATATGCTAACAGATATAGACTATCCACTTTAAAGGGTAGAAAGGTGGTCATACACAATTAAAATATCTTAGATTCCCAAAAGTGGACAAGGAGCAGAATAAATTAATGCACTTTCAGAATATAAGTAAGTAGAACCTAAACTGGCAGAGTAAAATTAAATCTCCAAGCCTTTGAAAATCAAAGTCATCTACGAATATGACACCAAAGTACCATTTGTGTCCTGAGAAGAAAAACAATCTCTAATTTTTATTTTGTCTTGTATTTCTCTTTCCCAAGCTCTGTTTGTTCTTTTCTTTTTCTAGTTCTGCCATTCAATTAAAGTGGGTGGATTACTGATGAATATGATGCTGTTCTGTTTCTCTCGCAGCTAGTAGAGAGGGATGTGACTGCAAGATGCACGTTATAGGTCTTAGTGTAATTTATATCTGAGTTTTAATCCCAATTTTACTACTGACTTACTGGATGACCTTGGGTAAATCTGTTTAACCTCTATGCTACAGTTTTTTCACCTATAAAATGTTGATAATATTACTGACCTCATAATATTGTGAGAATCATTGTGCCAGATCTCAGTAAATTATAGCAGTTATCAACATCTTTATTATACATTTCGGTGGACACGAATAATATTTTAATTTAAAAAAATACTTCGTAGATGTTTAACTTTGTACAATATAGAGTTTGGTTGGTGATGCTGATAACATTCAGTATTGGCCATGGGTGAAATGGGGACGGTAAATGGGAAAAAAGAAAGAAAAAGTTTTGATAACAACTATCGATGTGAAATAATATAATAACTATTAATGAGAAAAATCTCCATGAATTGACTAGTCTATGCAGGCAAACGGCAATTTTATGCAAGTGAGTTTGTGTCATTTCTATTCATGTCTGGATAGAGACCTTCAACAGAATTTGTTGGTGACTACTGTTCTTAATCTAAAATTTATGCCTTCAAATAGCTTATCTCTCAGTTCACTTGAAAAACTATGATACCTGTGGTCTCCATCTTCACCTTGAAGAACACCCTCAATTCTCTGACCTCTTCCCTAATGCAGCTCTCTTGCTTTGTAATCACTGATTATGTTTCTGATTCACTTGATAAGAGAAATGAAAATGATGATGGTATTAAGAAAATGATTTAACATATAGCCCTGGGCATCTGCACTGGATGAGACTGCCCTCCCAGGCCCTGCACTTAAATACATGCATATTAATTATGGTAGTTTAGATATTTTCTCTTCAGTTTTTCCCTTTTTTTTTTTTAAAAAAAATTGTGGTCCATTTATTATTTTTGTCACTAAATACGTTGAGAATTCACTGAATGCATAGTAAGAAAATATGCAAATGGTTTCACACAAAATGTGGATAGTACAGAAGACCAAAATTGTAGAAGAAAGCTTCTGAAAGGTACGAGGATATTACACTAAAACTCTTTACTGATTTGAAATACACTTTGTTTCTTGGGCAGTAATAAAAAAACTACATTTTGCAGCTCATTTGGGAGACAAAGTCTGTAATTCTAGGCTCAGGAATTACATGAATGCCAGTCAATTGCCACATTTGGACTATCTCATTTTATTTAAAACGTGGGAGATTTTAAGAGAACAATAAGAAAGTGGGTTGTCTTTCTCAAGTTTCTGAGACAACACCTGCTCCCCACCGGTGGGCCCCTATTTGCTATAATTACTGAGATATAAGATTTTGCCTTTAAGCCTTCATGCAAATTCGAGCACACAAAAGAGCAGGAGTACTGTCTCATACATTAGATTCAGTAGAGTGAAGTGGGTCTCTTGAGTCCTATTTAATATTTTTCTAAAAGAATAGACAAACTTTTGGGAGTAATTACTCTAAATTGTGTCAATCCACAGGATAAAAAGATATATATTTTGCTGTGTGTAAAGGAGGATGGCAGCAAATAGCACCCAAACCAAATAAATTTCTAGCAAATATAGAAAAGAGAAAAATGATCCATATACTTGCTAAGTTTTTCTATTTAGTTATCTGGAAAAGCCAGGGCGCCTTCACCTTTATGTGTATGTGTGTGTGTGTGTGTATGTGCAGTGTGTGTGCACGTCCAGGCATGTGTGTGTGTACACACAGATGCACATACATGTAATTCATAATCTTTGAGGACTTGGTGGCTAGGGTAGAGGTAGGGTCCTTCTTAAACGTTTTTAAATTGTTAATTAATTTTTAGGACATATTAGATTTGATTCTTATACCAGGCAAGCCCCTAAGGATATATCAAAGCACACACACACAATTCTGGGCATAGTCTGAAAAAAGACAGATTTAACATGTAACAGCTAGTTAGGTCTTTTCCTTACTGAAGGAAAAAGCACCCAGCTGTTTTTATATGTTTGATCAGGCTTTGTAATGGCTACAAATAAGACCGTAACTTTATTAGGAAGATGCCAGTTGTTGGCAATGCAGTCAGTTGTTTCAAAGCCAGAACAGATACTTGCAGCATCAAATGCCTGAAACCATCTTCTCAGTGAAATCTACACCCGCCCTTCGAATCTCTGCACACCATTGCTGAAAATACTTTAAAGAGATATTTTGCCATTTGATTCACAGTCTAACTTTACAATCTGACTCATAAAAAACCCTAGAAAGGATGATTAATGTAACAATAAAAAACGAATTTTCCCCTTTAATGCAACTCTATATCACATACATTCTTAAACTTCATATCGCCCAATACAGAATCTGTATTTTATCTTATAATTCATGTGTATTAATGTATAGAGCTGCCATTTTTTAAAACTAAAAATATTAGGAGTTCACTGTCTTTTTGGATTTCTTTTAAGGCCCTCAGTACAGCCAAGTTGAAATAATAATATCTGTACATGGTTTAGTTATTATGGTAATAACAAGTTCTAGCTTACGATAATATATAGTACTTAGTTGAGACTATGAACAAAGTTATATACTGCTTTGCAGTAATTGCTAAATAGTTTGTTTTTTGTTTCATTTAGCTAGAAATAAGAAAGAGAAAAAAAGAAATATTTTTCATCTATATAAAACATTCTATTTAATAAAGTATATGCATAAAATTATATATTAGGTAAGAAGCAAAATTAAAAAGAAAACGGCTTATAATATTCCTGATTAATCAGAGTTCCTAAATATAAAAACAACAAATGAGAATGCCTTGCCATTTAAAAAACAGCACATTTGACAACTTTTACATACTTCAGAGGAAATAAAGAGCTTGTGACACTGTTCTGAGGAATCTTTAAATTTATAAAAATCGAAGGCCTAATTTTGCAAATACAACTTTTAAGCTGTATGAGCAAATTTAACTTACATGAAAGGCACAGGATGACATCACGTTGAAGAACGTATCTGTAAATTTCATAAAAATCTAGTCACAAGTCACTAGAAACTTCATAAGGAATCTCAGGACTGTTTCGAACATGATGTTCTGGTTCAAACAGAACTGGAGAGTCTTTAACATCACAAATACAAATTGAAGTCAGAGTGAAGAAGATTGAGAGAGAATGGTTTCTTATTTGAATGCTACCTGCTTTACGCAGTGTTGGTTACTAAATACTCAGAGCAGATCATTAAAATTGTCTTTGAGTTGTTTTCAATTTTCACCACCTTATCTACTATATTTTTCAGTTTGTAAAAAATGCATTTGCACATTACTACAACTTTAAAGAGTCAATTGTTGAAATTTTAAGGTAAGGTCCTGCTCTATTAGCTTCCTACATTGGAATACAGGAATACAGGAAGTGCTTTCAACAGAAAGTTACAAGTTCTACAGTACAACCTGTCTAAAAGACTTGCAAGGGACCAGTACAGCGACTTGGTCTCTTTGGATCAGGCAAAAGCAGAGGCAAATGAAAAAACGGGTTTTTAAAGTAATATATTAAAAAAACTCCTTTATGAAAATGAAATCTTGCTTGCACTTAGATTTAGTGCTACTGGAAAAAAACTGAGGCACAACGAAACTAAATGCACAAAGGGAAAATGTCAGAAATAAAACAATTCTCAATGTGATGGAAATCCTTCAGTATTAGATACGATTATGACAGAGTCGAGAAGAACTACTTTCTCATATTAAAGAACATTTCAAACACCAGGGATGAGCCAGTCAAAATTTGTTTTATGGGTAATATGTAGGGTGATACTGTTGCAATGAAAAATTATGATTTAAAAAATCATTTATAATATTGATTTTTTCCACGAAATGACTGGCTTTTTTGCTAAAGTAAAATTAACTTCGAAAGCATGTTCTTAAATTAAAGCTCTGAAAGACTGTTAGTTTAACAATGACGACATAAGTTTTTCATTTTCCCAAACGAGCTCTACCAGAGACACGGCCTTTCTCCATTCATGTCAGTGTTAGATGTTCTTCCCACAGGATTGAAAACATGTGGTAGAATGCTGGAGATGATTCTTCAAAGAATAACTCCTCTAATGGTGACTAGGTAAAAACAGTAATGCCGAAATAGGAAGCAACGCTGCCTGGGATTGCAGTCGCTTGTTTATCCTGGTCATCATGACTCTAGCAGTGCGTGCCATCTACATACTTGCTGTCCTTTCGACTCTTTCATTTCAGTCCAGTGATTGAGTTCCTCTTCTCCAGAGCTGTTCAGACCTAGAGAAATCCAGCCTATCATCTCCTTTCTTTTCATGCTGCGTTTGTTATACACAGACAGTATGAGTGTCACATCAGAAAGTTGAAATAGGGCCACTTGAAAAACAAAAGTTTCCTTGTATACTGGATTTGGCTGCCCTCTGCGGATGGAAGTTTTGCATTTGGACATCTCTTGACCCATGGAATTCAGTAGAGTTAATTTAACATATGTATCTATAGAAAAAAACAACAATTTACCACAAATATCATTTGAAACAAACTGAAAACATCTTTCTTGTAATATTTGCTAAGAAGATTAAGTATTTATACTTTATAAGGATATGGTGTATACCATGTTTAATGGAAATTGAACTAATTCCATTTGATGTAAATGTTTATAACATGTAACGGGTACAGAGGATGCTAAGTAGGCAGAAAATCTTTTGGGGTTACTAGTATCTTAACCTCACTATTTCTACATTATAGTTAGAATTTGAAGGTATACCTCATAATCCTTCCTCCACCCTTCCACCCCGTCCTTGACCTCCCGCGGCCTCCCAGCCCATCCCCATCCCCCTTTAGCTTCACTAAGCAGGACGTCATAGCATTGATAAACACTCAGCAAGCTCAATTAGCCACAACACTGTAAAGCATTCCACTGTGTTTTCAGAGAAGAAGAATAAACGAACAAATAGAAATGAAGGCAAATGGTGAAGAGGAAAAGAAGAAGACAAGAATGCAAAGATGATATCGAAACAGCTTAGGATGAAATGTCAAAAAAATCTCTGCATGGATGTGGTTTTTAATTATATTTTAAAAATATTTACGGGCCAACGTGAAGCCAAACGCATTAGGGGCTCAAAGTTCAGCAAATCAAGTAAGACTTTCTCCTGGTTTCATGCAAGAGTACATTTAATGTGCTTTTTGGATCGTTAAAATAAGTACTAGAGGATTCCTTTTAGGCACAGTTCAGTGTCAAATTTCAGGTATGGTATCCGAACTATTTTTCATGAATTATAAAAGAAAACGGATGTGATGTTTAGTGTACAAAGTGAAACATGACGGTTCACTGCCTGATTATTTGGGAGATAAACCCTCTCTTCAAACAACTGTGTTTTCAAGTTCTTTCAACTCATGCAAATGATCTTCAGCATGTTGATCCATCATGTGTACTTCATATCAAAATTTCAATTAATTTTAATGAAAATTGCAATATTTCTCATGAAGTAACTATTTCTGTTGTATGAATCAAAATATAATGAATGAAAAAATAAAACTTTAAAAAGTTTTGCTTATTTTATACATACTCTGAATACCATCATCCATAATCAGAGATAAATTCTAAGTTAGTTTTATTTAAAGTACCACAGATAATAAATGTGCATTTTTTTTTGAAACCAACATGGTGGACAGCTTCACTGCTGGCAAGTTTTAGGGTATTTTGTTTTCGCATGAAAAGACAACATCCAATTAGCCTCTACAGGAACTCACCTCGGATTATATAAACCTGTCCACCTATCAAGTGTTTTAGACAACAGAACAGTCCATCTGACAACAGGGGGTGGAAAGCAGTAAAAGAAATAATGACCAGATGTCAATTGTTGGGTGAAAGAGGGTCAAAGGTTAGAATTAAAGAGGAAACACTGTTCACTGGAGTGGAAGAACACAAAACTTTAGCATTTTAATTCAGGTAGAGGGTTGAACAAAAGGGTAGTTGGGTAAAATTCATGGAATGAGAATTTTTAAGGTCATTGTGTAATCTTAAACAAAAATTACACTCTTTTAAAGGGGGACATCTTTATAATGATACCCTCTTGGTCTAAAGCACATTGAACATAGAATCATGCAAATTACTAGATTATAAAAGACTGAATCAAAGTCATTATAGAATCATTATTATTAATATGCTATATTTTAAAGTTTATTCATGCAATATTTAATATTTCAAATACTTTTATTACTCTCAATATGACATAAAATTAAGTTATGCAAAATAAAATGGAATTATCAAAATGTTTACTCTTGAATATTGCTAGTGTTTCTTTGGATAAAAATTGCATTATTTAGTCTACAACACAGTTCAAAGCTTAGACCCTAGGTATATATGAAGGGTCACAATCTCATATAATATACACTGTATAAGACAAACTGATAAAACTGCCTTATATTCTACTTTATATAATTACTTCATGTAATTAATTTTAATGTTGACGTATATTTATCTACTAGCTATCTCCCAGCTAACCATCCTGATACTGAAGATTTAATTCTAAAATAATGGATGTTGCTATAACCTGTTCTTTAAAACCTGAAAGACCTACATTATGTTGTGGATTCTAATCTCTCAAGCTGTTTATTATCCCCCACCTCCACCTCTACCCACTTCCCTTCATTTTAGTTCTGATTAGGTTTTCTCTGTTTTTGTCAGAGTGGGTAGAACAAGGACAGAAAGGCATTTCATTTCATTCTGCTACTTTTTAGCATCTTAAGTTAAATATTTGTCAAAAAATTCAACTATTGGCTTAAGTAGGAATGGCAAACTGATAATTTGTGGCTAAATGCAACCCCAAATACTACTTTGTTTATCTGGTTCAGTGCTTAAAAATTTTTTTAAATCTGAATGTCTTAACGCAGGTGTGCACCCGTGCATTTGTCAAAGGCCTCCATGCTCCTTATCTTTCATCTGCAAATTTTGCTCATATAAGTTACTTTCCAGGTCATTTGAGTTTGCATTCTAAGTGTGTATTAATGAGGATAACCAAGTCACACTTCCAAAGCTGTTTATTCTAATCATTGCTTCTTTCCTCCCTCTTAATTTTTCTTTCTGAAAAGAGAAAGGGGACAATAATAATTCTGTCCTTCTTTAATGCACCTTTATCTGATTTGAGTTTCACAGTTACCCTGTGAGAGACACAATCTTAATTTTATGGATCAGGGAACAGACTTAGGGGAGTTAGGTCACTTGTCCAAAAGTAGAAATATAAACATAATTTTGGCCTACTGACTTTAATTCAGGGATAGATACATTCTGTGATGTATATAAGAAGCAAGGTTTCCAATACTACTTGGAGCAAACCAAATATGTTTTTATGACTTTTCACATTGATTGAAAAAATAATTTTTAGGACATTCAGAAGTTAATTTAATTCGAGGGTAGAAAAAGCTTCGTCTCCTTCAAGAATTATTTGATACTTAAAGATTACTTTAAGCCAGTCTGTAAGAAATCTTTAAAGAAATTTAAGGTGGCCATTATTATTTAAGATTTCATTTCAGATTTTTAGTTTAGGGCATTAACAACAACTGTAATTTTAGAGGAGTATAAAGAAACTGTTACTTTCCCAGTATAGTTCTATAGATGTCAACAAACAGTTTTGCAGGTATGCTGGGTGACACTTTCTCTGTACTCCCATAACTTACCCACACCCCCCTGAGCTGGGAGAGAGGAGACAAGACAGAAGAGTGAGAGGAACATAGGCAGGGCAGAGGGAGACCATCTAGCTTCCCCTTCCTAGCATTTAGGGTAAATATCAAACTATTCTTTATTTTGTTTGTCTTGGTAGAGGCAAAGTACATTCCATTTACGAAAAGACTCTAGTGGCAGTATGAATTTATAATTTTAAAGGAGGAAAAATGTGAAGAAACAATTTCTTCTTATATTGTTATGGGAGAAAAGAAGGAAAAATACAGAAGTTTATACATTATTTCATAGTACAGCATGCAGACGGAAAACACAACATCAATCTTCAGGTAACAATAGCTACATATATTTCTGATCATATTTGTGGAATATTATTAACTTTAAAAAACCTTGTAACTTTTTCTGGCTTTAGAAGATAATGGTTATGATAGGAATAATTTATTCTGCTGACACTATGAAAAATTAATTAAAAGTCTTGTCGCTGTACAATTAATATTTTGCATTTCAAATTTTCTACTTCCCAAATGACTGGAAATAGAACACATGAAACAGATTAGCTGATTACACCATTTCATTTTGATCAGTTAAGGCTAAATGATAGGACTGAAGCCCTTACCATTGAAAGTCCCATAAGTGCAGAAAACATGAGAATTAAAAAAATGTCTTTCACTCACTGGGTGGTCTGTTTGCTGCCAAGTTTTTGAAGTGGCTGCCTTTTATGACTTCTGCTGATAGTCTTCCAGTCGTGGCATTATAAAGCAGGCCAATGAGAATTTCTGGAACTGAGCCATGTTCAAGAGACTGACATGAGGATGTACTTTCACTACAGGACACCTCTGACATGCTCATTTGGGAGTCGCAGCCCTGTAATCAAAAGTGAAATCTTTATAGTATTTTGTAAAAAAGATTTGTTGTTAATGCTGTGTTTACTGGAATTAGGTAGGTAAATCACAATGACCACAAGAGTTGCAAGCAAAATACCCAAAACACTAGGATTATTAATGTTGTTCTTAGCATATTTTAGTCCCTGGATCTCTCTTCATTATACAGCAGTCAAAGAAATAATAAGAGATGAGGTTTCATAAATACCTGCATATTTATATACGAATCAGAGAAGATAAATTTCTTAAACTCATAGGTGTTAATGAACTATTTTCTGAATACGAAACATTGTTTAAAGACTTATTGACCTTAAAAGACTGACAAAGGTTTAGACTCAAATTACATTAAATGTAAATGTCTTAATTGTGTCTTTAAAGACAAAGACTGGCAAACTTTGATTCAAAAAAAATAAGATAAAACAATCTTCTATTTATAAACCAATTTGTAAAACACAGAGAAAGTTGAAAAAAATGGGAAATACTTAGATCCAAACAATAAGCAAAAGAAAACTGATGTAGATACATTAGTATCACTAGAGGTTAGCTTGAAGGCAACAACCATTACTTAGAGATGAAGAGATACACTCGATAATAAAACTTCTGATTTACCAAGGAAGATAAAATAATTCCAAATTTGCATGCATTTAATAACATGGGCTCAAAATACAAAGCGAAAATTTCCGGAACTAGAAAAAGAAACACGTAAATTCAAAACCAGTGGGGACTTCAGCACACTTCCTTCAGCAAGTGACCAAACAAGCAGACGAATAAATACAGTAAAGGTGCAGGAGATCTGAATATCACAATAAGCAAAATTGACCTAGTGGTAATCTGTAGAACACCATACCTTACAGAATATACATTTTCTCAAGCTTGCAGTGGAATTTTTACAAACATATTTACAAAAATTAAGCAGATAACAATGAATTTTAAATGATGGCCATCATTTGGAATGACTGTTAATCGACTAGAAATTCAAGCTATCTTTTAGTGAAAAAAAAAAAATCTCTATATACTTGGAAATTAAGGATACACTTCTAAATAACCTGTGAGTAATTAAATAATAAAAATAAGTTATATGAAAAGATTAATAAAAATAGATAAACATTGGAGACACCAATTAAGAAAAAAAAGAGAGAAGGCCCAAATAACAAATATCGGAAATGAAAAAAGAGACATCACTACATAGTCTCTACACACCATAAAAAGATGAAAGGATAGTATGAACAGCTTCCTTGCAACAGATTTGAAATTTTTATACAACAGACATATTCTTAGAAAACTGTAACTAACCAGAATGTACACAAGAAAAAAGAGAATATTTAAACAGTCTTATTGAAAAAGTTAAATTTGCAAATCAAAACCTGTCCAAAACAACGAACAAAACTAGAAAACTTTAGCTGGATGGCTTCACTAGCGAATTCTAATGAATAATGCTAGTCTTACCCAAACTCTTTCACATAGTAGGGAAAGCAGAAACACTCCCTAGTTTCCTTTAAGGATCTAGAAAAACCTTCAAACTGAAACCTGACAAGGACATTATAAAAAATTTTAGGATTTTCTCGTTAGAGTCAAAACCCTAAATAAACTATTAGCAAACCAAATCTAACAACTTGTAACATCACACTTAATAGAAAAATGTTTTAATGTTTCTCTTTTGAAATTGGGGATATGACAATGATGTCATCTATTACCACTCTTAGTAACACTGTAGTGGAGACCCCAGCAAGTGGAGGTCCTAGCCTTACTAAAGGCAATGCAATGAAATAGAAAGGTATAATGATCTGAAAGAGGAGGAGATGTGACAGAGGTCATGTGCAGATTATGTAATTATGTAAACAGGGAAGTTAAACAAGTCTGTAGATAAGCTAAAGTTGCATGTAACGCTAAAAATTTTAAATCTATACATTGTTGAATGGCAGCAACAAATCTGAAAATAAAATTTATTTTAAAATAGGATTTATTAGAAGATAAGATATAAAATACCTAGGAATAAAATATAACAAATGATATGCAAGGCCGGTATACAGAAAACTATGAATATTACCGAAATTTAAAAGTTCTACACAGATATATTTTAATACAGTAAAAGGCTCAATTTTGTAATATTCCTTCTAAACAGATCTAAATTGATATAATCGCAATCAAAATCTCAACACATTTCTTTGTGGAGCTTGACAAGCTAATTCGAAAATGTATGTGGTATATACATGTAATGGAATATTATTCAGACTTAAAAAAGAAGGAAATACTACCATGTGACAAAATAGATGAACCTGGAAGACATTATACTAAGTGAAATAAGCCATTCACAGACAAATACTGGATGATTCCACTTACATGAGGTTTCTAAAATAGTCACACTCATAGAAGATAGCAGAATGATGGTTACCAGGGGCTGGGTAGAGGGAGAAACAGAGATTTGTGTTCAGTGGCTATAAAGTTTCAGTTAGACAAGATGCATATATTCTAGAGATCAGCTATACAACATAGCGTCTAGAGTTAATACTGTATTGTACACTTAAAAAGGGAGATATCATACTAAATGTTCTAGCCACAATAAAATAATAAAATTAAATATATAAGGTAGGAGGCTGTGCTCTAGGGAGTATCAAAATTTATTATAAAGCTATATCATTTAAGATAATGTGACAAAAACAATGTAAAACAGACTAATGAAGTAGAAAGCCTACCAATTAATCTGTGCATATATAGACACTCAATTTACAACAAAGGTGGACCACCAGGCATTGGTGAAAGCATAATATTTTTAATAAACAGTGGTAGGACAACTGGTTATCCACACAGAAATAAATGAAAATTAACCCCTACCAACCGACGCCACAGCTGCAGAACTATTCAAGTCTTCGAATGATTACATATCGGGAAAGCCAAATTGGTCATTTCATGTTGGTACATGCATGGACGGAGCGGCTGCTGTGACTGGACGGCTTTCTGATTTCACTGCTGGGGTCAAAGAGGTCGCATCTGAATGTGAGTCTACGCACTGTGTCATCCATAGAGAGATGCTGGCTAGCCGAAAAATGTCACTCGAACTTAACGATGTTTTGCAGGAGGTGATTAAAATTACAACCGCATTACAGGACACAACCTTAACTCACGTCAGCTCTAAGAGATGGACGCAGAGCACATGCGTCTTCTTTCTACAGGTGGTCACTGGCCAGCGTGTCTGAGCTACGAGAGCCGCTCCATAGATTTTAGAAAGACAGTCACCACTGGCAGCACATTTCAGTGACACAGAATGGGTCCCAAAACTTGCTTACTTGTGACATACTCAACCTGTTTAACCAACTCAATCTGTCACTTCAGGGGAGAACAACTATGTTCAAGTTGGCAGATAAAGTGGCTGCATTCAAAGCCAAACTGGAATTATGGGGGTGATGAGTGAACACTGGGATCTTTGACGTGTTTCCAACATTAGTGGGGATTTTGAAAGTGACTGAGCCAGGGCCTTCTTTCTCCCAGCTCGTGCATGATCACCTGTCTCAGCTTTCAAAAGAGTCTGAGCATTACCTCCCAGCCGCAAAATACCCCGAACTGGGAAGGAATGGACCCGCGACCCATTTATGAATAAGCCAGGTGAATTGACTCTGTCTGTGCTAGAAGAGGACCAACTGCTTGAGATCGCGAATGACGGTGACCTTAAAAGACTGAGACAACTCCGAATCTCCATATGTTCTGGATCAGAGTCAAGGTGGAATATCCTGAGATGGCCACAAAAGCACGGAAAAGCCTGCTTCCATTTCCAGCATCCTACCTTTGTGAAGCAGGGTTTTCTGCAGTGACAGCAACCAAAACGAGATTATGGAGTAGACTGGGCATAAGAGACACACTTTGGGCGTCACTGTCTCCCATAACCCCTAGATGGGACCGTCTAGTTGCAAGAAAACAAGCTCAGGGCTCCCACTAATTCTGTATTATGGTGAGTTATGTAATTACCTCATTATCTATTACAAGGTAATAATAATAGAAATAAAGTGCACAATAAATGTGATATGCTTAAATCACCCCAAAACCATCCCCTACCTTGGTCCGTGGAAAAATCATCTTCCACGAAACCAGTCCCAGGAGCCAAAAAGGTTGGGGACTGCTGCTTAATACATATAGTTCCATAATTAGTTCAAATCCAGAATATGTAAAGAATACCTACAAATCTATAAGACAAAGACAACACAATATAAAAACAGCCAGACACTTAAACCAGGAATTTCATAAAGGAGTGGCCAATCACTATATGACATGATATTCAACTTCATTAGTAATCAGGGAAATGGAAATTAAAACCACTGGGGTAACACTGCACAACAAACAGATCAGCCAAAACAACAGTATGGGGAGGATGCTAAGCCATGGGGACTCTCATATTCCACTGGTGGTTGTGCAAAGTCATACGGCTTTTAAAAATATTAAAAATACACATACCTTATGACCTGGCAATTCCACTCATAATACATATATCTCTCTCTATATATGTATATACACCCATCAGAAATATGTGCAATGTATATCAAGAGACATATGAAGGAATGTCCACATCAATATTATTTATAATGGCCCCAAACAGCAGAATGGATTATTTGTGGTGAGTTCATACAACTATACTGTACATACAGTCTATATACGTCATACAGTAACAAAAAATAATTACAGCTATATTTACAAACATGACTTTTGAGTGAAAAGTACCGAACCTAACAGGATACTTAGCTGTACAGTTCCATTTATGTAAATTTCAACAAGACCAAAACCACAACAAAACAGAGACCAGGCAAAAGTAAACCACAGTATCTCAGAGGCTGGAACAGGTGGTAAACTATAAAGAAAGAAAGCGACCAATATAAAAAGGTCGAAACTGTGGTTATTTCTACGGTTGGGGAGATAAGAAATAGTGACTGGGAAAGGCATGCTGGGGTTTCTGGGGTTACTGGTAATATTTGCTTTCTTGACCTGGGTGGCAGTTACATGGGTTGTACATTTCTGTTTTCTTTTTTTACATTTTTCTAACATGTGCTAGGTTTTATGAGAAAAAGATTTAATGAAAGAATTACATGATGCAGGGATATAATACATACAAATTAATATGCAATGATAAAAAGAAATATTCAGGACTTTCTTTGAAGATTCCTAAAGGGATTCACTCCACGACTTAAAAAAAAAACCTATAAATTATTTGTTATAACAGATTTTAATTTAAAAAGTTTTAGAGATAGATATAAAAAAAATCTAAAAATGTTTTACGCAAATCTTCAAGTTGGAATTTACTGCTGGATATATGTGATGAAAGAGAAGTATTACATACCTGGGAACTGAATTAATGCACTGGACGAATATTCAGAAGAATAAAACCTTATTTTCAAATTTAACTCTAAACTCCAGAGGGGAAAGCCATACGAAATGTAACATCTCGTATTCGTAAATCATGGGTACACAAAACACAGTTTGGTATGTTTTCATGACAGTTGGAGGAGAAAACATAATTTTAGTAAGTTTCAATTAGGATATATCATCACTTATGAAAATAGTGTCAAAAACATGCTTGAGCACAGTTGGTGCACTTGCTACATTAGGCTATTATACTCGCAGCATCTGTTAGAATACTGTGAGATACATTTTTCACAATATAGTATTTTTCACATTAACCTGTCAGATAATAAAAAATGTGAATCTAATATTTTCTTATCCACACAGACGCATTGCCAGTTCTGAGGAACAGAGTGATGTCCCCACAAAGTCCTGGGAAAGGCCTTTCTTGTCTTCAAGCCCAACGGAAGAGCAAGAGTGATAAGATCCTTGGTGATCACGTTTTATTTTAGTAAGTTCTGCTGAAATACAGTCGTGTTTAACAGAAAGAAAACTATGGTCTAAAAGCGTCCATTCTGAATTTATACCTTGGAAAAGTGCTCATCTCACGGCCTTTCCATTGCCATCAGCGTAATTGCCTGTCCAAGATGGGTGTAGGAGTGGCCGTTTAAGATCACTGAGCACAACTAAAGTAGCATAGAACGACTCACAGAGTAATTGCAGTAAAGACAAATTAAGTACAGATATAATACACTCCAGTGGCATCTTTCCTCTGACTATTCCTCAGGGCATGCTGCTCCATTTGGTTTGTATTCGGGAATCTTACCTACTCTCTTTGCAGACCCATCATTAATTTGTAACTGGGGCTTGCTTAGGTGGCAGTAACTGCAGGTGATTAATCCAAAGTCATACAAATCCCAATCATAATTAGGTCTACTTAAAGGAATAGTCCCACAGGCTCCCCAAAGTAAAAGTATAACTTCTTCCCATCAAACATAATATTTCATTTCTTTTTAATACTTCATTCCTTCCTCCTGAGTCCTCTGCCCTAGGGTGAAGGATTAGGTGCAATCCCGTGAAAGTAGAAAAAAACTAATTTTTCAGAGAAATGAATAAACTCTATATATTTGCTTATCATAAGCAGAATTTGTGCTTATAAGCCATTAGATGTCCTAAATGGTGCTAACAGGTTAAAAATATGTGAGGACTTTTAAATATTAGAGAAAAACATGAGATTAAAAATACAACAGAACTCTTATTAAGTAAATATCTGCATATGAAACTGATTCCACTTTGCTTGTAACCATGTGTACTCAATATTTTTAAGGTAAAACCGGACCATTTGATGATAATTACTATAAATTTTAATAGTTTCTTTTGAATTTATTTTCACTGTGGCTGGAAGATATTCTCTGGTTTCTAATTTATTTTACACATGAAACGCTTCCATTAGTCTTTTCCGATGAGTGCCGATGAGGACACGAGAGTCTCGAAGTGTAACAAGAGAGAGGTCACCCTGCAGTGCTGGAGCTGGCAGCAATGGTGAGTTTCCTCTCCAGCAGCAATGCGCCTCCTTGGGGCCCTTTCCTAGCCCCAAGGCACTGAGTATTTATCAGGCCAGGTAAGGAAGAGATTACCAAAGGCAACAACAGCATAACCGCTCCAAATCTTCCCCTCCCTCCCCAGCCCAGTGTAAAGGAGAGCCATTCTGTATTTTGGTAGGCGTAAAAACATCCGCTGACTCTAAAGTCTAAAGGATAACTTACTGGGGTGAGCAGGAGATGCTTAGATAGTTTAAATTTCAGAGTGGTGTTGGAATCAGGATACTTGTGGTTGCAAGCAACAGAATATCTGACTTTAACTGGCTTAAGCGACACAAGGAAATTCACTGGCTCCTGTAACACAATAGTTAGTACAGAGGTAGGTAGCTTCAGGCACTCACTGATCCAGGCCTCAAGCTGTGTCCCCAGGAACTAGTCCTCTCTCTCCATTTCTCAGGTTTATTTCCCAAACTTGGCATTATTCTCAGGTAGATTCTTCCCTCTTAGCTGCCAGGCAGTTTTTAGCAGCTCTGAGTGTTGTGACAAAGAGGAAGACAGCATCCTGATGGCTCCAACCAAAACCCCTCTCCGGGCTAGCTGGAGCCCATGAAATTTAATTCCAGGGCTTTGTAATAAAGTCACTTCATCAGAAGTACAGGGGCAGATTAGTCTCCCAAGTAAAATACTGTGGCCACAAGAAGAAGACATGGATGCTAGGCAGAAAAAACAGATGTCTATTACAGAGCCCATTCAACTGAGTTGTTCCTGCTTTTTCCCCTGGGCCTTTAGTGAGGGCTATTACCCACATTATCAAGGAGCTGACAATGTCGCCACCATTGCTCCAGTTGAGACTACTTCCCTCACGCTCTTTGCTGGGTTGGTCTGTAGTTGTTAGCCTTGCAGGAGCCAAGGATGAGGAAAAGATGGTTCTGTGAACACAGCTCTGACATTCAGGTTAGGTGACAGAGTGAAAAAAAAAAAAAAAAAAACTCTCACTTTCTCTTTCATAAAGAAAGTTTTTTCATGTCAACACAGAAAACATATTGATAAGATTTAAGATATTAAAAAACTAATCGTGGAACAAATAAAAACAAAATGTTTTATGTTACCAATATCTGACTACAGCCTTATGTAGAAACGATCATGAAAAAATCCTGCTCTGATCAAAATTCATGTTTGCACATAAGGTAAATACATGTATGTATACATGCACAAATTTTTTGCTGTATTTAATGTGAACATATTTAATTTGGTATTTCTGCACATAGTCTTGGGAGATCAGTTTATAAAGTTTATAATTTTTTTCATGCTCTCAAATAACTCCTATGCTATAGAAACTATTTCAGAAAATGAAAAGCAAAAGTACTTAACTTTTCTTTTGAGACTTGTGTAATTTTGACACCAATTAGACAAGAACAAAATAAGAAAAAATTTATAAAACAATCCTACTTATAAACATACAGATGCGGAATTTCCAAACTAAGCACTGAATTCAGCAAAATACATATATACACATATACATACATATATAAGCACACACACATACAAGCACATATGTATTTTTTTCATCAAATACACATTACACCAGGAGAGTTGGGTAAAACTTCCCTTTGAAATGCAGCCATCTTTTTTCTTTTTCTCTTTTATGAGAATATTTTTGACTACTGATTGAATTTCTTTAATGGTAATAAGTTTTTATTATTCTTAAGTCACTTTTTAGAAATTTACATTTTTCAAAAAAATTGCTCATTTCATTGAAGTTTTCAAATTTATTTTCCTACCATTATTCTCTTTATGATTTTGTAATTTCCATTGAATTGGTGATTAAGTCCTTCTTTTCATTTAACATAGTGCTTCTTTTCCATTCCTGATCAATATCTCCAGGGGTTTATGTATTTTACTATTAATTTCAGAAAACCAGCTATTGCTTTTGTTAAACCTCTTTACTATTTTCTTTTATTAATTTGTTTTCCTTTTCTAACTTCTTGAGTTGAAGAATGCTTAGCTCACCAATTTACACTCTTATTTTCTTACAAATATATTTAAGGCTATACATTTCCCTATGATACTGTGATAGCTGCACCCCACATTTAATAGTGTTTTCATTTTGTTTGATTCTAAATATTTCTAATTTCCATTATGTTTTCTTCTCTGATCATGAGTTAATTTAGAAAGTTTTCTGTTTGTTTATGCAAATATACAGATTCAGGTGATGGGAGTGGTAGGAGGACTGCCTCTTTTACCTCATCTACTATTCTACTCCTTAATCATGGAGTTTTTGCTAAAAGGGTCTCTGTGCTATTCCCTGAAAACCACACACACTCTGGGCTCTCAGGCTTGTCTGTTCCATCTGCTTGCAATGTTCTTTCCTCAGATAAGGACATGGCTAATCTCACGTCTCTTCCAAGTCCTTGCTCACGTGTTACATTCCCAATGAGCTTTACCCTGACCTCTTATTTAAATTTACATCTCCTTTCTCACTGGCAGTCTTGATCCTACTCACCTCGTTTCTTCTTTGCCCCACATAATAACTATAACCTTCTCACATACCATATACTTATTGTATTTATTATGTTTATGGTATCTTGCTCTCTTCCTCCCCTGAAGGAATTAAATTCCACGCAGGTCAAAATTTATTTCTGTTTTTCATTAATGTACCCTAAATAACTAGAACAATGTCTGGCATGCAGTATATGTGCAACAGATACTTGTTGGATGAATTTCTAATTTCACTGCAATGTGGTCAAAGAATGAAGTTTATATATTGATTCTTTGATATTTGTAGAGACTTCCTCTGTGGCCTAGACTTTGTCAGCCATATGGCTGACATTTGAAACTGTTCTACATATGCTTACATTTATTAAATAGAGATTCCACATATATCCACTAAATCAAACTTGTTAAGTGTTACTCAGGTCTTCCATATCCTTACTAGTATTTTTCAGCTTGATCTATCTCTGCTTATTTAGATTTTGTATATGTTTACCAACCTCTTGGCTCATCATCACTTCTTCCATCTCGTTTCCTCCTTTCGAATTCAGTGTTCTTCTTATAAAAGTACATGCTTAAGTAATTATTTCAGCAAAGGTCTGAGTGGTAAACTCTCTTGGTCTTTGCCTGAAAATATCTGGAGTTTGCGCTCTCCCTTAAACAACAAATTAGGTGGTTATAATATTCTAAGTTGATAGTTCGTTTGCCTTGGCGCCTCGAAGATATTATACCACTGACTTTTGGTCTTGGAGGCTGTTGAGAGGCCTTCTGTCAGACAAACTGTTGTTCCTTCATATTTTCTGTGGTTACTTCTATCATTTTGTCTTTTGTGTTTCATCCTCTTAGTGTTATTTTTATAGGTGTAGATTTATTTCTGATAATCCTGCTTAGGGCCTGTGCTTTCTCAATCTGATGATCTATGTATTTCAAATATTGCCTCATATTTTCTCTAGTCTCTCATTCTGGAGTTCTTTTAAGAAATTTACTTAACGTTCTCATTCCACCCTCCATTCTCCTTACCCTCTTATTCATATTTTTCATTGATTCTATTTTTAAGGACTCTATTTTTCATTCTAGAAGTTCCATATGGTCATTATTTAAATCTGCCTCTTTTCCCATATTGTCATGTTTTTTTTCCTTATGGTTTCTATTACTTCTTTTAGCTCCTTATTCACTTAAAGCATATTTATTTTATGTTTTTCACAATGTTCTATTAGTTCATGTCCTAGAGATGCCAATATACTAATCTTTTGGGTCTCCTGACTGTCATTCATTGTGGATCATTTCTTTCTGGTTAGACTTTTTAAAAATTTGAGTTCATCTTTAAGGGGGTGTATTTTTTCTGTAGGAATTCTGTATGGTCTAGGTTTGGCTACCTGGACGAAACAATGTCATTTAAGGTGAGAAGTAATGAGGATAGCATATTGGTAGAAAACCAACAGTGTCCATTACATCCTCATAGCTAATTTTTACATTCTGTTCAAAAATTTTTAGAAACATTCATATTCATCTCACAATCATGACTTAATTTATTTGTGGCCAGACTTCAGGCTAGTTGCAAAAAGTAATTAATAGACCACACACTGTTTTATCATACTGAAGGAAACAATAGAAAACACAAAAGAACTATTTGGAAACTGAGTCGTATAAAAGTTTATGGAACGTCTGCTCTGCACGAGGTACTGTACTAGGGAGGAGGTGAACCAATTTCAAGGCAGATTGTGATAAAATACCTAGAGAGGTTTTATGGGGGAATATAAGTGAATGTGATTAACTCTGGGATATCAGAAACTATATTCCTGAGGAGAGAGAGATTTGAAGTTGGCCCTAAAAAGATTTCAACAGGCATAGGGAAGGACTTTTCAGACAGGGAATATGAGCTAAGGCTCAAAAGCAGATTTGGTACATGTAAATTGATCTGGTGTGGCTGGTGTATGTGAGGAGAGGGGTGGAAAATATAACTAGACAGGATGGTTGAAGCCAAATTTTACTCACCTAGCACTTGGTAACATTTCTGCCAGAGACTTACCACATTGCACTGTCTTTCCTACTAGACTATAATTCCCTTGAGGGCAGAACCTTTGTTTTATTCATCTTTGCATGTCCCCAAATTAGTACAGTACCTATCACTCAGTGGGCATTAAATCAATACTGTTGAATAAAATAATAAGTTGTGGAAGACGTAAAATGTGGTAAGAAAAACTGGACCTACTCTATAAGCAGTGGAAAGCAAGCGTGGCATTTTAAACTGGGTAGTCCCATGCTCAGATCTATGTCTTAGAAAAATAACATAAGGCCAAACATACGGTGTGACCAAGTGCCTGAGCAGAGGTCACAATTTACTCTGTTGTGCTAGTGATAGTCTCTTCCTGAGATAGAACTTGTAGTCTGTCTGTGTACATTTTACATCTTACCCCTCAAATTGCAATTTTTTTTTTTTTTACTCTGTAGCAAAACAACAGACTTTAAAAATATCTGATTTATGAGGAGGTTTGGAGAAACATGGCAGAGAGATGTCCCCAGATCTCTCCCCTTGAAACAACAATAAGCTGAACATCTAAACTCAACAAAAAACACCCAAACCACACACCAGCACATCTGAGTGTAGGATCTGTGCATAAGAGCTACCACAGGTCAGAACCCTGGGTGTCGGGCGGTGTACTGGGAGAGATAAAGAAGCTGCCTCTTGCAGCCTCCGGAGCTCCCTGTAGGAGGAGGGGGAGGGGTGAAGGTGTGGCAACATCCCTGAATCCTATTTGGGAAAGCTGTGAGCTCCACGCGGCTGGCAGCAGTGCTCAGTCATCAGGGCAGAAAGCAGAGAAGCGGAAGGCAGAAAAACAACAGCTGATTTTTATCAGCTAGGGTTGCAAAACCGAGGCTGAGCTGCAGCCCCAACTCCCAGCTCCCAACTCAGAGGGCTCCTCCCCCATTACCCTCTGAGACCAAACACTGTGGAGCCCCAGGAGAATCTGAGCAAACGCTACCAAAACTGTTGCCAACACTGAGAGGGACTGAAACTGAGAGTAGCGAGTGTGATTAAATATCTATAAGAAAATGAAAACGCATTATTAAGGCTTTATATAAAGCAGGGATCCAAGAGATTTAGATGCCACCTACTGGAAATCAAAAGAAAAGCGCCTTCTTTGCAGCAGGCTAAAGAGAGACCTTTATATAATAAATCTTTCTGGGAAAAAAAACAATACATTTCCATTAATGCCCAGGTGGAGAAACAGTCCATTAAACACCATGAACAACCAAGATGACAAGGCATCTCAGAAAGAAAGAGAAAAATCTCCAGAAAATAAGCTTACAAATATAGAAATACACAACTCAAATAACAGAGAATTCAGAATGGTACTTCTGAAAAAACTCAGTGAGTTCCGAAACGAGTCATATCAACAATTTCAGGAATTAAAAAGATCTGATTTATGGTAATTAACCTTGAAGATCTAGAAACATAGTAGGAGTAATTGTAAAAGATTTCTGTAACCTAACAGCATTAGCACATATTAAGAATTATGATTTTTGTTTTAAAATTCATGTAGCTGACTTCGTCTGTCACATTTCTGAAAATTGCAAAAGTTTTCTTTCTCTGAGATATCTGAGTCACTGGCAACATATATTGGGTTGCTAAGGTAGTTAAGACTCTACACTCAAGAATGACCTTAAATATACATCTGGGGGAGGCATGAGCTTTTAAAAATTGGTCACTAAACTATTAGAGTGCTAGAATCATAGTTATTCCTATGTAAGTTGGTATATTCCAAATGTCTTAAATGTTCTCTTTGTTTCAAATGAGATGGCTTGATTCTATCTTTTTAACAGAAATATGTGCGTGTGTGTGTGTGTGTGTGTGTGTATACACACACACACACACACACACACACACACACATATAATTTTACTACTGGAAAACTAAATAGAATGACAATGAGAAAATAATAGCCCCAAATTATTTTTAAATGCCTTCTAAGTTTATATTCTATTATCCACAGCTTCTAGTTTTCCAACTGTGGTTAGTGGAATCTGTTGAATTTCATTTTTAAACTATAGTTTTAACTATTTAAAAACAACAATATATGCACACAAATTAGTATTAAAATAGAGGCAGTTCAATATAGTGGTAAGGAAAGCAAGCTCTGGAGTCAGACTACCAGGGTCTGTCACTAATGGGAATGAGACTTTGGGCAAGGTATTTAGCATCTCCATGTTCTAGTTTCTTTATTTAAAAACATGGAATAACCGTCCACCTCCTTAGTGATTATACCACTCGCTAACATATTAGAGAACACCACTGTATTTACTTGTATTACAGGTTTAACTCGTTATTATTTACATTTTGGACTACAGGGTCACCTGCCGTTTCTGTTTAATTGAGAAGTATTTGGAGATTGCAGGGCATGCTGTTTTAAAAAAATTACCATTTGTAACTGTAACTCCTTAATCTGTGTAACTCAGACTTTTCCATACATAGTGTAATTTCAAGAAAAAAAATGAGTTAAATTTTAGAGCTGAACTCAGACTAAAACATTGTTATCAAAAGTTGTTTAATTGTAGGATCTGTGCTTTGGAGCGACAGTTGGGTTTATATGTGACCTTGGCCATGTTTTAGACAAGATCAGGCACGTTCAGGGGGGTATGGCTGTAGATGGCCATGTTTTAAAATTCCCTTGAGACTCAAATTTCCTTATCTGTAAGAGGAAGATAGAAATAGTACCATCCCTAAAATTTCATTCTAAATTTTGTTAATCAAAACAGCTCCATATTTTCAGTGTTTGGCTTTAAAAGTAAACATTATAAAATCAGATTTGTTTGTAAAATATCACTTTTATCTGCTTCATATATTTGGGCTACAAATAATATTTCATTTGAAATAGAGGGCACGAATGCTTGAAAAACCTGAAAGACCGGGGTCCACACTCTTCAGATCCTTCTGTTTCTAAATGGTCCATTCAAATGACCAAAACTTAAACATTGTAAGATGGTGCTGCCCCCTGCTGACCTGGTTTCTCTGACATATTTTGAATCTTCAGAGAAGTCAAAACTTAAACTTTAGTGTTACAGTTAAGTAACCCTGCAGTAGGCTGGAAGATTATAACAATGCACGTGGTAATACACTGAATACTAAATACTAAATAATACATGAAATTTGTCGAGATACTGAAGTACAAACAATATGATGGTAGAAAAAATAAACATAATAATAAACTCCCAACTGTGTAATATTTAACAAATTCAGATATCCCATTCCAAAAAACTGCTAAATTGCTTTTATTTAAAGTACTGCTGACACCTTGTGGAAAATTAACAAACTATATACATTTTTGGCTTAAATTAAATCTTCAGTAATTATTTCCCTGATTCTTTCATTGAATTAACAGCAACTTGATCTTTATTTCCCTACATTAGAATAGCGTTTGTATCCTGGCTAATTGCAATGTACTAAAATTATACTTTGCGCGCTAGAAATCTTGGACATCTTCTCTTTTAATTTCATATATGCAACTAGACACAACCTGGTGATTTGATTTTCCTCCAGAAATAATCTCAAAATTGGATTATCCTTCCTATGAAAAGTCCTCTAATAGAGTCTTCTCAGCTAACAGTTCAAAGAAAGCAGAAGATCTAAGAGCAATGCTACCTGTCGCTAGCCTTAAGGCTCTGGGTAACTTAACTATTGTGAACTCATTTTTTCCCCACTGTAAAACAGAGATTCTTGTTCATATCCTGTCCAGTTATAAGATCACAAGAGCTAACCTGTGATAAGTGCTTTGAAAATAGATCACTATAAGACCACTTTATTTCTACGATGCAATAGCATGTTAGCTTTTCTCCATTCTACTGCTTCCTGTACACCACTACCTATGCACTCTGCTATGGATGTATGGAGTGGGAAATGTGTGATGGGACAGTTGGGGAGAGAGCAGGAACAGGAGAAGTATCCTATGGTCAATTAGGTCATCCTTCTTGTTCACTCAATCTATTACTTACTTCTGATTTTTAGAACTTGTAGTTTTCTTCTAATAATGTTCTTTAGTCTTACACTTCATTGGATGATCATTCTGACTAGCTTACCACACTGTGTCACCAAGACAAGGACAAGAAATCAAACACTGGTAAACCAGACTTCTATAAAATTGGCTTTGATGGTGACACACTGCTACTCACAAATATTTAAGGGCAGAATAGTGAAGTAAGGATCTATGAAAATCTGCTCCTCCATAAAAACAACTAGGACACTGACAAAAACTCTCAAAATCAGCTTTTTCAGAACTCTGAATTAACCAAAGGCTTGCAATAATCTGAGGAGTATTTATTCAAGAAAAATGGCTAAATATACCAGTAAGAACAATAAGCTTTGCGGCACTTTTAGTTTGCCTTATTCCAATCCCCCTTTTCCCAGTTTCATGGTATCCTTGAAAACCAGCAGCCTCATGACTACAGTAATTATAGTCATAATAAAACCACGTGCCTAGCAGACACTGGACGGGCAAGAAAAGGTTTGGAGCTTCCCCAAAGTCTGATTTCCAGAGAACTACCACTACTTGCCTTGTCTGACAGCTCCTTAAAGAGCTCCTCCATTCTCAGGCTTAGTTTTTAGTTGACCTTACTCAGAGATTGATATATGTGTACAATATAGCTATATCCTTAGGACACTTGTTGGAAACAATCAGTGGCAATTGCTTAACATCACGGGCTACCCGAGGAAGGAGTACCAGTGGGGGGTAACATGAGGTTGACCAAAAAATCTTATGAGGAAAATCTTGAGAATGAGAGGTTGATAGGTGGCTTGGATAAGCTCCAACACATTCCTAGGAAAGACCTGCGAAGATCCTAAACTCTCACCTCTAGCTGACCTTGAAACTGTGCACACATTAGGTGAAAGCTAAGGCATGGTTGTAAAGTTGACACTAGAGCATTAAAGGCATGCCCCAACACACAAAGCGCCCCTTAGTGAGGCTGGGAGCTTTTCTGATGCCAGATATTGACGGAAATCTTTGTCCAGTCACCAGCTGACAACGAGTCTAAGTGAACAGAGACTTCAGTGGTTGGACATGACAAATAATACAGACCTTACAGAATTAATTCAGGGAAGTCACCAAACAAAACGCAACAACAACGATATAATGACTTCCAAAGTTGGAACATTATATTTTTAAATATCTAGTTTTCAACTAAAGTTATAAGCCATCCAAAGAAACAGGAAATTATAGTTCATACACAGTAGAAAAAGCAGTCAACAGAAACTGTCCCAAAGAATCGTAGATATTAGACTTTATAGACAAGACTTTAAGTCAGCTTTTCAAAATATGTTCAAACAAGTAAACCATATCTAAAGAATTAAGGAAAACTATGAAAACAATGTTTTTCCAAATAGAAAATATCCATGAAGAGATAGAAATTATTTTTTAAAAACAGAAATTCTAGAGTTGAAAAGTATAAGAACTGAAATGAGAAATTCAATAGAGGGGTCAAAAGCAGATTTGAACTGGCAGCAGAAAGAATCAGTGAATTTGGAGATAGGTCAATTGAGATTATCCAGTCCAGTCAGAGCAGAAAAATGATCAAGAAAAGAAAGAGAGCCTCAAAAATCTGAGACACCATCAAGCACCATCATGCATATGGAAAGATGCTCAACATCATTAGTCATTAGGGAGATGCAAATCAAAACCACTTTATCTCACTAGGATAGCTAAAGAAAGCCACAACAAACAAACAAACAAACAAACAGAAAACAAAACAGACAACAACAAGCAATGGGTAGGATGTGAATAAATGAGAACTCTTATACATTGCTGGTGGGACAGCAAAACAGTGCAGTCACTTTGAAAAACTGTTTGGCAGCTCTAAAAATGTTAAGCATGGAGTTACCAGCAATTCCTGAACTCAGGATTATTTCTTACTAATAAGTTTAAATCTCCTGGTTTTCAAGGATCTCTATAATCTGGCTTTACCCAAATAATCAAACTTATACTTTTTTTCTCCATAATTTGTAAAAGAAGCGAGGTCTCAAATTTCTACTGAGTCAGAAGCGGGAAGCAATTGCTGGAGGACCACCGGTGGGGTGGCAATGTGTCAGTGGGGAGCACAGGACTCACAGCTCATCAAGAAAGTGAGTCCTGGTGCTGGGGGCTGTGTCCTGTGCCATTTCTCTCTAATGAGGGGCCCACACCCTCTTCCTCTTCAGAGTTCCCATTGTTACTTAAGATGGCTTTCGGTGGGAGCTGATACAAATTATGGAATAGGATAAAGTCCCCTCAAACCTGCCTATAACACTGACACAAATTTATTCTTATAAAAATTTTGAAGCATGTGTCTCCGTTCCATAATCCCTGAAACATTGGTAGCTCACGGTTCAGTCTGAAACTCCTGCCATCTGACTGGACCATCCTCTTTCCCCTCAGCAATGTTTACAACCAGCAATCATCTAGCAAGGCCTGCTCACTTTTGGAAGATTTCTGCCTGGCCCACAAACTTCCCCTCTACTCTAATCTCTCTCTGATTTAAGGTGAATTAAGTTTCCATACAAATGACACCAAGGAAAACACCCCTGGGCACTAAGTTATCTGATGTTCTTTTCTCTGATCTCTTCCTCTCAATCTCATTATTTCTTCAATCTCAGTATCACTAGAGGCTACACTGAAGTCTTCACCAAAATTACTAACTAAAAATCCTGGGTGTTAAGTGCAACTTCTTTTCCATCTAATTTGCTCATTCAACTAACTACTCACTTACTATGACTGGATCTCCAGTCCCTTCACACTGTACTTCCTGTTCATCAGCCCCTTCCTATCCTCACTTCCTCCCCCATCAAGTTTATATACCAAGTCTATCATTTCACTCATTCTCTGGCCTTAAATTTCCTTGCTTCTCTACCCATTCAACATACTTGGCTGGCTGGCAAAATGCTAATCCTGGATGAATTTAACTCCTTCATTGTACTGGGGAAATTATCACACAATGGGGCAGATTGGAACCTTATCTGGGCCTTCATCTGGTTATACTTATAATCTTGTTATAATTCTCCAGTAAATTTATTTTTCCATTTTCTCAATGATTATGCATTTTCCATTCTCCTAAAATCACCTGATCCCTTTTCTCCTCACTCATTCTTGCCTCTTGTTACACATGTACATATACACATACCCTATGTAGAATCTTCCTCAATTTCCTGCCGAAATAGCTACAAGCCTTCTTACATTTGCATCTTCTTCTTTCTTACCACTGTTATAAGAGGAAATATCCCTTCTATTCCAGACCAATTTCTCCCCACGTTGTCTGGATTTTATTTCCTCGACATTCTTAAAAATACTATATGTGTCTACTTCTCTCATATCCTAAATCTCTCTCTTCACTAGATTTCTGTCTATTCTTAAATATACTCATTGCGCTCACATTTTTAAAAAACACTTTTTGGATCCCAAACCCTCCTCCAGATACTCTACTCTCCTTCCACTTTTTTTCCTCTATGTTTTCCTCATTATCAAAAGTGGTTAAAGAGTTTGTCTACATTAGCTCCATACCCTCAGCTCCCACTCATCCTTCAACTCATTACGCTCCCACTACTCCACCAACACTACTCTCATTAAGGTCAAGTAGTGATATGTGCGTGTTAAATCTAATAGGTTTTAAGTATCATGTTAGTTAACCAATGTAGTAACATTCAAAAGTCAACTACCCTTTCCTGTTTGAAAGTCAATCCTTGGCTTATGTGACACCATCCTCTCTTGTTTTCTTCTTCTTTTTATCCAATTCCTTTTTCTAGTTGTGACAAGAAGTGCTAATTATCCATAAAAATCTGCTGTCCACTTCCCTCTGGGCACATGGCTACCACATTTTTCAGATCCTTTTGGAATCAGGTATAAACACATGACTGACCTCTTGTAAACGTAAGTAGAAGAAATGAATCCTACTTTTAGGTCTAAGCCTTAAGACATTGGGCATGACTCCTCTCTAACTTCTTTTCCCCTTTTTCATCAGTTGGAACCTGGAAAAATAGAGATTAAGCTTTGAACAACCCCATAATGACAGTGCCCTAGAGTGGGAGGTGGTAAAGTACAGCTTGTGAGCCAAATCTTGTCTGTGGCCTGTTTATATAGCCAGCAACTAAGAATGGACAGTTTTTAAGGTTTGAATAAAAAAAAAAAAGACTATGTGACAGAGACCATATGCAGCTTGTAAAGCCTAAAATATTTACTGTCTGGCCCTTTAAAGGATAAGTCTGGTGACTCATGTCCTAAGGAGTATGTGATAGAGCAACATAATAAAAGAAACATGGACCCTTGAGTGACCATGTGGAGCAGAGGTGCCCCCATTTGATCTCATCAGCAGGTCTATCTGGGTCCACCTTTATTACAATTGCAACAAAAAACAATAAAATACTTAGGAATAAATTTAACCAAGGAGGCAAAAGATCTCTACTTGAAAACCACAAGACACTGATGAAAGAAATCTAAGATGACACAAATAAATGGAAAGGTATCCTGTGTTCATGGACTGGAAGAACTAATATTGTTAAAATGTCAACACTACCAAAAGCCATGTATAGAGTTAATGCAATCAAGATTCCAGTGGCAATTTTTACAGGAAAAAAACTCCTAAAACTTACATGGAAAAACAAAAGACCCCCAATAGCCAAAGAAATCCTGAGAAAGAAGAACAAAGCAGGAGACATCACACCTTGTGATTTCAAGTCATACTATAAAGCTATACAAATTAAGAGTCTGGTACTGATATAAAAATAGACAAATAGACCAATGAAACAGAATCGAGAGCCCAGAAAAAAACCTAACCATATATATGCGACTGATATTTGACACAATGGATAAGATACAGACTCTTCAATAAGTGGTGCTGGGAAAATTGGATATTCACATATAAAAGAATGAAATCTGATACCTATCTTACACTACTCACAAAAATTAACTGAAAATGAATTAAAAACTTAAATGTAAGACCTGAAACCATAAAACTCTTTGAAGAAAACATAAGGAAAAAAGAGCCTTGACATCAGTTTTGGCAATGAGGTTTTCAGATATGACACCAAAAGCATAAGCATCAAAAGCAAAAATCAACAACATCAAATTAAAAAGCTTCTAAATAGCAAAAGAAAACCCAATTAACAAAATGAAAAGGCAACCTATGGAGTGGGAAAAAATATTTGCAAAACATATATCTGATAACATGTTAAGATCCAAAAATATATAAAGAGTTCCTATGATGGAACAGCAAATACATACATATACATACATACATACATACATACACACACAAAACAAAGCAAAACCAGAAACCCAAACAATTTGATTTAAAAATGGGAGAGGACCTGAATAGACATTTCCCAAAAAAGACACACAGATGGCCAACAAGTACATGAAAAGATACCGTTAATTGATTAATCAGAGAAATGCAAATCAAAACCACAATGAGGTATTACTTCGCGTCCTTTAGAACAGACATTATCAAAAAGACAAGAGATGACAAGTGCTGGGAGGATGTGGAGAAAAGGAAACCCTAGCGCACTGTTGGTGGGAATGTGAATTGGTACAGCCACTATGGAAAACAGTATGGCGATTCCTCAAAAAGTTAAAAATAGAACTACAATATGATCCAGTAATCTCACTTCTGGGTTTGTATCTAAAGAAGACGAAATCACTATCTTGAAGAGATATTTGCACACCCATGTTCATTGCAGCATTATTCACAGTAATGACATGGGAACAATCTAAGTGACTACTGATAGATAAATGGATAAAGAAAATGTAATGGGGGCGGGGGGAGAGGAGGGAGAGAGATAAATATTATACAGCCTTAAAAAGTAAAGAAATCTTGCCAGAACAACACGGATGGACCTTTAGGACGTTATGTAAGTGAAATAAGTCAGACAGAGAGCAACAAATACTATACGATCTCACTTTTTTGGTGGAACCTAAAAACATTAAACTCATAGACACAAGAGAGCAGAATGGTGGTTTCCAAGGGCTGAGGGGTGGGGGAAATGGGGAGACGTTGGTCAAAGGATGCAAACTTTCAGTTATAAGGTGTTATAAGTTCCAGGGATCTAATGTACAGCATGGTGACTATTGATAAACATGCTGTATTATATACTTGAAAACTGTTCTGAGAGTAGAGCTTTAAAGTTATCACCGTAATAACAAAATAGTAAGTATGAAAGGTAAAGAATGTGTTAACTAACCTTATTGTGGTAAGCATTTCGGACTACATTTGTATATCGAATCACTTTAAGGTACATCTTAAACCTACACAAGGTGCGTCTTAAACTTATACATTGTTATATGTCAATTAGGTCTCAACAAAGATGGGAAAAAAAAAAAAGCCTCAGGAACAGGTAAGAGGTATACTTAGACTCTATAAAAGTGAGGAAGATTCAAGCCAGCTACCCGTGAATCCAAGAGGTCAGGGATCTGTCAGTGCCACGGATAGTTCCATGGCTCAAATGGTTTCTCTCAGTCTTTAATTCCAGAAGGCCAAAAATTATACCTAGTTTCAATACAATGAGATTTGTACTTGGTGGACATTATAAGACATCTGGAAATAATAAGTATCTCAATTACTGGTGACATAGAGGATAGCCATGTGCTCTGTATCATGGCCAACGTAAGGTAATTGCTACCATTATCAGCATAAGCATAATCATTAGCATCACCATCACCATCTCTGCTCTCATGAGGAATTGTAAAGGGGTCATTAACTTACAAAAATCTATTAAGTCCAAGCAGAATGAAGAGGACGTCCTCATGGAGGAGGGGCACAGCAGCCGGGGAAGGATGAAGAGAGTGTCCGTGATGGGAGTGGGGCAGAAATATGAAGTGGTGACTTAGTGTGGAGAGAGAGAACCCAGATGGGCAGCCTGGAGGTGACTACCAGATCCTGAGCAGGACAAAGAGGGCATTTCCACAGAGGGGTGGCCTCGGAGTGTAAGGGCCCTCCACTGTGTAAGCGGGATGTCCTGCTGAGGGCATTGAGAGGTGACAAAAGAGGGGCTGTCAGAGCCTTAGCAGGATGGGGGCATCCATTCAGAGGGGTGAGTCAGTATGGCTTGTCAAATCCCAAATAGGGTGAGGAGGCTATTTCCCCAGAAGGGTGCCTCAGTGTGGGGTATCACAGCCCAAGGACGGCAAGGCAGGTGTCACTGCACCAAGGGCAGTCTGGCATAGAAATCTGGGGCCTACGCAGGGTGAGGTCACGTATGCAGAGATGGGGGTTGGGGATGGGGGTAAAGACTGGTATGGATGTCAGAGGCCAAACACAGAACTCAAGGTTCCTTAAGTGAAGCCTGTGGTGCTGGACTGTAATTGGTGATCTCAGTGTGAATTGCATGGCTTTCGATATGTAGATATAGAAATAAATACAAATGTAAATATGTATGTGATATAAGATACACATATATATTACTAGAAAAATAATACTCAAAAGAAATAATAATACTCATATGTCTTCCCTTTAGGAAAACTGGTGTAAGCCATGAAAGATATTTAGTATGGTTTATACTGCACTAGTATAAAATTGAAACGTCAAAATTTTACATTTTCTTTCATATTTTATAACAATATGAAATTAATATATTAATAAGACTATCTATATCAAAAGTAAACAATATATTTTAAAAAATTATCCATGTAGAATATTAAAAGGGACAAAATGGATTATGAAAACAATGAACTGTGGATTCTCACCAAAGAAAAACCAAATTAAACTCTTTTTAGAGAAAAAAATAGGTAAAAGGTGAAAGTAGTCATGGTGATGGTGGTAGCAAAGTGACGGTGATGACGATATTAGCATCTTATGTCCTGAGTGCACACGAAGTCCCAGGTACTGTGTAACTACTTTACGCTAATTAAATCCTAAAGACACTTGCACTAAAATATTAGGCCAATGATGATTTCAGTTAAATTTATCAACACCTTGAGTTTCAAATTTCCTTTCTTAAACTTTAAAATGGCAATAATAATTCTCTTATGCCACAAAACAGACTATTCGAAGATTACTTCTGATTCAAATTTTGAATGTTATGAATAATGTAATGACAAGTGGAATAGCAAAATACAATTTATATGTTCATTAAAATATGAATATAGGATATGTCTGAGTCTTAACGGGCCTTCATAGTGAATTCTCTAGCTACGTGAGTTATTTCACCTGTTATTACTGCTGTTTTTGTATATATCCTCATAGAGCATTCAAAGCAGTTCCTAGGAAATGAAATGTTAACAGCTATAGATACAGTTTTGCTTATTTCACTCTATCGTGATGTGTATTATTCTGGAACAAATTTTTAAACACTATTTTTGTTCCCTATCTATGCCATTTTAGTGTGAAATTCAAGACAGCCCAGTTGGGACTACATTCTAAAGATGGCCTTGACGACTGCTAATGGGCCACTTGGCATATTTTCCAAAATTTGTGTTCCTGAAAGACCAGCGAGGCCCAGGAAATGCTGAATTTGTCAATTTCTGAATAAATTTAGTTCTAATGTCTTGGTGCTATATAAACTTTAAATAAACTGAACCCAAAGAAAATCTAACCCGTAGAGTCTAGGTTACATATAATGAATATTTTTTGGTTAAAACATTTTTCTTATAGCCATAATAACTTTAATCCCCCTTTAAATTATTTTTTTTTCCTGATCTTGAAATACGTCAAGTTTCTAATGAATAAAGAAAATAATTTTAACATTTTATACTATATCTGAAAATAAAGTTTTGAAAGAAGCCAAAGGCAATGAAACTTAACACTAACTAGTCTGCATACCATTTCTTCCTATTAAGGCCTATTTTAAAATAATTTATAAAAATTCCAGTTCTCATTAAAAATATTTTAAAGAAAAATATTTGTATTAGAGGTGGTTTTTGAATAGTTTAGTTGGTTGTAATTTGAACAGATAGTTTTGGAAAAATATTTTATACTACTAATTAGTTTTGAGTTTTCTGAATGATATAGTGTTTCATATTAAATCTTATAGTCAGATGCAACAGATGTTTCAGAACTTGGCAATGATTCATTTTAGCCCTATGGCTATCCAGAAAATAACAGTGATGAGTAAGATGTGGAGATAAGATAGATGCTATAGTGCAATGACAATCAATGCTGTTCAGGTATTAATCTCTTGTAGAGCTTTTTAAAGATAGAGATGCTCTAGCCTCAATTCTTCAAGTTTTTGATTCAACAGGTCTAACTGGGAACCTATTTACTTTTATTTTTAAGAACTCCTTAAGTCATACTGGTGTAAGCAGGATTGAGAATCATCATTTTCAGGATTTAGCTCATAGCCAATTAAGCATATGAGAAAGACACTAATTTCATGAAACACAGAACTCAAGATTCCTAAAGTGATGTGCAGAAAAGTATGCCTGATTGTGAGGTAGTCTCAAACTGATTAAAATTGGATTTCACCCATGGTATGTCTAATTACTAAAGTTGTAAATTTTATTTTAAAAAATTTAAATAAACATTATATTGATGTTAGCTGGTTACCTCCCCAGCATCGATCCACCATTTCCTTCCAGTAGTGAATGCACTCCTTCCTTTCCGTCTCTTAGCTTATGTGGTTTGGGAGATGACCCACTGCCCAGCTTAAGTTAATCAGTACAGCCCATCTCTGTAGCCACAGTGACTGATTCCGGGAGGGGCATGTAACCTAGTGAGGCACACAAAGTTTGAAGAGAGCCACTGTGTGGAACCTTGATTATGAAGTAGAACCTTGATTATAAAGAAGTAGAGAGAGAGAATCTAGGACGTTAGAGATATTGAGTCGCTGGATCAAGCCGTGCCTGAAGACAGGCCTACTCTCTGGATCTTCCATATCGTTCAAGCTGTTTTGGGTTGGTCTGCATTCAATTGAGACTAACAGAATCTTAACTGATGCAACTATTTACTCCATGTAATCTCTATCTTTTCATGGGTAATTTCAGTTATTTAAATGAGGGTGTGGGATTATCTAAAAAGGAAACTTCATATTTTTACTATCATTTCATGGACATTTTATAATTCTACCCTCTCCCTCTTATGTTTTTAATGTCCAAAGAATATACATTGCTAAATATTTGAAAAGGAAACCAAAGATAATAAAAGATGAAAAGATCTGATGAAATATAGAAAACAGACGAAAACTTTATCATCTTTCCCATTTTAAACATTCGAATCGCTGTTTTGAGAATGCCATTCACTAAGAACATAACACCATCAAATGCCTCTACTTTTATATATGTAACCAACACAATTTAGCAAACTGTTAAATTGATCTGAGCTGTGAGATTTTAGGATTGTTAATGAGTTAACATACTTCAGGATACAGTCTAGGGTTCAGAATCATAAAAGCTACAGAAGGAAATAACACCCAAGAAATGTAACAGTTCCAAAACAAAATTTAAAAAGAAATGGTACACAGCAGCAAAGAGGGAATCCAACACTCTTCATGAAATTGTTTTGGTTATATTCTCAGCAGGATAGCAGTGTTGATTATAAAAAAGCAATTTTAGTTTTCATTTCTGGATCTATTTTACATTGTACTTTTTTCTCTAAAAATCACAATCTTGACATTTTAGAGATTCTGAACTTTTTATATCTAATAAAAACAAATTACATGGGAGTAAAGACATGCTCATAGTTTAAAGTTGGTCCGATCACCATTCCTAGACAAATCCAATCCTCTTTTAGGTCAAATTTAGTCATATAACGTGTAATGATAAACTACAGAATAGCACAGAGTGTGGAGACAGATGGATTTAAATCTCTACTCTGTTACTTACTAGGTGTGTGATCCTGGGCAGTTCAGCTAACCTTTCTGTGCCTGCTTTCTCAGCTATGAATTAAGGCTAAACATCTATTAACAGAAGTAATTGTGAGGATTAAATGGGTTAATATACATCAAGTGCTAAAAATTGTACCCAACACAAGGAAGTACTATTATAACAGAAGAAAGTAAATGAATGTTGCTTTTTCCCCCCTCTTTTACTAATGAAATTATTCTCAGAAATTACATGTTAAAAATAATCTTAGCTAGAATCAAATCCTGGTTATAACTGACAGTGGCCTTGTATAGCATGGACTGCCTAGATAGACATTTAAAAATCTGAAAAATCTCAGATCTTATTCCAGTGCTAACACTAATCCTTTACTGTGAACTGTGTCAGTCAGGGTTCAGTGAAGGAAACAGAAATCACTTCAGGTAGAAGAGATTTAATTCAGAAATTAGATGCTTACAAATATGTTGGAAGAGCTGTAAGAGCAGGGGCTAGGCTAGGTCTGCAGGAATGACTCTTTGAACACTGAAAACTGACCCACCAAAGGAGCTACTACATTTACAAGAAGGTGGGGAGATACTAAAATAATGAGCTGAAAAACAATTATTTTAGTTCAATCAAGGGATTGGGAAGTCATCATTGCCATTGCAATTACCTCTTGGCATCCATGAAGCCGGAAACTAGCGATTAGAATGTTGCCGGAGGGGGAAAAACATCTTTCCTTGAACTTGCCTGCCCTGAAACAGAAGGAAGATGGCTTCTGCTTCACTTTTCACCTTGCAAATCATGCATGAATGCATTTAATTGGTAGAACTTGATTAACATTCAGAACTCTAGGGAATTTGGGAAAGGTACTCCTCTGAAGTACAGAAAAGAAACTAGAAGGGTTTGGGAATACTTACAGATTGCCAAGTCATACACTGCTGGTGGGACTGCAGACTGGTACAGCCACTTTGGAAAATAGTATGGAAGTTCCTCAAAAAACTAAGAATTGATTTACCATATGATCCAGCAATACCTCTACTGGGTATTTACCCCAAAGACTTGAACACCCATATCTGAAAAGATATTTGCACACCAATGTTCATAGCAGCATTATTCACAGTGGCCAGGACATGGAAGCAACCAAAGTGTCCTACAATAGATGATTGGCTAAAGAAGCTGTGGTACATATATACAATGGAATATTACTCAGCCATAGGAAGAGATGAAATACTGCCATTTGTGACAACATGGATGGATCTCAAGATAATCATGCTAAGCAAAATAAGCCAGACAGAAAAAGTTAAAAATCACATGATATCACTTATATGTGGGATATAAACCTAAAAGCAACAAATGAACAGGACAAACAAACAGAGACTCAGGGACATAGACAATGGACTAGTGGTTACCAGAGGGTAGGGGGTAGGGGAAGAAGGGAGAGGTAGACCGTTAAAGCGGGTCAAATATAAGGGGACGGGGGAGGGTGAAGTGGGTAAAGGGGATCAAATATATGGTAGCTCAAGGAAACTGGACTTTGGGTGGTAAACACAGATGTCAAATTATAATGTATGCCTTAAAATTATATAACTGTATTAACCAATGTTACCCCAATAAACTTAATTTTAAAAATTAATAAAATTAAAAAAATAAAAACACTAAAGAAAAAAAAAGATTGCCATGTCATTAAATGTAACACAGTGAATTTGGGATAGTCACTAAAGGTCATTTTTGTCATCTGTAAAATGAGGATAATAAGTATACCTAATAGGGTTGTGATGAGGATTTAAGGAGGAAAAAACATATAAAACACTTTTTATAGTGAAATAACTGTACCTTTGCAATTTTGAAGCCTTAGCATCACTGTCTTCTGGCATCTAGCTTTCTAGTTGAGAATTCTGAGGCCATTCTGATCTTCATTTATTTTTACGTTACCAGGGAACTTTTAGGGTCTTCTTTTTACCCTTGGTATTCTGAAATTTCACAACCATGTGTCTAAGTCTGGCCTTTTTCATTTATTGTTCAGGTCCTTTATATGAAGACTCAAGCCCTTTAGCTTTGGCAATTTTTTTTTGTATTTTAATACAACTCCTTTCCCCGTTTTCTTTATGAATCACTTCTTAGTCATATGTCAAATCCTCCTAGATTTTCTAAGTGTCTCATCTGTTTTTGGTCTTTATTTTTCTACTTTATTTTTCTATTTCTGGAGATTTTTCTCATTTCTATCTTTTAACTAAGGGGTTAGCAAACTTTTTCTGTAAAGGGCCAGATAGTAAATATTTTTGGCTTCATGAGATATATGATCTCACTCATCACAACTAACTCTGCTGCTGTAGTACAAAAGCAGCCATAGACAACATGTGAACAAATGGAGATGGCTGTGTTTCAATAAAACTTTATTTACAAAAACAGGTGGCAAGCTGGATTTGGCCCATGGGTCATAATTTGCCAATCCCTGCTCTGACACTTCTATTACATGCTTTATTTTGGCAACCATATTTGCAATTTATAAAAGCCCTTGCTTCTATGATTATTCCTTTTTCAGAGAATTTGCTCTTTAAGAAGAAATGTATATAGAATCTTATATACATTCTATATGATAAGTAACTAATTAGAATTAATTTTTAATTTTATTCTCATCTCTGCTTTATATACTCTTTCTGGAGAGTAAATTTTTTTGTTTGCTTATCCTGGGTTTTATCTTTCCTCTTGGAAGTTTCCCATTAGTGTCTCCTGAGCCATGACTGCCTGTTCATACTTAAGAATGTATCACTGAAAAGTGATCCAAAACTATACACTGAAACAGTGCTTGTTCACTGATTAGCATAAATGTGATTACATGGGGACCAGGCAATTTCCTTGGAGAACCCTAAAGATTGCTATGAGGTGGTTTTCCTTCAGAATTACTGAGTTTTTCCAGAGAAGAAACCTATATTTACTGGCCAAGGTCTAGTTACAAGCCTGCCACTATTCTTCACGCTAGATGGATATACGACAGCTAGACTTTTAGAGACTCTCACTTTTAACCCCAACTCATGCTGTCCTCCACGGGACCTGGAAGTATGTATGGTCCTGCAGGTCAGAACAGTTCTCTCCTTTTTCTGCGTGCACTTTTATTAGCTTTCCTCCATTCTGCTGAATCAGGTGCCACCGTCCGTCCACGCTGTCTTCCAGAAACGGATCTCTCACATCTGCTAATGCCCTCATTCCAGTTCCCCTTGACCTTGTGGGTATACACGTATGTATTTATTTTTATAAACTCTGATATTATCACTTTAGTGGAGGTTACAAAAAGAAGAGGAAATAAATGCATGTGGTTAATCCACTATCTTTAATTGTAAGGATAAACAAATCATTCCTTGCATTTTCTACTGGTAGTGCCAGTTCAGGCAAACCTGTTTAATCTACACTAAGACTTGTCATATATCTAAGTTTTTAAAGTCCAATATTTTTATAAATTAAGAACCTGGATTGTGAAATTGTGATCCCTGGACAAGGCTAAATATTTAGAAAAGACTTTGCTATGCAAATTTATGACTTAAATATGATTTAAAAGAGAATGCTTCAAGAGAGCAAATTTTTACACTATCAAAACAAAACTTTACTTACAAACTACTGCTATGCAAATTACAAATAGTGTTAATCTACAGATATTAGTCTTAGCTGATTCTCTGTATGGAATCATCTTCACGATTATTCACTGCCCCTCACTGTTGACATCACATGACTTGCTTTAGACCACAAGTCAGCAAACTACACACTCAAACTGCATGCTACTTGTGGCCTGTTTTTTTAGAACAGCTAAGAATGGTTTTATATTGGTGGTGGGGGGGAGGTACTAAAACAGGAAAAAAAAAAGGAATATGCGATAGAAATCATATTTGGCCTGCAAAGCCCTTCCCCTCAAAAAAATCAACTCTCACACTATATAGAAAAAGTTTGCCAACCCCTGCTTGAAATGTCAGTGGAAGTGACACATGTCAATTTTGGACTGAAACTGTAAGAGACAAGGATCAGTTTGCTACATCCTCTGTCTGACAACCAGCAAAGTTTCAGAAAGAACCTCCGCTATCAGTTTGAATCCCAGAGAGAAGACAACATGGAAGAGACACACAGTGGACATGCAGCACAAGTAAAAAGAAATCTTTGTTGTTTTTAAGCCATTAAAAGTTTCAAGGCTGTTATCTCAGAATAACCTAGCTTAAGCTGCCTGATACACTTTGCTAACATAATATGAGTTACTCTCTATTCCTGAAAATAATAATAAAACTACACTACCTTAATAGTTTCAAGTATACAGTACATACGGTACATTGGTTAGGTATTTATAACCAATGTACTGTATACTTGAAACTAATAAAAGAATATTTATAATTCAGACTTCTTAATATTACTCAAAATATATTTCTATAAAGTTAAATTTTAAAATCATTCAAGGCCTGAATTATATTTAGTTCCTGAAAAAAGTTATTTTACTAGCTGCCTGTATTGCTGGAATAAACACTTTTTGTACTGTTGGATTAAATGCTTTTGCTCTCTTTTCCAGATTGCTATGTTCTTTAGATTTTGAAACTTGAAAATCACATCGTAGTAATTATTACTTATGGAGTAGCACCTAAGATTACTTTAGAACACTAAATTTATTCACACATGAATAAGACCAAATAAACATTAGTTAATATTTACCAAGTTCCTATTCTGTGCCAGAGAGATTCCAAATTGTTTACATAGATTTTCTCCTTTAACCTTCACAAAAATTTTATGAGGCAGCTATTATTGTTTCATCCCCTTCTACAAATGAAGAAAATGAACAGAGAAGTTGATTATATACCCAAGAACAAACAGTTAAGAAGAAGCAGGAAACCAAGATGTGAAAGCAGGGACTGTAAATATTCCCAACCTCAATGCTACACCAATGCTCCCAAACGCAAATATAAACTTGGTCGTGAAAGTCTAACACTTTCAGCATTAAAATTGTAGTTTCCATTATCTAGTAATTACTTAATCTTTTATGACAAATCACAAGTGAGTTGGTATAAAGAAACCATTTTTATAGCTTGAACGCAACTTTAAGGAACAATATCAGCTTTCATTTCAAGAAAAAATACACCCCCCAAATAAATTGCTTGATATGAAAAATGTACTTATACTATATGCTGTTCTCCGTGAACTAAATGGTATCTTGTTCCTTTAAAAATGAGCCAAATTAAAGTTGTAGTTCACTTTAAGTTTTATTGTAGAATACTGAGATATATAACTTTTGATTGTTATATAATTTTATTTTGACATTAGATAATTAAAAATCTATGTGCATCACTTACTAAGTCTCAGTTTCTATAAGCTGTTCTAGCTTTTTCTACTAGAAAAAATATAATTAGTACCATTCTAAGCATCAGTTGCCCCAGTGACAGATTATAAAAAGAACATTGTAAATAGATAAGATTATAAACAGGTAAGCCTATGTAAACAATTCTATGAGGTAAAGGAAAGACAAAAATCATTATGTTTTTTAAGACTAGAGAATATCTTTATACTATAAAACAATAAATCATGGTAGAATAATTCAAATTAAATTAAGGATACCTATTTTTATTCGGGTAACAATATTTCTATTCTACAAAGATTTTCACATACCTTATTGCATTTAATCATCATGACCTTGTGAAGTACAGTAAGTCCTCACTTTTAACAATGTTGATAGATTCTGAGACTTTAAGCCAAACAACATATAACAAAACTGATTTTACCATAGGTTAATTGATATAAACAAGAGTTAAGTTTCTAGAGTATCTCATCAATGTCATAACAAAATGATGCTAAATGAAACGGACCTGATGTCCTCAGGCCAGGGAGCATTACTACCCCAATTGCTAAGAAGTGTACTATGGAGAATTAGCCTTTTCAGCAAAACGTCTCTGCACGCTCAACACCTAAAAATGTATTTTGCTAAGACGGGAGCTCCTGGGAGTGAATGAGCACACTTGCAGGGCTATGCTCATTTTCGGTGACAGAAATCACTTAACTCTACCCGCTTAACATAAACAGCATCAGGAATTCATATCAAGGGTTATCATGTACACTCGTTTTATGACCAGAATTATTCTTTGCTTTGAATAGAGTAAAATAAAGTGTCACTTTCAAATAGATATTTTTTTCTGCTCATTACATGTCTCTACAGCATCCACAGAACAAATGTGAAGATAAGACTAAAACCTCACTAATAAAAGATTTCCTTCAACTTTAATCTTTAAAAAATTAAGTTCCTTTGTACTAGGCTTGTCATTGTTTTTACAGATATATCTTACCTATTTACAATGTTCTGTTTTCAGTATCTCCTAAGCTCACAGTCTACTATAAGAACACAGTGTATCATGTGTAAAACTCTGTCTTTTCTAAATTTCAAGTTATCTAAAGAAAAAAACATTTTTGTAATGAGTATCAGTTCTCTTCAAATTCTCACTGCATGTCTAAATAGGCGTTACTCTGAAAAAGTAACATTAAACTCTGCCAATCTCAAAATATATGTCATGGCAGATATTATTAATTCAGGGGAAAAGAGTATAAGCAATATCATTTCTGTTGGTTGGTTTATAAAAACATATTCTGATAAAATACATTTTCATATCTACCATTTTTCAAAACTAGTACTACTTTAATAATTCTTCAGTGAAGAACCTATTTTAAATTATCTTTCAAGACTTTAAATGTGAAAATCCCTGCTATTTAACATAAACATGATGGGAAAAAATGACAAGAAAAAATAAAATGTTGTTTCTCTTTGTTATTTCTCTTATTGTAAAGGGTAGACCTCAAGAACAACCTCATTCAATGTTATTGTTCATTAATTATCATCCACCCACCAAATGGTAAGATAACAAATAAGAAGCACAGTGGATACAACTATTTTATTATTATTGTGAAACAATCCAGAAGATAATTGCTCATGGTAATGTAATAAAGTGCTTCTTTAAAGTAAAAAAAAGTATAATTTCACAGCTGTTTGTAATAATGAAGGCATGTATTCAGGATGTTCACCATTTAGATCTTCCAAGGAACAACTTTTAAATAGTAGTCAATATTTAGAATTGAATGTTATGTATCTGTAAAAACACTATTTTACCCGCTCTTGCTCTATTTGATACATTTTAGAGTGTCCTTAATTATAGAATAGGCTGCTCACTTGGACCTGAATTTACCTGTCATAATCTTGACTCCAGTCTAAAATGATCAAATAGTACTTTCTGTAAAGTTTGTGTTCATCTGTCTTGTTAGTATTATAACCAACTTAAATCAGTATCTTGGAAAAGTTAACTGCATAAAATAAAATATAGCAGAAGAGAAAAGTAATACCTGTACTTTAAGCTTATTCTTTAATTTTCTGGTTTATTTTTGAAAAAGTAATACACACAAAACAAGAATGAGGTGTACAGTGGTCCTTGGTGGCCTACAGTTTAAGCGGCTGCGTAGCTGAACTAAATGAATCCTGGTAGGGTCCTTGATGTTTTCTAGTCCATACACTAAATATTAAAAAAAAGTTTTAATCACAAAAACTTAACTTTTCTCCTTTTTCCTGCATTTTCAAAATTTTTCAGACTTAACATTTCAAGTTGACTTCTTTTTATCTTGTGAACTAAGAATCTAATTCAAACAAAAACTTCCTTTTATGCTAATTTAGCTTCTCCCTTTCACTGATTTATCTGATAATAAGTCTTGTGAGACTAGTTTTTCCTCTCTACTAATAACATATACTCACTTAATTTCTCTTTGAATAACTGTCTCTAAACAGGTCTATAACTAGTTTTACACTAACGCGAGCCATGACTCATATTACTGCTGTCATCTAGGGACCTAAATTGCACACGTGTAGCCGTCTCCTTCATGTAATTTTTAACTGTGATCATTAGTTTATCAAGAAGTATTTATTTTAAATTGCTTTATGATGAAGTGTAATCTACATTTAGAAAATGTGGATTTTTATTGATAATGGTAGTATGTTAATTTCAGTGAATCCTGAAATAGGTGAAGCTAAGTTTTTAAAGGCATTTGCGAGCAACAAGCCTAAAGTATGACTTTTAGAGGGATGTATGTTTCAATTATAGATGTAAACAATAACTTACCTCTCTTAAAAATAAAATAGTACAAATATCAAACTAAATTCATTCAATCTATTAACATAAAGATAGGATATTTTTGAGATACAGGGACTTTAGAAATTAAAGGCTGAAATTACAAGTAACTAAAAGATCAGTAAGTTTTGAAGAACTTGATCATTTTTCAGAGGCTGTGGCATTATAGTCTTGAATGAGAAATTATATAAGCATATATGTCCCTAATTAATCAATTATTATTTAAAAATAAAATGATTCCTGATGGGTTCCTATTCAGTTACCTTGAGATGCATACTACTTGATTCTTGGTCATAAAAGATTCCTATTAGGGCTATTTTAAAGATACTGGTATCTATCACATAATAATGTTATGTGAAACTTAGAATTTAAAATGAAAACCAAAACAATATTTCATAAAGATCTATGCACCCCTATGTTCATGGCAGCACAATTTACAACAGCCAAGCTATGGAAGCGACCTAAATGGCCATCAACAGACGACTGGATAAAGAAGTTGGGGTTCATATAGACAATAGAATATTACTTGGCCATTAAAAAAATGAAATCCTACCATTCGCAATGACATGGATGGAACTGAGGTTATTATGCTGAGTGAAATAAGTCAGACAGAGAAAGATAAATACCACATGATTTCACTTACATGTGGAATCTAAGGAACAAAAAGAACAAACTAATCAAAAACAGATTCACAAATATAGAAGGCAATCTGGGGATGGCCAGAGGGGAGAGATGTTGGGGGGTTGGGAGAACGGGGTGAAGGGTTAAAGAAGTACAAATTAGTAGTTAATAGATGGTCATGGGGATGGGGAGCACAGCAAAGGGAATGCAGTTAGCATTAATGTAACGGCTAGGTGGAGAGCCAGAGGAGAGAAAGAGCAATTAGGGGGATCATTTTATGAATTATATAAATGTCTAACCAATGTACTGTATACTTGAAACTAATAAAATTTTTAAAAATGCAAAAAGAAACTGGTGAAAAAAAATTTTAAATGATCAAGTTTATCTGAACATGTTGATGAATCAATTTAACAAGTGCTCACTGAACATCTATGTTCTAGGTTCTATGAAAAATACCATATAAGTAAAACATACAGTCGCTATTCTCGAAGTGTTTAAAATCTAGAAGGAAGACATAAAACAAGTTTGACAGAAAGAATAAAAAGACTAGCTGCAAAAACAAGCACAAGAAGCAATAACTCAGAAATAACATGTATCGTATTCCATGCACTCACTCAATCATCTACCCATCCAACACGTATACAGCAATTATCAGTACTAAAAATTTGGTATACAAAGATAGATAAGATCAACTAATTTAAGTTATATTAGAAATAATCAAACAAATTTCTATAAAGGTGGGATTTAAATCAGATTTAAATGAAATCTGAGATTCTAATAGACTCAAATTATGATTGGTATTGACATCTGGATGCCCATTCTCACCACTATATTCAATACAGTATAGGAAGTCCTAGCCACAGTAATCAAATAAGAAATAAAAGGCATCCAAATTAAAAAGGAAGAAGTAAAAATGTCACTATTTGCAGATGGCATACTATATATAGAAAACCCTAAAGAATCCACCAAAAATTAATAAAAGAATTCAGCAAAGTAGCAGTATACAAAATTAATATAAAGAAATCCGTCAAGTTCCAATATACTAATAACAATCAGAAGGAGCAATTAAGAAAACAATCCCATTTACAACTCCATCAAAAAGAATAAAATACCTAGAAAAAAATTTAATCAAGAAGGTGAAAGAAAGACTGTACTCTGAAAACTATGACACTGAAAAAGAAACTGAAGAGGACATGAATAAATAAAAGGAGTATACCATGTTCATGGATTGAAAGGATTAATATTGTTAAAATGACCACAATACCTAAAGCAATCTGCAGATTCAATGTGATCCCTATCAAAATACCAATGACATTTTGGTATCATGTAAATGAAGGCCAATTCCTGATACTGGTCATTTCTTTTACTTTAATGTTTATTCTGTTGTCTGTACTTCTTCACCAAGACAAACTTCCACTACTCTCCTCCTTTTCAGAATCTTTTCAATATGCTTTCTGGTACTCCTGATCTATGATAAAATCCAGAACTTTAGTTTCTTTTCAAAACCCCTAACATCTTGCTTTTGTTGAAACCCAATTCTTCCCTGAAGATACATCATCCTCTGTAGACTTTTCCTCCTGATTATTCCTTCATATCTGAAAAGCTTCAGGGTCAGGAAACAAAGTTCTCTGCTGTTTTTTCTAAAGTTGTTCCTCTAAAATTGTGGGGGAAAAAATGACTTTTTTCTTTTAAGGCTCATATTATCCTGTCCTCATAGACATTCTGTCTTGAACATTTCATCTTCATTCCCTGAACATTTCTTCTTTCTTCTTTGAGAATAATGACTTTGATTCAATTTTCCTTTATATTTCAATTTCTGCTACCGTCTTGTGTGGTTTCAGTGTCCATGTGGATAATCCATCCAAGAACCTGGCTTCTCTTGACCAACTTATCTACCTCCAGTGATTTTTACCTTTATTCTATCTCAGATGTCCATTCTTACCATCACTCTGGACCCTGGTCATCAAATCACATTAGGTGAAAACATTCTCCTTTCTGACCACAGTCCCCATCTTTCCACATTCCTTGCTCAACTACTCCTCTCATAGCTGTTCTTTGATATCCTTGGGCATTCAGTCTACTAACCTTTATTCTTCCTCCTATCAGTCCATTTCCAGCTTCGCTTCTCTCTTTATTCCACTTAGATTTCATGGTCCACAATTTAAATAAACACCTTGAAACTATTTGTGCTTCTCTGTTCATGCCAGACACATCAATTCATATCTTTCTTCAAGTAACTCTCCTATATCTTACACTCCATCTTTTTGTTACATCATTTACATTAGTATTTAAGCATGCCTAAATCTCTCTTAATTTCAAAAACATCTTTCCTGAATCCCCACTTTCCAAATACTGTCCCCCCTCTCTTCCTATTTTCACAGCCAAACTTGGTGGGAAAGTTGTCTACATGATTGCCACTCTATTTCAGATTCTGGCCTCTCTACCCCACTTAAACTAGTCCCTCCAAGGCTCCCCATTACCTCCATATCCTAAATGCAAGGGGTAGTTCTCACTACTCAGATTATTGGCCCACTGGCGGCACTTAACAAAGCTGATTATACCTTCCTCCATAACTTCATTCTTGGCTTTTGTGCCATTTTACTACCTCTTTCTTCCTACCTTATTTCTCCTTTCTCCAACCTTGAAATCTAGGAGTTCCTGAGGACCTTCTCTTCTCACTCCTGAGCCAATCCCATCCACTCCCATGTCTACTTCCCATAATTCTGTGTTCACATACAACTATAAAATGGAATTGAATTTAATGAAATATAGACATCTCAGAACATATTAAGTACACGCTATCATTAGAACTTAAGAAAACTTAAGTTTTCCACTAGGCCTCGTCCTTCCTCTCAGCCCTTTGCTTCCCTCTAGCTAGAAACACATCTGTTTATTCATCCTCGCCACAATGACCAGGGGCCAAATACCCTCACCCTTTCTGACTCTCTATTTTTCTTTAAACTAACAAATGATTATCATAAATAATACAAATAATACAGAAGTAAACAAATATATAAGCAAAAAAATCACCTTAAACTTTACCATCCATAAATTGTTATTAGATAAACATTTTGCAGATATTCTATAAATATGTACAGAAATAGGAATAGAAATATTTTTATAAAAAATGGGATCAAACCAGTTCTTTATTTAAAACCATTTTACTTTATATAAATTTAATAGAAGAAAATGAAATAAAATAATTGAACTTTATGTAAATATTTCTTCTTCACAGAGAGATTATTTTCTAAATAAATGATGTTTTTCTAAGTTAATACATCTATGCTAAGAGAACAGTTATGAAGAGGAATAAAAGGGGAATAATTAGGTTGCAAACAGAGAATACCTGCAGATTTGATTTGCATGTGTGTATAGCTCTATAAGGGTATTTACTGAAAACTTCATGAATTGGTAAAGAATATCCCACCAAGATGAAAGCAGACTTACAGAGTGTTATCTGACTATATGAGTATGCACCTCAACTAAAGAAGTCATACGCACATATAATATTCAACTTCAATTCCTACTTGTCTAGAGGAGAGGTCAGCAAACATTTTCTGTAAAGGGCTAGATAGTAATACTTTAGGCCCTGTGGGCTATACTAGTTTTCTATTGATGTGTAACAAGTTACCACAAACTTAGTAGGTTTTAAAATACCCATTTATAATCTCATGGTTTCTGTACCTCAGAAGTCTAGAGGGTTTCAACTGGCTTCTCTGCTAAGAATCTCATAAGGCTGAGTTCAAGGGGATGGCTCAGCTGGGCTCTTTCTTATCTGTAGGATCTGGGGAAGACTCTTCTTCCAAGTTCATTCAGGTGTTGGCCAAATTCAGTTTCTTGCAGCCGTAGGACTGAGGTCCCTACATTCTTGCTGGCAGGTGGTCAGAGCTCTTAGAGGCCTCCCTGTCAGCTCCTAGAGGCTGCTCGCAGGTTCTTCTACCACAGGCCTTTCCAGCTCAGCACCAGAGAACTTCACGCTGAATCCCTCTCATGCAGTATATTTATTTTTTCTGCTACCAATCAGCGAAACCTCTTTTCTTTTAAAGGGTTCATGTAATTAGGTTAGGCCCATGCAGATGATATATCACCTTAATGTCAACTGATTAGTAACCTTAATTACATCTTCAAAATCCCTTTGCCCTGTAACAGAACACAGTCACAGGAGTAATACCAGAGAATGAAGTCATGGCCACCAGTCTGTGCCGTGGTCCCCATGGGTCACATTCAACCCACATGTAAAATGTATTCACCCCAGCTCAAGGCTCCTAAAAGTCTCATCCTATTATATTATCAGTTCAAAGTAGAATCTAAATCTCATTACGTTAAAGTCCAAAATCTTATCTAAATCATCTAAATCTGGTGAGGATATAGCTATTCATATAATTCATTAAGTATAACTCCTGGGAAAAATTCTTCCTACTTATGGACCTACGTAACTAAAGAGACAAGTTGTCTGCCACAATGCTTCCAACGTTTAAAAATTTTAAGACCAAAAGGTGATAGTAAATACAGTATAACCCCCTCTGGGTTTGTAGGATGATACCAGCCATTACTGAGAAAGTTGATAACTCAGTATAATGTTAAATTTCAGAGTCGACATTTTCAGAAAATGCCTTTCTAAAAAAATGATACTGGCAGTTTATCAGGAGAGAAAAAAGTGTAGGCAATTTTTCAGATGTAAAAAGACAAATTGAATGTTCTGCCATTCTTAATATGGTTTTTAAACTTTCTCGTTATTTGCTCTGAGTGATCACTAGTTAAAATGATATGGTTCTACTGTGAATGAAGCGCCTAAAGAACAAATGCTGCGTGGAATAAGTTCAATGAGATTCTAACCTTGTACTTATGCTTATACATTTAAAAGCTTAAAAACATGTCCCAGGCAGCAGAACATATTCTATGAGAGCAAATAATTTCTGCAGCATATCAAGGAAGATATAGGGCTAGATAGTCCTTAATATTATTATTACCTTGTTTTAACATGGAAAGAAAACAATAAATTCTATAAGGAGTTCAGATGATGTCATAGTCAAGCATCTAATAAATGTTTAACAAAGGAACAAATGTTTAAGACACTGGGCTAGACTCTGTACAGGATAAAATAAAATACATAAAATAAATCATATAATCTTCAAGGGCCACTATTACAGATGAGAAAAAATTATATCTACCTATCAGGGCTTAGAAACTTTGTAAAGGTATGATTACTATGTAAAAAATAGACTGAAAAAGTTGTTGGGTTTATGATAGATTTTTTAAAATAGTGCATATTATATACCATGAACTTAAACTGTATTAAGGCTATTTGATCAGATACTCACAGAATGACTGTAAGAAGGTTCCAATATCACAGGTAATGACATTTTCCCTTGAAGATTCAATTTTGTTAAATAAAAAATCTTTTCCCCCACAATCTTTTCTTTTTTCATGCGATGTACACCATACAGTCTAAACCGAACTGCATAATTTCCAATCATCTCAGATTCGACATGATTAAATTTGAATGTTTCTGTGAAGACGGGGCATGGTCCTCTCTGGATGCTGGTTTTTGCCCTCTGTTTCTTTATGGGGAGAAGAACAAGGTGTACTTGCCATGAGTTGCCACCTGTCCTGTTATATGCTGGGATATCTGTGACAGCTGTCACTGTTACCAGAAGCTTCTGTTCTTGTGAGTCATAGTCAAAAGTCACATCCAGTGTGCCATACTTAGCTTCTGGCTCAGGATCAAAAGGTTTAGGAAGCTGTGAAGATGATCCTTGGGCTGATATGTCCTAAGAAAAGCAAATTTAAATGTTTTCAGTTTTTAACTCTATCATAATGTAGCATGTAAAAAAACACCTGATAATTCTTTAGAAAAATGATGTGAAAACTGTTCTGATTTGTTATCGCAAAGTAAGTAATAATATTAACAGTTAACTACAATCAGAAGCTACTCTAAAGGGCCAGGGTAGTATAAGTGGTAATTTAAACTCAAAAAATTATCATAAAGACACAGAATTTGATGTTCACCATTACAATTTTGAGAAAGTTTGATATGTTTCTATAATTAGAACTGAAAATACACACTTCAAAGTGTATCTCTGTTCTTTCGTAGGAAACTACTAAATTTTACTTTCAACATTATTAACAATGCAACTGACAGTTCAACATTAGCTGGAGAAAAAGAGAACATAAATAAAAGTATTATGCTTTTGAATAAAAACGGTCCCCTTTTCAAAGTTTGTTCTAAAATGCCCCCATTTGTAATAGAATGTAAACACATTTAAGCTTAAAAATCAATGGAAATGTGAAATATGAGAGTTTAAAACAAAGGCCTTAAAACATTTGCAGCCAAATACTTATTTTCCATAACATATACTATTTAATTTTTAATCAGAATTTAAACTACATATTATTTCTAATACTAATTACTGTTGAAAATGGCAGAATACACACTTCAAAGAAGTTTAAGAAAGACCAAAACTGTTCATTTTAATTATGAGATTAAAAGAAATTGTACCCATTTTACCTGTAATTGTGTCTAATTCCTGCCAGTGTAAATATATGGAACATAACAGGAGTTTCAGCTAGTAATGACAGTGCCAAACCCAGGTCTCTGACCCTTCAACTATACCACTTGCTCCTTCAAGTATTTTAATAAATCTTAAATGTTTTTCATTTTACAATGTACACCGATTTTATAGTTTTCTAAATTTTTCTTAACTTTATTTAGTGCCTGCTAATAGTCACGACTCCCAGTCTTCTGTTTTTGCATTTCCCAGAAGACTACCTGAGTTTTAGCCAGAAACACACTGCCTCACAGGAGACTATACTTCAAAAATTTCCTTTAGCTGATATGACTATGAGACTCAGCTCTGGCCAATGGGAGGCAAACAGAAGTTATGCGTGAAACATCCAGATCGGGCGTACTCTCTCTCGTGCTGTTCCCACGGAAGAGCAGATACACAGAGGGTGTGTGGGTCAGCATGGACCCTGTGGAATAGAACACGACCCTAGGGGAGGGCAGAGTGAAAAAAAAGAAGGAACGGGCCCCAAACGATATTGTAGAGCAAAGCTACCTACTCACCCTGGACCGTCGTCGTTAGTGGTTTTTAGCCACTGCATTTGACTCCTTGGTATAGCAGCTTAACACGTACACTATTACACCTACTACATGCCAGGCAAGATGCAGCAAAAAAACCCCAAAAGAAACAAGCCTTTGACCTTATAAATCTTACATGTTTACCTCTGGTGACCCACTTGGTAACATGAAAAAAAAGATGACAAATGAAGTACAATACTTGGGAGAGGGAACAAAGTCTCATACAAGACTTGTTTTTCAATGCAATAAGATTAAACATGATAAATATATCCTTACTCTGTAAAAAAAAAATTTACATTTAGACAAAAATGTTTTAATGCATGCCACTTCATAATGGTAATTAAAGATGATTAATTACATGGCTTTGATTTTTCAATTAAATATTTTCTAAAATAGAGTCGCAACAGCTAAGATTTTAAGGCAATAAAAATTTTCATAAGGTTTTAGACAGCTATTTCTGAATTTTGTTTTGGTGTCTCCTCAATTTTTTTCCTGGGCATTCTGACAATTCTCGTGAAACTGAGGGTTAAGAGTGGGACCTTTGGAGATGGATCTAATATTTGTATTCTGCAAATAGGCAATTAGAAAATCATCTTTCCTTTCAAGGTGTCTTAATCAAAGTTTTGAATAATCTTCAGCTGGCAACAGGTCAATACCAGAGTTTCTGAACTCCTTACCATGGAACTCTTCTGAACCCTGGGTGCTCTCCCAGTTCAACAGGGCATGTGGGCAGGCTCTAAGATAGCTACCCTGAATTAAACCAAGAGGAAAGTAAGAATATTGTATCTGATTAATATCTATTAAAGGAAAAGTGAAAAGTGACATAAACTTGAAAAAAACACGAGTGAATTTTATACTAACATAGGCTATCTGCACCCAAATATTTATGTATTGTGCATTTGCTATAGAAGACACAAAACTGAGCAGGGTAGAGGAAACTCATAAGAAGTGTTAATGCAAATAGCAAGTTAGCAGCTTCTGATATATGGGCAAAACTCACAGGCTGTGTTAACTATAGATAATGATCAAGGAAATAAGAGACACAGGCAGAATTCTGAAGATGTGTTAAATATAGACAGTAACTAAGTCACTAACTTGTAAGATATGTTAAAGACAGAATAAATAGAAAATGTGATATAACAAATGAGTATTACCTATGAAAAGGAATAGAAAGCCCAAGACATGATCATGTCATCTCTGGGCTGATAGCTGTCACCCATGTGTTCTATTTAGGAAATGCAGATAAAACCTATGGCTATTTAGAAAGCCAACTGGCAAGTTTTACTGGTGACCAGGTATACTTGCCTCTGCCTTTCTCCCATAAAACAAGTTACATGTTTTTGGCCCTAGGCGCCTGTGCGAATCTCACCTCTCGTTCTCGTTACACCATCATAATTGGGGAATGTTATGGAGCAGAAAGAGTGAGATGGGACATATGGGCATTACGTAAACCAGGATTCATATAGCGTGGTTCTGCCACCTGTACCTACTGGCATCCTACCCTAAGTGTGCTACCCTACCTCATCTTCATCCTCTCACTTTAAATTTGAAATAGATTAAAACGCACACGTATGCACGCACACACACACGTGCACATGCACACAGTGTAATCTGAGCATCTTAATTTGGCCCGGGAGTCCTCTGGGATAGCTTGCCTGGTGGTATACCTGGAAGGTTCCAATGCATCGCAGTAATTTCCCACACAGTTATGTCAAGAGGGGCAATACAATGTTAAGAGCACTGATTTTGCAGTCAGGCAGACCTGGGTTTGAATTACAGTTGTACCATTTGAGAATTGCTTATACTTGGGTGAATGGCTTAACAATTTGAATCTTCATGTATTCATTTGTAAAACAGAAACAACAACTTCCTGAAGACGAGGTTGCTAGAATTAAATGAGTTACGTAAAGTTCACAGCAAAATTTCTGTCACAACTGGTGATAGCTATTGTTGTTGTTAATTCCGAGTTCCAGGCTTCACCATTAACTTGCTAACTATCTCCATAGTCTGCAAACCTACCAGACAGCTGCCTCTAACGTGTTCAGATATAGAACACCGAGAAACAGTCTATGTGAAAGATCATGAAATATCGATTTATTAAACTTACAATACCAATGTAGAATTTTCTTCTAAGTTAGATATTATATTATAATACAAGAAATAGTAGAAAAGTAGAAAAACAGGTAAAAAGTGTTTTTAGAATTATGTAAGATAAATTTAAAATTACGGAAATTCTATTCCTAGCGCTCCCTCCATTGTTTAATTTTGGCAGTAAATGAAAATTCACCTCGTAATAAAACTGACACACTACAGTTTTATGAAATACTGTCTGGGACAAAAGTTGTAAAAACTTGCAATCTAAAAGAAAATAAAATTTAAAAGTAAACACTACCTTATGAAAACCTATAGATTACTTTTATAGTTTTTATCATTATAAAGATTAAAATAAATTCTTTTTAGAACATGAAAGACTTTAAAAGTGTAACACCCTTATTTTTGTCATTTTCATATTTTTGCTCCAAAAAAGAAAGTAACTTAAAACACAACCAATTGCTCTGAATGCATGATGTCATGAATTCAAATTTCATTAGTAAAGCTGAACATGACTTATCTCTTCCATATTCTATGATATGAAAATGCAAAATTTTTATTTTGAAAGACTTGTAAAGCATTAATGGGCACCCTCCCCACAGAAAAAATAGCCAAAATAAAATAACTTTTAAAAAGACAGAAACATAAATAGGAACCTCAAGATCAAAGAAACAGGTAAATAATTCCAAAATGTTTTCTATAAAATGTTAAATGAGGTTGAAACTTGGGGGAAGATCATTTTTCAGTTTCTTGTGTACTGCTCTCAGTTTTAGGTACCCATCTTCCTTTGTGGGTGGGGGGAGCTGAAGAATGTTGGGACACCCCTGATAAATCTGCTGGATAAAGATCAGATCTAAGATAGAAACTGGTACCATAAGCCACAAAGGATAAGATAGTGATAAAATCTTCTTACCAAGAAGAGAAGCACGGGATAATTATCCTCCAAATAACATTCATTTAAAAAACTATGTGCTTTTACTTACTTCAGGGCTCAGGACTGCAGTGCTGTCACTTGGAACATCTTCTTCATATCCTTTATTATGAAAACTTTCTATTTCATGACCTGTGCTTCCTTCACTTGGGCACTTGTTATATGAGCATCTTGGACTGTTGCTGCAGTGGGAAAATTCACATTTACTGTCCCCAATTTCTGAGGGTGTACATGAGAGATGGGGAGAACCACTGTCATCCTGATATGGTGGTGGCTGCAATTCATCCAGTGGGGGTGTTCTTCTCATTCTCTGAATGCAGTTTCCTGATAATGATTAAGAATCTGGTCACTGTTTCCAATTAGCCTCAACATGCAGTACAGTCCACAATAATTGTAAATAACTTAAAAATGTTAAATGGATTAAAAATGTGTGGCAATGTAACTATTAGATTTACTAATGAGTTTTCTTTCCTAGTTCAGATGCAGAAATAAACTAATCTGGTTTCCCACTCCTCTCCTACTGGACAATAAGATCAGGAAAAATAAAAGTCATAAACTAAGATAGATCCTGTTATATACTATAAAAATAAGAGTGATAAATATTAGTGAAATGACATATTTATTTAGTTTTTCCTTTTAAAACAATACTGAAGCATACATACTGCATCTGCTCCCTTAGATCTGTGGCCTCTTTAGTCCCAATAGGTAAAAATACAGTAGGTAAAACAAACATAAAAACTTTATTTTCTTAAATTACTGAGATGAACTTATACTAACATTCAGCTTAACAGAAACTATTTTCCACATCTATGTTAGAACCCGAAGCCTAAAATGAAGTGCATTGTGAATCAAGGCCTACTCCCCATCGATCAGCAAAGGCTGAAGGCTGCATTCCATCTGATTCCAACTCCATTATCAGGAGGTCACTCCCTGCCTCATTCTATTCTACGTCTGTACTCCTTCTGAAGTATGGCTCCCCCTTGTCTGAAGCAGGCATCTCCACCTCCAGCAGTTAATTTGAAACCACATTTTCTTTCACTCTTAAATTATCCTTTTAGTGTTTTTCTCAATGACTGAGAAGAAACATGTCTATGAATAGGACAGAGGTCGGAGCATGAGGGGGATGTAAGGAAATAGAGTTCAGTATACAATTTAAGAATAGCTAAGTCTTTGTAGATGAATCCTGAATGCCATACCAGATATTAAATTTAAACAGTGCTCAGTTTTTCTTTTAATGGACAATGAATCTTTCTCAAAAGAGGGACCCTGAAAAAAGATAGCTTATATTATAATTCTTATAATGGAGTTTAGTTAAAATGTTCAATAGGTCTTCTGTTCTTCCTCAGATAGAAAACTTAACACAAGAACTATAAAACTCATTTTAAAATGATTACAACACCTGGTTCAAATGAAAAATGTTAATTTGTAGGAACAGCACAAATTTGCATATTTGCTCAGAAGTCCTAATTCTGAAAAAAGGAAAATTAAATGTCTTACCTAGTGAGTCTAACATACAGTTTATAAAACATATGCAAAAAATAGAAGTTACTGAAATCATATAGTGAAAGCTGCACTTGAAAAGAGAAGACAGGTTAAATATCCTACAGGTAACAGCCAATAAAAAACAATATCCCAGATTTCAGAGTGGAGCTTCCAGGAAAGCTTTTGTTTTCTGATAAACGCAGGCAGACTGATCTGGGATGCTCCTTTTGTCCACTGGCCTTTTCCTATCCTCCTGCCTGGAGGTGCAGCAGCCATCCTGTAACCATGAAATAACAAGCGTGGAAATGAGAGCTAAGGATGGAAAAGCAGAAAAACAAAGCATCTGGGCATCTGAAATATCAGTAGGTCCCTAGTTCCTTGGTGCCTGAGACAAATCCCTATTTGTTAGAAACAAAACAAAACAAAAAACCTCCAAAACAAACAAACAAAAACCCAGCAACAAAAAACTGATAGTTGGATTTCTGTTGTTTCCAAATATATTCTCTACTGGTAATTTTTAAATCATTAAACCGGTCTTGGTTTAATACCCTTGAATCCCTTCCCTTAAGATCGTATATTTAATCATCTATTGAATTATAAATTAAATGAGAATATTTACTGTTAATAAAACATGAAGTTAATAAAAATTTTTCAAATGTAGTGGTTCTAGGAGTCAGCATACCATCATTTCCTTTACTTTTATTTTATTTCTTCAAGAGAGGTGATCTTTCCCAGAAGTCTCTCAGGATATTACTCGACAGACAGAACCAGGTCACATGTCTATTTCTAAACCCACTTCTGGTAGGGGGAGTGGGATTAGCATAATTGGCTTAGATTAATCAGAAGCCAACAAATTAAAGCTTGGGATAGAGTCAATTTCACTGTTCATATCTATATGGAAAAGAGTAGATGCCACTCACCAAGAAAAAATGGGAGAAGACTCATAAATAAAATTAGAAATGAAAAAGAAGAGATATTACAACTGATATCCCAAATACAAAGAATCATGAGAGACTACTATGAACAATTAGATGCCAAAAAACTGGACCACCTAGAGGAAATGGATAAATTCCTAGAAACAGACAACCTACTAAGACTGAATCTAGCAGATTTTTTTGAACATAAGACCTGAGACCATAAAACTCCTAGAATAAAACACAGGGGGTAAACTCCCTGACACTGACCTTGACAATGATATTTTGGATTTAACAACAAAAGCAAGGGCAACAAAAGCAAAAATCAGTAAGTAAAACTATACTGAATTAAAAAACTTCTCTACAGCAAAGGAAATCAACAAAATGAAAAGACAACCCCTCCGATGGGAGAAAATATTTGCAAATCACATATCAGATAACGGGTTAATGTGCAAAACATATAAACAACTCATATAACTCAAAAGCAAAGAAAACAATCTGATTTAAAAATTTAGAGGAACTAAATAGACATTTCTCCCAAGAAGACATCCAAATGGGCAATATGTACATGAAAAGGTGCTCAACATCACTAATCATCAGGAAATGCAAATCAAAACCACAGTGAGGTATCGTCTCAGACCTGTTAGAATGACTATTAACAAAAAGACAAGAGATAATAAGTGCTGATTGGGATGTGGAGAAAAGAGAACACTTGTGCACTGTTGGTGGGAATGTAAACTGGTGAAGCCACTATGAAAACAGTATGGAGGTTCCTCTAAAAACAGGACTACCATATGATCCAGCAATTCCACTTGTATATTTATCTGAAGGCAAAAAAACATCACTACATTGAAAACACATCTGTACTTTCATGTTCACTGCAGCATTATTTATAATAGCCAAAACATAGAAACAGCCTAAGTGTCCACTGACAGATGAATGGACAAAGAAAATGTGATACAGGTACACACACACACACACATCAGATATATTATTCAGCCATAAGAAACTAATCCTGCCACTTGTGACAACATAGTTGGACCTTGAAGGCATTATGCTAAGCAAAATAAGTCAGAGAGAAAAATATAAATACTATATGATGTCACTTATATGTGGAATCTAAAACAACTGAACTCATAGATAGCAGAGGTGGGGTGGGGGGATAGGAGAAATGGGTGAAGGTTGTCAAAAAGTATAAACTTCTAGATAAACAAGTCCTGGGAATGTAATGTATATAGCACAGTGGCCAGAGTTAACTAAATTGTATTGTATATTTGAAAGTTGCTAAGAGGCATCTTAAAAGTTCTTATTAGAAAAATATATATAACTATGTGAGGTGACTGATATTAACTAAACTTACTGTGGTAAACATTTTGCAGTACATACATGTATCAAATAATTATGTTGTATACTTTGTTGCATGCCAAGTATACCTCAATAAAACTGGAAAAAGAAAAGTAAAAAATAAATACACATGAATCAAAAGCAAAAATAAATAAATAAAGTAGATGCCTAAAGCATATAGGGTCCAGGAAAGAGGAGCATAAAAGATGTTGGCTAGAAAAACCAACATGATCAAGTTCCCGCCTTTTTTATCCTTCAGTCGGGTAATCTGATTTGTTTTCACCTTTATTAAAATACCTTCTCTTTCTGTGACTCTTTTCCCTTTTCTCGACTTCCTTTTGATGTGGGATCAGCACAATATAATTTCTGTCTGGTAATGTTACACCTTACTCCTTCGGTTTACTTTTCCCTGTCTAGTTGCCTGCCAACTGGGGTGTTTACACAGCTGAGCCACAGTTTAGATTCAGTGTAACTGCTCCAGAGACTAAGGTACAATTTACTCAAAACAGGGTAGTGACATTTAAAGATGCTAAGTAGGCTCCATAGGTAGACCTCACTACTGTTTCTGGATTTGAGAGAAACAATTTTAAAGCTGCAAATTGAAATATGTAAATTATTTGGAATATAAAACTATGTATTATATACAGCAATATAAGTTATAAATTATATCATTATAATTATATAAATCCTCAAAGTTCTGAAAATACCTTTTCTTCTGTACAAATGTATGTCGAATAGAAATTCCATTAAAATGATACAATTAAGAAGATTTCACCTTTTTAAAAACTTTTGAAATAATCTTTTTTTCTCTGACTTCTTCATATCGTCTACATAGTGTAATAACTAAGAATTGGCTTAAATTTAGCTGAAATTGGAAAAATTTTAAGATAATTGTTTTACAAAGTAACAATTTATAATATAGTTGTTAAATTACACTGTAAACATCAAACCCTAAGAAGAAATTTCTAGTGGGATGATCAAACACCAAAATGATGATGCCCTACTATTACTTTATCTTTTGTTTTACAATGTAATTTCATACCCTATTTTACAGAAATGATATATCCATAAAAAGGTTCATGCATGTATATATTTTAAGCATTTTAATCTACCATCTGCGTATTGCAGAGCACCTACAAAGCAAGACAAAGTGCCTTCTAACCGTGGGAAAAGTAGGATGCATGGATGTCTGGAATACAACCTATAATTCTTAACATTATGTTTTAAGACAGTGGTTTTTAAAGTTTGAGAACTGAAGCTCTAAAATGGTGGCGAATATACATCTGTAGAATTCCCTGTTCAAGTGCCTGTGGAAATTTGCCAAAATTGATTTGATAGTGCATAATAAAGGCTCAACACATTTCACAAAACTGGAATGTAAAAAGGATGTTATCTGACCACAGTAGAATTAAACTAGAAATTGGGAACAAAAATAGAAATTAAAAAATCTATAAAAATCTAAATAAAATAACAAGAAATTAAAATATACTTCAAATAACCGGTGGATCAATGAAAAAAATCACAAGAGAAAACTAGGAGAAATGAAATAATAAAGAGCAGAAGTCAAACAGAAAACAGGCATATGACAGAGAGAACCAGCAAACCAAGATAAAATCTGCTGAGAACACTAACAAATTGGTAAACCACTGGAAGAGACTAATCAGGAAGAAAGATGGCATAAATTATTAATATCAGGAATAAAACAGAAGAGTTAATTTGCAAATCCTTCAGACATTAAAAGGACAGCAAGCTTCTCCTTTGTTCTTCCTTTTGAAAATTTCAATCCTACAGCTCTTCAGTGGGCAGAGGGAGACGGTGGCCTGCACTGGTGGTAGCATGACAAGCTGCCGTGGCCCAGAGCCATGGCAGAGACAGACAGGGATAAGGATGTCCACTAGTGTGCTATTTTGGTGACCAAAAGAGATGAAAAGCTATCCAAGTCAATATGCGGGCAGCACGGCATGCAGCGTCAGAGCCCAAGTGTGGTAAGGAGGGCCTTCATTCAGGGAGCAGCCAGAAGTGAGGTGCCAGAGCTCGAGCAGGGAAAAGGGGCATCCACACGTGGGCAGCCGACATAGCATGTTGGAGCCAAGCTGGGTGAGAAAGCCCAGCAGGGGGCAAGAGAGCTCCAACAGGGTGAGGAGCATGTCTACCTTGTGCGAGAGTCACAGCCATGTAGCATCAGAGCCATGGAAGGGGGCCTGGTGTGCACTGCCAGAGCCCAGGAAGGCCGAGGAGGACCTCCATACAGAGGTGTACCTGGTGAAGGAGGCAGGCATCCACACAGACAAGTGGCCTGATGTAGGAAAACCAGAGCCTACACAAGCTGGGAAGGGGATCCCCATATGAGGGTAACCTAGAATGTGGCGTCAGACCCCGAGCAGGCAATCTGAGCTTAGGTATAGTGATGAGAACATCCAGTGTGGGTCGAGCTAGACTGGACTGTCAGACCCATGCTCTGAGGGTCCTGAGGACATGCATGAGTGGGAAAGTCTGCATGGAATTTGAGAACCCAAATGGAATGGGAGACATGCATACAGAGAGAGGGGGACTGATCAAATAATATTAAGGTTCATGAAAGCCAGCCTGCAGTGCTGGAGAATGAAGTTATAATTACGGAAAGGGGAAAAACTAGAACAAACTCTGTGGTGTTGTTAGAACTGAAGGTATCAGTGTGAACTCAGTTTTTAAATAATAGATAGAAGTAAATATTCATATATGTGTGTACACAGACACACACCCATTTGAGAGCATCCTAGCTCTGTCCACTGGGAGGGTTTAAGAACAAAATACCTCAACAGCAGTGAGCATATCCAGTGCCCATTTCTTGGCTTCTAAATCTGTTCTTCACTAAAAGAATGAGAACTCCACGAAGAAATGGCTAATTCCAGGGTTGGAAAAGGGAAAGTACAAGACAAATTCAGAAAAGCCTATTGTGTCGAGAGTAAGGACATGTGCAAAGAATGACGGGAATATGTCAAAAGGACAAAGAAGCCGGCTTGAACGGTTAGCATTGACCAAATCCCACCACCAATCTGAGCTTCCAAATAAATAATTATGGTAACTGATAAGAACGCATTCAGGAAATGAGGAAACCATGAGCCCATTTAGATACAAATAAATACATGAATAAATTGAAAGAATCTTAAGGGACAGGTTACGTACACAGTTACAAAGGACCTTCTGATGAAGTACTTATTAATTACCAAGAGTAACTTCCCAGTGGAGAAGCCTAGTAGATACCTCCTTCATGAAGAGATAAAAGTAAACATTATAAGTAATGGGACAAATCAAAATTGTGCATCATCTGATAACATGCAATGAGAGGAATACAGCAGCACTTCTGTGGTATTCTAGCTAAAGGAGCATAACCTGAATCCGACCAGAAGAAATATCAAACTCAAATATCCCCAAAAGAACCTGGCTTGTAATCTTCAAAGTGAAATGACCGAAGAACTGCTCTAGACTGAAGGAGATTAAAGAGACATGACAAACATGTGTAAAGCATGATTTTGAACGAGACTCTTTTGCTATAAGGAACATTATTAGGAAAACTGTTGACCATGAAAAGGTTCTGAGGATTAAATGGTAATAATATATCAATGTTAACATTTTAATTTTGATGGTTGTATTGTGGTTAAGAGAATATTTCTGTTTAAAGAAAATACACTAAAGCATCTGAGGGTGATGAAGCAGCAGGTCAGCGGGCAGCTTAACCTCAAACGGCTAAAGAGGTTAAAAAGGACATTGTATTGTTGTTCCAACTTTTGTTAATTTTGTGCATGGTTTTAAAATACATCTCCATAAAAAAGACATCTTAATACCTTTTGAAAATAGATTTGAAAAGCAAATGACAAATTCCCGGAGAAACACAATCTATCAAAACAAATCCAAGAAGAAACAGGAAAATTACATATTCTTATATCTGTTACAGAAACTGAATTCATATATAAAACCTTCCCAACAAAGCAAATTCCAGGCTCAGATGGTTTCAATGGTGAATTTACCATTTAAGGAAGAAAAAGCACCAGTCTTATACAAAATATTTCAGATAATACAAAAAAGAGGAAACACTTCTGAAATTATTTTAGGAGGCCGGCATAACCTTGACATCAGGGCCTGATATAATATCCTACAGAAAAAAAATAAGCCAATCTCTCTTGTGAACATATATACAAAAATTCTATATAAAATGTTAGCAAACTAAACCCAGAGTTGTATAAACAGAGTACTACATTACCACTGACTTGGGTTTATACTAGGAATGTGAAGTTATTCTATAAATGCAAGGAGAATTTAACATTAGAAAATTCATCTAATCCACTGTATTGAAAGAATAAAGGTAAAAAGTAATGTGATAATTGTAATGGATTAAAAAAGCGTTTTATAAAATTCATTATCCATTCACGATAAAAATCTCTGCAGAAACTAGAAATAGAGGGCAATTTTCTTTATCCCATAAAGGGTATCTCTGAAAATCCTACAGCAAACATCATATTTAATGGTGAAATAAATGCTGAAAGCTTTACCTCTGAGATAGGGAATAAGACAAGGATGCCTGATATCACCACTTCTACTTAACAATGTGCTGGAGGTCCTAGACAGTGCAATAAGGTGAGAAAAAGAAGATGTAAAAGGATTGGAAAGAAAGAATAAAACATTACTATTAGATGACTGTGATACAGAAATATGAAAATAATTTATTAGAGATAAATTAGATTGAGTTAGAAGCAAATTTAGCAAGGTCACTAGATATGAGATCAACATCAAAATAAATCAGTTTCTACTACACACATGCAATGAACAATTAGAGGGTGAAATTTAAAAACAATCCCACATATCATAGCATCAGATAACATCAAATACCTAAGAATAAATCTAAGAAATCACCTTGCTGTTATTTTTTTTTCCAGTTCTTGAGTTTACAGTTAGAATGTAAACTATACAACTGGCAGACCCACTCTTCGCTTTTCTAAGCAGTCAGTGGCTACGTGGTAGAGCAAGGACAGGTAGAAACCACTGAAGCTTCCTTCCTCCAACAAGACATCCCCAGGGAAAAGCAGAGGTTAATCTATCATCAGAGACTTGAGGGCTGCAGGTCTGGTGAATGGCTTCACTAGTTTGGTCACTGAAAAAATTAACAGGCTTGATAAATGATGGCAGATTATCATAAACTTAATTATATGACTTCAACTGGAGTTGCCACTCCAGATGGAGTCTTCCTGAGCAAATGAAGACTGCCTTGGTATTTGATACGTAGCTTTAACTTAGCAAATGCTATTTCTTTCAATCCAGAGAATGAAAGTAACAGGTCGTTTCACTGGGTGAGGGCAGCAAACTTCTTGTTCTGTGCCACGATTTGCTCTGCAGAGTCCTTGGCTGCCTCAACATTCCACACTGCATCCCCTTGATCCGGCTGTGTCTGACAGCGAGCTATTAGGACTGGAAGAGTTGAGAGATGAAGTGCCTTGGTAAATACACACGTATGACAGAATTGAGAACACATCTTATGAAAATGCAGGGGCTTGCCTCCTCGACAAAGTTCCTGAGATCCAGTGGTGTGACGGAATACTCCTCCTAAAGTCAAAGAGAATGTACTATCCCTTGTCCGCCTCCCACTAAGGAGACAGAATGTCTGGCTGGCCTCTTCGCACTTTGAAAGTAGCACATGCTACATCTGAGTACACAGCTATGATCCATTTAAAAGGTAAAGTGAAAAGCTATTAGCTTCGAGCAGCACCCTGAGTAAGATAAATCTCTCCAGATGATCCAGGATACAATGGAGTAAGCTTTACACTTGACCTTTAAGAGCCAGCAAACCAAATGGTCATTTGGTTTGTAGGTCAACATGCTCAGAAGTATTACTGAGACGCTCTGATGACAAAATTGCATTGGAGGCCTCTAGATTTTTTTAATAAGATTTTTTGCTCCTCCAACCACTTTATTAGAAGAGTTCTGATTATTTTGTACTATGCCTTGAAACTCTAACCTTTCTTGCTTTATTTTCCTGATGATTTGAAATAATTCTTGATTCAAACCATACTGCACATATAGCTAGCAACTTTTACCAAGTACCATCTTATGCTGTATATCTGTTTTCTGGGTAAAAAAAACTAATTCATTGCTTCTCATTTCTTGACTCTAAGGTTTTGATAAAAGATCGTACTCACTTCAGCAAGTGAAATGAAAAGTTGTCTATTTGTTTTTGAGAAACAGCTCCTGGTGTACTTCTGGTATTGGACAGAGACTAACTGGAGGATTAAGGGACGTCAGGTAACAATGTGATCCGAGCTGTCCGCTATGAAGTGGACAGCATGTGATCACCTGGCTATAAAATTGGCATGCCAAGCTGTATTCCACCATCGAGGGGGACTGGCAGATGCTGAGCGAGGGCCACGCAGTGTCTGAAGGTACTGCAGTTACGCCTGTTGTATCCTGCTTAACCTGCAAGCACAGCCTCATCAGTACACGATGACTAGTTAACCGAGGGTTAAAAATTATGTCTAATGAAAGGCCAAATCTACCAGCAGAAGTGAAATGTTCTGATACTATAATCCTTCCAGAGGTAGCCCTGAAAGACATAGTGAAGGAAAACCTTCTCAGTGGATACAATTCTTCATAATCCATTTGGTTTTCAACTTTGCTTAGAATAAAAGTTGGTCTCAATTACTGGGTTGGCAACAGTCTGGCTGGATGTAAGGAATTGGGAGGAGAAAGTCAAGTGTCACCTAGAATGGTTCTAGGGCCTAAAAATGTTTTCATATCCAATACAATTTAGAACACAAAATGCATCAAATACTACAATTTCTAAAATTTAACCTCACATATTCTAAGTCTAATTCTTCCAGATTAAAAGTTTCCAAATCTTATAACAACTGCATTACTCTACTTGGCTTTGCTCCTTAGGGTGAATTTCTGTTATTTAATAGCAACTGAAAAAAAATATAAACATTTAACATTAACTTTTCTATTCATTCTAGGAATAGCATCAAAGAATTCACAATTGAGCTCAGCACGACTTGTCCAAATGAATCTCTGATCCTATCCTTAATCATATTAATCTTCAATCAAAAGATTTTCCAGATGTTTCACGATCACATAATTGTCAGGTTCTAATTCAAACTCACTACAGACGATATTATGATGATGATATGTTGTGTTTTGTGAATGTGCTCTAGAACTAGGTATTCTGTAATTAAGCACGGGTTAATATAATTGGCTAGTTCATGACGTTCGCAATGCCAAGGCATATGTTCATTTTTCCAACTGTGTTCATATGATGTTAAAACCTACATCCTTAACTCTACCCAGAAGCAGACTTAGCCTTGTTCAGGTCATGAAGGTAAATATTTTGTTCTTATCTTACAGGATGATAGTACTACAGGGCCAGTTCTATAACCACGAAATGCCCACGCATCACTTTCAGGACGACATTCTAAATGATTTTTAGCATGCTCCAAAAACCGCTCAGTCACCTGGCTCCTGCCTACTGCTCCAGCTTCATTGCTCAGCCCTCTCCCTTCCTGAAACCTTTACATCCTTCAACCCAGTCATGGAAATAGTCTAGCCGTGTCCTCAGGGTGCTATGCTCCTTTATGCCGCCTTTGGTACATGCTTCTCTGTCTGGGATATCCTTCACCTCCTCCTCCCTTTTCGATAATTTCACATTTTGCCCTTCAAAGATCGGTTTAGTTGTTCCCTCTGAAAAATTTCAAAGGTATCCTCTCTCCTATCCTTCCCAGTTGTATTCATCGCCCTCCCCCAAACATGTGCATGTCTGCATGCGCACTGGGCTAAGTGTTTCTACTAAGTATTTCTACACACACTTTGCTTCCATCATTTACCCTGTAATTATTTGTTCAGATGTTATGAACAGTGAGCTCCCTGAGAAGAGCAGGTACTGTCTCTTTTTATCTTTGTGTCTTCAGTGCCTAGCAACTCGAAGCCTGAAACACAGTATTGCTTAAAAAAAAAACTTTGTTGAACAAAGGGCAAAATAATTGTCGCACAGGTTATTTCTTCGATATGAGCTAAACATGACTGGCAGAGCAGTGAAACCTGGATTCACAGACCATGAACTCAAACTGCATTTTTTGTTTCAACTTGAAAGAAATGAAAAAGCAGCTAATGTTAAGAGATGTTAGAAGTTACCCAATATTTTAGAACTCTTCTAATTAAAGCATGTCACAGAAATAAGGCAATGTAGAAAAGAGAATAAGAAAAACATCATTTTAAAAATTTCCTTCCAAAAACAAATGTGAAAAAGTCAACAGGAGTAGTTAAAATAATCTGATTAGGTCATATAAATCTGAATCTGAAAATGATTTAGGATTTCTTTCAGGAGATATTAGGAAGTTTTACTCACGAAATTGCCTAAACATTAAATGAGATGACATATAGGAAATACTTATACTATTGCTCCTGTTACAAGACTAATTTTATTTTAAATATTTAGAGCAGATATTTTAAATTTATTGCTATCAATTCACTGAATCATCCTAAATAACACAGTAGTTTTTGAAAATAAAAAAGATGATTGGTATTCCTCACAAAACCTTATAGAATCAAATTGGAAAATCTTAGGGTTAAATTAACAATACATAATTTATCACCTTTAAAATAACATAAGGACAACTCAATATCAACAGTGATCAGTGGGATTTCTTCTTTTTATTTTGTTCAACTATATTAAAAATACAAGACTCCGGATAAAACTCATAGTTGACTTTTGAAAGAAAACCTGCCCAAAATTACGATGCTAATTTCAATCAATATTTTTGTTTCTCATTTTTTCTGTGTTCAACGCTACTCCATTTTACCTGGAGAAAATATTTGTTAATAAATGATTAGAAATAATATCAAGAGATTTCTACTTTAATGCATGAGTAACTGGTATTGAGTTAGCCCTCATGCTGTAAGCAAGCATAAAACTGAACAAAATATATGAAGCAACTTTGAAGAAAAGGTGGCCTCAAACGTCTGTGTGGTGGGCTCTCATGAGTCCGTACCAAGAGCTGGCTGTACATGTCAAAGCGCCCAAGGCTCACTAGGTAGCAGGGACACAGAGATATTAGAGGCCAATCAGTGCTGGAGAAAAACTGTGCTGGGGAATTCAGAGTGCCTTCCTGTGATGGTTGCTTAGAGTATCCCAATTAAATCCTCTACTTTTTAAATCTACTTTATTGTGGTATAATTTATAGACAATAAAATCCACCCATCTGCATGTGTCTTTACAAATGTATAGTCCTGTAACCACCACCACAAAGGAGATATGGAACATCTCCATCCTCCATTACTTCATGTCCCTCTGTCTCCCAGAAGTCCAACCACAGGCCAACCACTAATATGCTTTCTTTCCAATAGTTATGCCTTTACAGAATTTCATATAAATAGAATGCATGTGTCTGGCATCTTTTACTTCCTGTAAATGCTTCTGCAATTCAACTATATCACTGAATCTAACAGAAGTGTCTTACCTTTTATTAAGTTGTTTTCTGTTGTAGGGATACAACTTATCTTTTCAAACTGTCTTCCAGGTGGCTATACCTTTTGGCATTCAAACTTGCAATGTATGAGAATTCCATTCGTTTCACATCTTCACCAATGTTTGGGACTGTCAGTTTTTTAAATTTTCACCATGGCTGTGTAGTGGTATCTCATTGTGGTTTTAGTTTGCATTTCCCTAAGTAACTAAGGATTTGAGCATCTTTCCATGAGTTTATTAGTCATTCATACATCTTCTATCGTGACGCATCATTCAACTCTTGAACATTTTAAATCAGGTTCTTTGTTTATTATTGACTTGTAAGAGTTCTTTGTATAATCTGGTCCCAGTCCTTTATAAAATGTATATTAAGTCCGTGGCTTCCCTTTTCATTTTCTTAATAGTGTCTTTTGAAGAGCAAAAGTTTTTTATTTTAATGTAGTCACAGTCATTTCAGATTTCTTTTATGACTCATGTGATTTCATTCCTATTAATAAAATCTTCACTAACTCAAAGTCACAAAGATTTTCTATATCTTGTCCTCGTAATTGTTTTAGCTTTTACGTTTAGGTTTATGATCCATCTGGAATTTTTGTTTAGGTGTGAAGCAAGGCTTGATACTTCTTATTTTTCAATATGGCTATCCAGTTGTTTCAGCACCATTTATCCAAAGACTTCTTTTTCCTAATTGGGCATCTTGTTGAAAGTAATTGTCACACATGTATGAGTCTGCTTTCTAAACTTTCTCTTCTGTTTCATTGATTTATATCTCTAGCCTTGTGCTAATAGCACTTTATTGATTACTATAGCTTTATACTAAATCCTGAAATCAAGTAGTGTAAGTATGTCCTTTAAACTTTGTTCTTTTCTACAACTGTTTTTGACTATTTTATGCCCTTTTGTTTTCCATAAATATTTTAGCCTGTCACGTTACCGGGGGGGGAAAAAAAAAGCCTGCTGGAATTAACTAAGGTCATATTCAATCCATAGACCGATTTGAGGTCATTAGACATCTTAACAGTGTTGAGTCTTCTAATCCCTGAACATTGTACACCACTACATTTAAATCTTCTTTATATTCTCTCAACAATATTTTACAAGTTTTCAGTGTAAAGTTCTTTATTGTTCTTATTCCTAAGAATTCTGTTTTATACTATAAACAAAATGGTTTTAAAACTATACTTTTCAACTGTTTTTGCTAATATACAGAAATACATTTGGTATCTTTACATTCACCTGTTGTCCTAAAAATTCCTTGTAGATTTCTTAAAATTTCTACAGATAATGGTATCATCTGCAAATATAGTTTGACTTTTTCCTTTCCAATTTCTATAACTTTTCTCATTCTAGTCTTATTGCAAGAGCTAGACCATTCATTTAAAAAACACTGAATAAAAGCAATGAGGGTGAAACTCCTTGCCATATTCTAGATTTTACAACGAAGCATTCAATATTTCTTGTGTTAACTTTGTGATTTTTTTTGTATTACTTTGTTGTTTTGTTAGAGCCTATAATCACAGACTGAGAAAGTCTGCAGAAAGGTTTTATCATGCCTGGAAACTGAATTTTGTCAAATGTATTTCTCCATCAAGGTGAGTGAATGATTATGATTTTCTACTTTATTCTGTTATGTGAAAAAATGCACGGATTGATTTCCCAATGTTAAACTAAATTTGCATTCCTAGGATGAATCCCACTTGGCCATGATAAGTTACCTTTATATTGCAGGGTTTAATTTGCTGATATTCTAAAAAGATTTTGCATTTAGCTACATGAGCAACACTGGTCTTCCCCCCACTCCTTCTTGTCCTTATCTGTTTTTGCTGTCTAGGTAATTCTAGCTTCATAAAATGACTTGGAAAATTTCCCTTCTTTTTCCTCCAAGTTTGTACTGAATTGGAAATATTTCCTTCTTAAATAGGTTTAGTAGAATTCATCAATGAAGCTATCTGGATCCAAAGTTTTCTCTGTGGAAGTTTTTTTTTTAAAAAAATTATTTATTTAAAATAGTTTCAAGTATACAACACATTGGTTACATATTTATATAGTTCATAAAATGATCTCTGCAACTGCTCCCTCCCTCCCCTGGCCCTCTACCTCGCCATCATATTAATGCTCACTGCATTCCCTCTGCTGTACTCAAAACAGACTCTGTGGAAGGGCTTTTAACTACAAATACAAGGCACTTGAAATTATCTCTCTTCTTGAGTGAGGTTTGGTCATTTATGTCTATCAAAAAATTTATCTATTTCATTAGGTAAAATTTACTGGCATAAAATTATTCATGATATTCTCTTTTAACCCTCTTAATCAGGGGTCCCCAACCCTGAGCCACAGACTGGTACTGGTCTGTGGCCTGTTGGGAACCAGGCTGCACAGTAAGAGGCAAATGAGGGAAGCTTCATCTGTATTTGCAGCCGCTCCCCAGCATTAGCATCACTGCCTCAGCTGCATCTCAGATCATCAGGCATTAGGTTCTCATAGAAGCACCAGTTGCTGGTGCCAGAAAGGTTGGAGACCGCTGCTCTTAATGTCCATAGGATCCACAATGATATACCTGTTTTATTCCTGATGATCATTTATGTCTTCTCTCTTTTTTCCTGGCCAATATATGTAGAAGCTTATAAATGTTATTAATTTTCCAAGAACCAGCTTTTGGTTTCATTGATTTCCTATTTTGTTTGTGCATTTCCTTATCTCACTGATTTCCACTCTTTATTATTTCCTTCCTTATGCTTATTGTTTTGTAATTTACTAATTTCTTACAGTTTATGACTAATTTTCAACCTTTCTCCCTTTCTACTATAAGCAATTAATGTTATAAATTTCTGCCTGAGCACTGCTTATAGCTGAATCCTACAAATACTGATTGTTGTACTTTTATCTTCATTCAGTAAAAAATACTGTCTAATTTCCCTTGTGACTGCTTCTTTGACCATTATTCAAGAGTTCTTTTAACTTAATGGCCAAATATTTACACATTTTCTAGGTGTCTTACTATAATTGATTTCTAACTTAATTCCACTGTGGACAGAGAACACAATCTTTGAGACTTCAATACTCTTTGCATTTAATGACTTTTTTTAAATGGCCTAGAATATGGTGTTTCTTGGAGAATGTTTATATACACTTGAAAAAAGTGTATATTCTGCTATCGAGTGGCGTGTTTTGTCAATATCAATTAGAAGAGTTGGTTGATTCTGTTGCTAAAATCTTCTGTAGCCTTATTTTCTGCTCTCCTTTTCATTATCAAGTATTAAAATCTGAATATAATTGTGAATGTCTATATTTCTCCTTTGCTTCAAGTTTACTGAAACTTTTATTTAGAATTATGTCTTCTTGATGAATTAACCTTTACTGTGAAAATGTCTCTTTATTTCTGATTAATAATCCTTGTCTTCTTTGTCTGATATTAATATAGCCATCTCAGCTTTCCCTGAATTTATGTTTGGATGGTAAATCATGTTTTTTTAATCATTTAACTTAAATTATCTATGCCTTTATATTTAAATTAGGTTTCTCATACATAATGTAAATTTGTAGTCTTGTTTTTTTTTTTTAATCTCATCTGACAATCTATGTCTTATAATTGGCATATTTAAACCATTTACATTTAGTTTAATTATCTATATCAGGGACTGACAAACTTTCTGTAACAGATCATACAGTAAATATTTTAAACTTTGTAGGTCACATATATAGTATCTACCATATATTCATTGTGTTTTATAGTGATTTATAACTGTATATCTGGTATACACATAAAATAGGCTAGCCATAAAAATGAATGAAATTCTGACACATGCTACAACATGAATGACTCCTGAAAACATTATGTTAACGAAAATAAGCCAAACAAAAATACAAATATTGCATGAATCCACTTATATGAGTTACTTAGTCAAATTTACAGAGATACAAAGGATAATGATGATTGGCAGGGTCTCGGAGAAGTGGGGAACAGAAGATACAGTTTAATGGGTACAGCATTTCAGTTTGGGAAGATGAAGATGTATGGGTGGTGGTGATGGTTGTACGACAATGTGAATTTATTAATGTCAATGAACTGTACACTGAGAACAGAAAATTTTATGTTATGTATATTTTTCCACGATGTAAGAAAATGTAAAAATCATTTCTAGCCCACAGGCCATACAAAAACAGGCTGTGAGCCAAATCTCGCCCATAGAGCATACTTTGCCAACATCTGATCTACATGGTTGAGTGCAAAATTCCCCCTTTTGTAATTTGCTTTTTATTTGTCTTAATTGTTCTGTGTATTTTTCTTCATTTTCTGACTTCTTTTAGATTAAGTACTTTCGATTTCATGTTCTCTCTACCGTTAGTTTATTAACCATAAGCTGTGTTTTATTTCCCAGTGGTTCTTCCAGGATTTATAACATTTATTTACCTTATCACAGTTTATCTGCAAATAACTTCATATATAACATAAAAATCTTACAATAGAATAGTTCTCCCCCACTTTGTGCTTGTCCTATTTTTATTTCTACATATTTTATAAACCCCACAATCGACCAGTACTGTTTCGAGAAAATAAAAGTCTTCTATATTTACATTCTTTTTTGTAGATCGAAATTTCCATCTATTAATTTTTTATTTGCCTGAAGAACTTCCTTTTACATTTAGTGTAATTCAGGCCTGCTGGCAACAAATTCCTCAACATCTTGATTGCTTGAAAAAAAGTCTTTACTTTGCCTTTATTTTTCAAAGACTTTTTTGCTGGGTATAGAATTCTATATTGACAGCTTTTTAGAAATTCCTTTCAGCACTTTAATGATGTCATTCTATTATTTTCCAGCTTTTTCAGTTGTCTGTTATTATCTCTTATCTTTGTCTATCTATAAATTTTTTTTTTCATTTTCTTCTGGCTGCTTAAGTCTTGTTGAGCTTCTTGGTCTGCAGAAACACTGTTTTCTTCAAATTTGGAAAATTTCCAGCCACTACATTTTCAAAAACTTTTTGTGTTCCTTTCCTCCCTTCTCTCTTATGTTAGTGCACCTAATACTGTCCCACAGATTACTGAAACTTTATTTAATTTTCAGTCTTTTTTTCTCTCTGTGCTCTACTTTGGATTGTATCTATTGCTAAATCAAGTTCACTGATCTTTAATTCTTTAATGTCTAGCTGCTGTTTTTCCTTTCAGATATTGCATTTTTCATGTCTACAGATTCAATTTTGGTCTTTTTTATATCTTTCACTTCTTTTTCATTGTAATTTTGTTTACATTCCTGAATATACTTATATTAGTTGTTTTAAGATCCTTGTTTGCTAATTCCACCATCTTTGTTATTTTTGTCTGTGTTTCTATTGTTTATCTTCACTCCCTGCCATGGGTTACGGGTTCAAGTTTCCTGTTTCTTTGCATACTTGGAAATTATTAATTTGATACTGGGCACTGCAAATATTACATTGTTGAATGATAGATTTTGTTGTATTCTACTAAAAAGTGTTTTGTCTTTGTGCTGGCACGCACTGAAATTTCTTGAGGATTGGTTTAATCTTCTTGAAACTTCCTTTTAAACTTTATTAGAGCATCCTTTAATGCTGAATTAGCTGCTCTACTACAGGTAGGATCCTTCTGAGGACTCTATCCAATTCCTCATGTATTATAAGGTTTCTCTATTCTGGGTACTAATTCTGCGAATTATTTTCAGCCCTGTGTAAGTTCTGGGAACTGTTGTCTACTGCTTTCTGGTGGTTCTTTTCCAAGTCTCGGGTAATTACTTCACATGCATGCACTTATCAGCTAACGACCTGCGGGAACCACACTGAAGGTATCTGGAACTTCACCGTGTCTCCTCTCCAACACTCTGGCCCACAAATTCTAACTTCCTCAGTCTTCCTGAACTTCAATCTCTGTCTTTTCAACTCAAGCAATTTTCAGAGTCCATTCTGGTTTCTCCTCCTTGTATTGCAGTCAGGAAACTGTCTCCAGGCAATAAACTGAGTCCACAACAGATGTTAGTTATCTCATTTATTTGCCTTCTCTCATGGATTACAGTCCTACCCTGCTTATTGTCCAAATTCTCAAGACAGTTGTTTCTTACATTTTTTTCCCACAATATTCTAATTATTTATCAGAAAAGTAAGTCCTATGCCAGGTACTCCTTCATAGGTTGAAGTCGAAATTTCAAGTCTTCTAATTTTGAATAAAACAGGAATAAGTTAGATTACGTATTCTTAATGGGGGCAATGTTACTCCCAAAGGGGTTAAAATTAGTTTGGGAGTAGGGGGTAAAAGTGAGGCTATCACAAATTTTGTGACCAATCAAAATATAACCCTACCAAACAAAATCTTAATTACTTAGTATTTATTTTCTTTTGTTATGCAGAATTTCAATGCAAATTAAGTTAATTAACTGAATATTAAAAATTAAATTTGAATTGTCTCTGTATGGAGGCAATAATGGATTAAGGTTGAGAAACACTGGTCTAGACAGTTTCAGTCATTCTACTGAGCCTAAAAAAATTTGGGATTAAAAAACTGTTATAATCCTAGCATTTTAAGCATTCATATATGTGTCACATGTTACACAAGAGAGTCATGAAACTTTCCCCTGACATTCTATTTAACTAGTTGATAATTCTAGAGTACACACTAAGAAAACATGTTTCCACATCTTTTTGTCCTTCAACATGCACTCTAGACCAGGGGTTCCAAACTCTTGAACCAATACCCACACAACAATAAATACGTTTTACAAATGTATGTTTTAAATTCTAGAAAAAAGTATCACTAATAATGCTTATCCTTACTATGTGCAAAAACTGTTTTATAGACAATACAATTTCATTTTCAAAAACGTTTGTCAAGATCCACTGACTTGATTTCATGATCCCTATGCAATTTGAAAATCAATGTACCAGCTTTGCAAGACTACTTATGGTCCCCTGAAATATTTTCATGCCTCACTAATACTGCACGTGGCGCTCATTACCTTGTTCTTTGTTTCCAATGTCAACCTAGGGATATTCTTTGTTTGCAATAGCCAAGACTTCAGTTCTAGCATAAAATCTTTTCTGCTCTGTTTAATATCTTTTGTGCCAACATTCTGTACCCAGTTTCCATAGTATTTAGCACACTATGCAATTCTTTGTTTAAAAAATATTTTCCCCAAATCACAGTGAGACACCATCTCACACCTATTAGATTAGCTATAGTAAAAAAATACAGACAATAATTATTGTTCACAACATTTGAAAAAACTGGAACCTTCATACACTGAAGATGTTCGCACAAGGATATAACTACTTTGTAGAATAATTTGGCAGTTTCTCAAAATGTTAAACAAAGAATTACAATGTGACCTAGCCAATTCCACTCCTACATTTGGATGTACCTAGGAAAAATGAAAATACAGGTCTACTCAATGATTTGTACGCAATGTTAACAGCAACATTATTCAAAAAGTGTAAAGAACTCAAATGTCCATCAAGTGATGAATGAATAAATACACGATATCTATCAATACAATGAAATACTACTTGGTAATAAAAAGAAATGTACTTACTGATACATGGTACTACATGCAAGAAACTTAATAACATGGTAAGTGACAGAAACAAGTCACAAAAGGCGATTTATTGTATTATTCCATTTATATAAAAAGTGGAAAACAGGCAAATATATAAAGATAGAAAGAAGATTAGTGGTTACCTAGGGCTGGGGAATGGTATTGAAAAGAAACTGCTAACGAGTACAAGATTTCTTTTAAGGTGATGAGAATGTTCTAAAATTAAGTTCTGGTGATGACTGTACAACTCTGTAAATATACTAAAAGCCACTGAATTGTACATGAGAGAATTTTATGGTTATGTGAATTACATCTCTTACTTGTTCTGAGATTCTGAGTAGAGGAACTGAATCTTAGTATTCTCCAAGTCTACAATGTAAGTTCTCAAAGGATAAATAAATATTTTATGAATACCAAATATATGCTAGTTGTAGGCAACATTAAATAAGATGAAGGCCTGCTTAAAGTTGTTTGCTGAAGGAATGAACCAATGGGAAAGGAAATTATATAAAACATAACTCTTTATAATATTTAAAAATAAATATGATACAGGCATTACTATACACAAATTAAGTCCCATATCAACATCAAAGAAATACCCTTGGTATCATAAAATCTATACAAAGGAAACATTATGAAGAATTAGAAGAAATGCATTTCTGGGGGGAATTTTCTTCTGATAGAAAAGAATTCATAAAATTTGGACCAGTCTCTCATGAACATCCTAACAGAAAATTTTGAAAGGGTGTAGATACTTCCTCCAACATTAATGATAGACAATGTGAACGATAGGGTAGGGGTTGAAGGCTGACAAAGAGATGCCTATGTTTGTATCAACACCTTATGCGTATACGCTACATTATGGTCTATACAATACTTAATAATACTTTATACTTGATACTTAACACATAAGAATGTAGGCTTTGGTATTAGACTTTATAGTTCTAAATCTACTTCTGCCATTTACTAGATGTTTGCCTATGGGCAATTTATATACATCTCTGTTACCTTTATTTCTTCACCTGTAAATTAGGAATTGTAACAGTATCAATTTCATTGAAAACTTTGAGGATTACCTGAGTTAATGTTTTAAGTGCTTAGCATAGTCCTTCATAGTAATAGTAAATATTATTATATTATTGATATTAGCACTACTTAATACAATAATCCTATAAGGTATGCAAGACTTAGAAAGGATAAATGAAATAGAACCAGCTATTTTTCATTCTTCATTTAATGTTGAGAAAAAGCAACAGAACTTTAAATTTGTTTGTACAGATTAATTCTACAGGAATTCTACCCTGTAAAACTGTATAGAATGTTATGTCACCTTATTCCAACTCACAAGAGGCCAAAAGTAATCAAGGATTTTTCAAAAAACAAGATATAAGATTACTGCTCATAGCAAAGCCATTTAGCAATATACTCCATGCCATCTATATAAGCATGAGCATTTTAATTCATCACTTCCACATTGGTTCTACTAGTTTATTAATCGTGACCCTATATTATCATTAAAGATTTAATTAAGCTAAGTATAAAATACAAATTAGAAAGATTTCCAGTAAAAAACTGAAGAATTCTCATGTTTAAGGAACAAATTCCCAGTTATCTGTGAGGTATACAGATAACCATGGGTTTATAATATTCACATTACATCAGAGATGCAACAAACCTAATAAAATATAGCTGACTTTATTTCCAAGTGCAAATTTTAGATATCTGGCATTTTCTCAAGTCTCCAAGACTTTATATGCTTCTAGAATTTTATATGCTCTTGTCAATTGGCACATAAAATATACTCATCAGTAGTGAAGATAAAAAATTAACACAATTATATTAAATCATATCTGCTATATTTCCCATTGTTTTATTTTATTCATGTAACAGATAATAGCTTTTATACGTGAGTTATAATTTAAATCGATCAATAACCTGAAATAAATTTCAGCTTTAACTGACTTATTGGATAGACCAGATAATAAAATTTAAGTGCAATATATGTAATGATATACTATAATTGATATTATAACACACACCAAAGATCTAATCTTTGAATTAGGTTAGGTCCTGTTGAGTTTATATATATTGTATTTTTTGCTATTAATAATTTGGTGAGAAGTTTTTACATTTGTTTTATGAAATGTAAAAGAACCTATGTTCTTAGAAAGACAAAAAATGTAATTCAGTTCTGGCCTATAATATATACATAGATTTACACTGGATAATATGAATGGTGTAGTCTGGTGGGGAGTGGTGGTTATATACTAATAAAAACAAGAATGAGAACAACTAATTAGCTTTTACTTATGACATAAACTGGAAATGTGATCTCAATTCTTTTAGAATAAAACAATAAGGCAGTTTTCATTCCCATTTTGTGTTAAAAGACTTCGGGCATTCTGAGGACTTTTTCTTTTTTCATTTTTATAACACCAAGTAACCAGACACTTCAAAAATAGATGGTTGAAATTGTAGCAATTTAGGATTATGAAGCAGTTAAGTGCTTCACAATGTTGATGTAATATAGCAATTATAGATCTTTGTAATTCAGCAAAAAGGCTTTGTTTTCTTGTTATTCATATTGAACCTATACAGTAAGAATATCTTTTTATTTTCATAAAAAAGGGTTCAACTTCTTAAAAATCGTTACATTAATGTTTTGACCATTGTTATCCACTCACCATCGAAATTTATTACTTTGTAACTAAAAATAAAATGAAGCACTAAGGGGGAAAAAGGTTGTATGTTAGAATTTTGATTAGCAATCACAGCTGCACCAGAATTAGTTTCTATAGCAACAGGAAGAAATAATGTGTTGAACTGCAATGCAATACAAGATTATTCTTTACAGATTGCAATTCAAAAGAAAATCTTGAAAGAATTTTGTCTTAAAAGAGTTATTAATCTTTTATCCATAATAATTCTCTAACAGAAAATACTTAATTATTATAGTCTACTTTCCTTGAACCTTGTTTTAACTCATTCAAATTTAATCTGTTCCAAAAGAGATCAAAAATTTAATATATCTGAACAATAAGAATTTTGGCTACTGTCTTATTTGCATTTTAAAATAAAAACGCATGGACTCATTCTTGTACATTGTGTAGACAGAAAGTACATTCTCTAAGTACATTAGAACCTACAAGGAAAAGCCTAAAGGGTGTTGTTATGAATAAACTATATTGTAGGGATAAGAATAAAAAATGATAAGCAAATTCTACATTTTTATCGATATGAAACCAAGCCTCCCTTTATCAGTGTGCACTCCCATGTCTGTATTACGATTGAGAAACTACACTACTATGAGTGTTCAGAGTGTAAATCTCTCTTCCTTTAGTAAAAGACAATCATTAAATTTCAAATGCGGCCCATACTATTTCTAACAGTGAAATATATTATTTCACTGCATCTTCTCCAGTTCTAGCTATTTTTGGCAACTAATTAAAAGCATATGCCTGAACCTTTTATGTATTTTGCCCTTATAATGAGACCTATTACTGTGGCTTACTCTATCCATCTGAGTTCCAAAGTATCTTTGGAGTTACCATGGATACCAGTGACAAGCATTCTCCTACAACTGCTTTATGTGTCTCATCAAACACAAGAAAACTGACATGGCAGGAATCAAGCCATCTAGACATCATGAATTTCTAATTGTTTGTACCAAAGCATTATTCATGCTTTAAAAATAATAGTATGTGTGTGTGTATATATATTTAATTAAACAAAATAGCTGACTGAAAAATTATTTTAAAAATTTGAGGAGATATTCAATCACTGTGTAAAAAAATAAGAGAGATTAAAAACGAAAAGATATAAACATTAAAATAGACCAATATAACAGTCCATCAGGGTCCAAAGTAAAACCTAAAGCAACCTTCATATTATATAGCCCATAATAAAAATTTTCAGAACTCATCTGTTAGAACATATAGAATATCCAATATTAACTGCTGGCTTGTAACGAAAACAACACTGTAAAATAGAAGAGCATTTTTTTTATTATCAGGCAAAATTATCAGCAAAAATTATGTGGACTATGTCTAAATCATCTCATTCTATCTACTTTTTTCTTTCTTACTGTAGCAATCTATTTCTTAATATACTAAAACCTTTTACTAAATAAACCATTTTTTAAAAATCAGAAATTGAATATCAAATTTGACTTCCAATAAGAAATGTTTTCAGCATATCCAACAGTATTAATAAGTAAGGGGTGGTGAGCTGACTTCCTATCAGAGATATATGATTTTACTTTTTAAGACAATGTACATACACAAATCATAAATTTCATTCTCTTCATATGACATAACGATTCACAAGAATTCTATTATTAAATGTGGACAGATATGTCCTTTGAATGAAGGTTTAATTATTCTGTTTTATAATTAATAGGTATCAACCTAGTAATACATATTATTCCTTTTACAAGGACTTGTGATCTAACGATCAAATGTGTATGGTAAACACAAACGTTTTTATTACCTAATATGTGACTATTGATTTACTAAGGGAAAGCTCTTGAATTTACAAACAGCACATACAATATACAAATTCAGTCTGATACAGTGAATTACATATAGAGGTTCCAAGTCAAACCTCATATTGCTTCAGTTTCTCCATCTCTAGAGGGGAAAGCATCTTTTGTAGTTATTGAAAGGTTATAAAATATTTCTAAATAGAAAACATAAGAACAGCTAAAAAAAATGGTATTACTCAGTTTAAATCAGAATTAGCTGAGAGGAAAAAAAAAATACATCCCTGAAAGTCTTATCGGTACTTATAGGAAATGTTTAATACCTGTTTTTCTTATCACTAAGAACTGTAGCAAAAGTCTGTGGAAAAAATTACATTTTCAAACTATCCTTGCTGAATTGAGTTGAATAGCAGAGAAAATTTATCCACCTAAATCAGTTTCTCATGATTGCCAGAGACCCGGTGCCATGTCGTGTTAAGAGTGGTTTGAGAAAATAACGTGTAGACCTGTACTGAAAAGCACCCATCTGATTTCACTGTGCCTCTTTTGTTCCCACATCGCTTAAAACAGAGCAATTCCAAATTTATTTGTCTTTCTCTCTCAGAAAATGGTAAACAACATGCACTTATTTTAGTATCTATTTTATGCTAGGCACTATGCAAAGTACCTCAAAAGAAATCCTAATTTATGAAGCGTTTACGTCAGGGATAAGGAGAATAAATAAGGAACACAAAACAGGAAGGAAGTAGAATCCATGGTATGCTACTAAGAAACTAAACATTTAAACTCTGGTCCTCTGTACATAAAGTGAAAAGAGTAAGCCAGATCACTAAGATCCTTGAAATTAAAAAAAAAAAAAATACTTGCAATTTGAACTACTATGAATCTATAACATTTAACATTTTCATTTCGGAACTGGTATAAAATAAGGGATTAATTTCCTTAGAGTAAAAACTGCTAATGTTACAATGGCTTATGAAAGAGTACTAGAGAATCACCTTCCTTGAAGTCTATTTGCTCAAACACAGTTTTACCTTCTTATATTTGAGATGTAGATTTTCTTGCATAAGGATATAACTCTCAAGATCCTATTTGCTTTGTAATTCTACAACTAAACACGTGGTGACCGCACAATGCAAAAGAAGATGGAAAGAAATACAAACAGACTCATGGACACAGATGGCAGGTTAGTGGATACCAGAGGGAAAGTGGGGAGGGGGAATGGTAAATGAGGGTAAAGGGGGTCAAATACAAGGTGACGGAAGGAAACTTAACTTTGGGTGGTAAACACACAATGCAATATACTGAATTCTACATTTGAAACCTATACAACTTTACTAACCAATGTCACCATAATAAATTAATAATAATAATAATAAAAAAAGGTAGAAAGTTGGGCAAGAAAGGTTGCATGTTAAGAGTTAAAAGAGGGAAGGAAAAAAAAAACCATGTTGCTCTCCTGAGAATAAGATGTTTATACCAAGTAATGAAAGTGACCACTACATTTTATAGACATTTTACATTAATAATAATAATTATATAAAGTAAATATTAGTACATAATATGCTGGATCTTATAAGTAATTTCAACTTCAATGTGAACAATGTTTTCTTTCAATGTTTCTAAATTTCTAAAGCAGTTCAGAATGTTTAGAAATATCCTCTTTCCTGATGATGTTTATAGAGAGACAGATACCATCAAATGTGAAGACTCTCAAAAATTTTTGCATACTACATTATACTCCTAAAAATTACACCAGGACAAAGGCAAAAAAAAAAGGAAGAAAAAGCAGCACAGAAAAAGTGAAGTGAATAAAACAAAATAACATGGTAGAAATAAATTAAAATGTATAATTATAATAAGCGTTGCAATAAACATATAGGAACTAAAGTTTTATGAAATATACTAAGAACTAAGAATATAGAATCATTGAATATTAAAACATAGAAAAAGATACTACTGACACATATTAATAGAAAAAAGCTCTATATGTATATTATGTTAAATAAAATAGTTTTTGAGTTCCTCCTATAAAAGCCGTAAAAATAAAAAATAATACAGATTACCATGTAGTGACACATGGAATGATTTACCAGAAATAAACTTGTAAACATGTAAGACTCTTAAAACATAGTTTTAAAATAGTTAAATAAAAATGAACAGAGTTCTAAGAGAAAAGTCAGACAAATTCACAATCGTAGTGAGAGACTTAATCTCTCTCTTAATAATTAAAAGGTAAAGCAAAAAAATACTTAGGAAGGATACAGCAGATGTGAACACAACAAGTTTAACTAAAGGACATCTCTAGAACTTTGCAACCGAGAATTTAAGAACACATATTCTTTTGCTGGACATACTGAACACTGATAAGCTCCCCCTCCCCCCAAATAATTTAGCCATTAAGTGCAAGTTTACATTTGGAAATTTTCCTTATATTTGATAATTTTTTTAACTTCGAATTAACTTATGAACTAAAAAAAAAAAAAAATAGAAATCAGGGAAGTCATAAAAACAAATGTAAGTAAAAATATTATATAACAAAACGTGTGATACAGTTAAAATAGAGAAATATATATCCTTAAATGTATGTTAGAAAACAAAACACCCTGAAAGACAATAAAGTATTCAACTCAAGAAGTTAAAGAAAAGTTTACTCCAAAGAAAACAGAAAAAGGGAAATATAAAGAACACAGAAGTAATGAAAATTTTAAAATATATTCAATAGAGAAGATAGATAAAAACCTAGATTCCTTGAAAAAAACTAAGAAAATTTCTAACAAGGGTAAGCAAAAAAAAAAAAAAATACTACTAACTTTCAGTCATAATTCTGAAAACATACAGAATTCTTGGGAAAACAAAATTTACCAAAACTGACTCAAGAAGTAATTTAGAGAACCCAATTACACCTACAACATTTAGGTACTGAATCAATGAAAAATGAGACTACGGCCATGCCACCCTGAACACGCCTGATCTCATCTGACCTTGGAAGTTAAGCAGAGTACTTGGATGGGAGACCACCTAGGAATACCAGGTGCTGTAGACGTTAAAAAAAAAAATCTATGCACAAAAAATCATACAGTAAGGTAATTTTACAGATTGATTTTATTTAACATTTAGAGAATATATACTCTCAATGTTATATAATGTTCTAGAAAAATGAGAAAGAGGAAGTAATCCAAAACATCTCATTTTATGAAACTCAACTTGATTCTAAAATTCAAACAAGGGCAATATGAGAAGGGAAAAGTTTACAGTAAGCTCCTTTAGAAATATAATTGTAAAAAAACCTAGGGAAACACAAGAGTAAACAAATTTGATTCTATCTCAGGAATGCAAGGTTGGTTGAACACAGGAACATCTTTTAATATACTTTAAAACAAACATAAAAGTTAAAAATCAAGTGATCTCATAAGATGAGAAAGAGCATTTGATAAAATTAAATATCAATTAATAAGCTTAAAAAATCATCTTAGAAAATGAGAAGCGAATTTTCTTAACTTAATAAATGATATCTTTCAAATACCTACAGCAAACATCATAAAAGGCAAATACTAGAAGCATCCCCTTTAAAACAGGAATAAGAAGCATTCACTAGTATTCAATATTATACAAGAGTTCCTAGCCAGAGCTAGAGGCGAATTATTAGAAGTTATGAGAACTAATGAGCAAAGAAGCTGGATAAAATCTTTTCTATTAATTTGTCTACACAGTCTCTTTCCTCTTCTAGGCAATCATATTATTTCCAAATCATACTCTTTCCTTTCAAATCTTTACAAATTTCATTTTTTTATCTGTTCTTTCTAGGAACTCCACCACAATATTTAATATCATCTACTAGATTGCCAAAAATGTAGAAGTCTGGCAACTACAAGTGTTGATCAGTAACAATGCTCACACACTGTTAGCAGAGGGCAAATTTTTTAAATATGTAAAAAATGCATGAGAATGATATACATTAAATTATGAACTATAAAAATGTGTACAGAAGTCTTCAACTCTAATGTTTCGTTTCTTTATAAAAGGTTCGTGGACTATAGTAAAATTTTAGAATCTAAGAAAGCCAGAGAATGCATATATCATTATAAAATTATCTGTACTTATTTGTATGCTCAAAACGTTTAATTAAAAAAAAAACAACAAATTAATAAACAAATGAGCAGAAACAAACTCGCAGAGAACATTTTGAGGGATACCAGATGGGAGGGGGGTTGGGCATCAGTGAAAAAGGGGAGAAGAGGAAGAGATTAAGAAGTACAAATGGGTAGTTACAAAATAGTCATGGGGATGTAAAGTATTGCATAAGGAATATAGCCAATACTATTGTAATAACTATATACAGTTTCAGAGGTGCACTAGATACATTGGAGCGATCACTTTGTGAGATATATAGACGTCTGTCACTATGTTCTACATCTGAAACTAATATAATATTGTATGCCAACTATAACTGAAAAATAAAAATTATTATTAGAAATAAAAAGTTCCCTTACTGAAAAAGAAAAAAGAACCAAAACAAATTAATAGACCAACTTCTACCCCGACAGTACAGGGAGCTCTACAGATCCATTCCCCAATTAAACTGGTGAAAACTATTGTATAAAAAAGATTCTTTAAAGTATCTAGAAATGAACAAACGAAGAAATATTTATTTAAGAACATCTATGAAAATTTACTAAGAAAGATAAGCGTCTATGGTGTTTGAACCAAGACTGCTCCCTCTCTCACCCCTCCCAGCTTAGGAGCAAAGTAGCTCTACTCCACATTGCTGCAGCTAAGAACAAGGGGCTCTATCTCTTTGCCCAGGAGGAGCAAAATGTCAGCGTTTTTCATCCCATCTCCAGCTACCTGTTGCTGAGGCTCGGTCCAGGCAAGTGCAATTAAAGGATGGGGCTCCCTTCTTCTGCCCAGACTCCAATCATGAAGTAGAGGGCTCTAATCTTGGGCAGGCCACGCTGAGAATACTGCAGCTTCGAGCATCTTTGCTGTAGCTGGTGAGCCATAGTTCCACACCAGGGGAGGCACTGCAAAAGAACCTCAGGTTGCTGCCTCCCTCACAGTGAACACTCAGGGAGAAGCTTGCCATTGTCCCCATTGCTATCTCCAAAGCCCTGGCTTAGAGATGTTGCTGGGGGGTTAGGCATGAAACAGGCCATAAAACAGTTCCTAATCTCTTCCCCCCCAAAACTGACTTCTTTGCAACAGAGAGTGAAGAAGGTCAAGCCTAAAGGTGCTCTCGAGAATCGAGGAGGTTGCGATAAAAGGCAATGGGAAGATTTACAGATTCAATAAGGGTGCAGGTAAACTCTAGGCCAGCTATTTTGCAGGAAGGAACAGGAGACTAAGATAACTGAGAGAAGCAGAGCTAAGGTCGGAAAAAAAATCCAACACTGATCTCAGATGCTGTCCCTTGAAAGGAGACAGAATTTGACTGGATTAGTTTATAGAGCCTCAGAGCACTGTTTAAAGCACCAGAGCAACCACCTAGAGATTAGTGGAGTTTAATAGCTGTATGTGGTGAGGGAAAAGGGGGAAGAGAGCCCTACCAAAACCAGTGGCAACCCACGGTGCCTGTGGACATACCCGAAGCTGTGGCTCCTCAGGAACGACATCAGAGAGCGAACATACTGGCAGAGAAACAGACTTCACTAAAACAACCCAGTCAGTTGTCAAACGAATAAATAAGCAGATAGCAATAACAAGCCCCAGGGTGGGTGGGGTCACCAGTACCTAGAGTTGCTGCTATACTATATAAAATGCCTAATTTTTAACTAAAAATTATGAGGCATTCAAAGAAATGGGAAGGAATAAATCACATACCAGAAAAAAGGGAGGCAACAGAAACTGTGAGAAAGACAAGATGTCAGAGTTACCGCGTTAAAGCAGTCATTATAAACACGCTCACGGTATTCAAGAAAGCTGTGGTTAAAGAAATAAAGGAAGGTATGATCAGAATGTTGCACCTAATAGAGAATATAATTAAAGAGTAGAAATGATCATAAACAACCAAATGGAAAGTAAGGACTTGAATTACAATAACTGAAATAAATTTTTCACTAGAAGGCCTCAACGGTGTATATGAGCCGGCAGAAGAATGAGGGAACATGAGAAAAATCCATAGAGATTATGCAAACCAAAGATCCAGGAGAAAAAAGAATGAAAAATGGAGTCTTTGAGAAACGTAGAATATCATTAAGAGCATCAACAGACAAGTAATGGGAATACCAGAACGAGAGGAGGAAAAAAGGTAGCGGAAAAAGAAACTCAAAGATGCAATATTAAAACACTTTCCAAATTTACCGAAAAACAATAACCTACACATCCAGGAAGCTCAGCAAACTTCAAACAGGGAGGAGGGGCAAGATGGCGTAGAGGATAGAGGCTTTGTACACCTCCTTTTGTGACCACACCGGAGTTGTGACAAAAGCACAGAGCAAACAGCAAGCAGAGTCACCTGGGGTCTGGATGAACAGAGGCGCTACAGCTAGGGAGAGAATAAGAAATGTCCCTGCAATGGTAGGAGGGGGCAAAGATGAGAGGCTGCAGTCCCAACGTGGCTGAGCGAGACAGAGGCTGTGCAGCTGCACGAACTCACTCACTCTGAGCTCCAGTGCCAGGTCAGCTGCTAGGTGGGGGTGGGGTGCCGGGAACATACTGGGGGCTTTGGGGTCAAGGGCTGGAGGTTAGGCAGAAGCGCTGGCAGCACCATCATTCCTCTGCTGAGTCCTCCCCGCCCTCAGTGTGCGGATGCAGTGTAGCCACGGCTGAGATGTCATCAAACTGGATATCAGAGATTGTTCCACCCAGAGGATTCCCTGATACTCCGCCTCTCCCAACTTGCGGCCCTAACAAAGCCACATCCAGTGGTGTCCTTGGTCTGCCCCATGCCCCTCGCTGAGCAGCTCCAAGCCCCACACTCGTGGCAATTGGCAACGGTTTCTGGAGTAGCCTCTTGAGGCAACTATACGCACAGCGTGGGGTCTCAATGAACTTAGGGGAAGAGTAGATGACTCAGTGAGAACTCTGACAAAGAGATAAAAAAAAACATAAAAATTGAGATGAAAATTATAAAAGGGGACCAGTCAGAAATGAAAAATACAATATCTGAGATGAAGAGTATATTAGAGGGAATCAACAGAGTCGATGAAGCAGAGGATCGAATTGGAACAGCAACAAGAAAAAAGAATCCAAGAAAATGAAGATAATTTAAGGAGCCTATGGGGCATCATCAAACGTAACAACATTCACATCATAGATGTGCCAGAAGGAGGAGAGAGAGAGCAAGAAGTTGAAAACCTATTTGAAGAAATAATGGTAGAAAACTTCCCTAACCTGGTGAAGGAAATAGACATACAAACCCAGGAACCTCAGAGGGTCCCAAAAAAGAGGAACCCGAAGAGGCCCGTACCAAGACACATCAACTTAAAATGCCAAAGGTTAAATACAAAGAGAGACTCTTAAAAGCAGCAAGAGAAAAGCAGTTCGTTACCTACAAGGGCAAGTATAAGACTGGCATCTGATTTCTTAAAAGAAACTTTGCAGGACAGAAGAGACTGGCACAAAATATTCATATGCTGCCTACAAGAGACTCACTTCAGATAACAAGACACACACAGAGTAAAAGTAAGGAGATGGAAAAAGATATTGCATGATGGAGGGTAGTGTGCTGAGTGGAATAAGTCAGACAGAGAAAGACGAATGCCATATGATTTCATGAACACATAGAATCTAAGAACAAAATAAACAATAATAACAACAAAAATAGAAACAAACTCATAGATACAAAGGCAATTATGATTGCTAGTAGATGAAAGGGGGGTTGGTAGGGTCAGTGAAATAAAGACTTTCCCAGATAAACAGAAACTGAGAGGATATGTTACTGGCCGATTGACCTTACAGAAAACTCTAAAGGAAGTTCTTCAGGCTGAAAGCAAGTGACTCTAGATGGTAATCTGAATCCACAAGAAAAAATAGACATTAACGGTAAAGGTAATTAATTACAAAAGATGATAAAATATATATTTTCTTCTTTTATTTAAAAATGAAATATATTAAAATAATGTGTATATAATATATTCCTGGATCTATCATATAGAAATGTAAGATATGTATAATATATTTACTAGTAACAGCACAAAGGGGGTAGGTGGGAGCAAAACTGTATCGGGCTAAGAAGATGACTACAATGGTAAGGCAATAATTTATAACGGCGTATTCTTTGGTTTATAACATTAATAGGTATGACATGTATAAATATAGTACAACAAAAAGAGAGAAAGGGAACAGACCTGTATAAGAGTAATATTTTCATATATCACTGGAATTAAGTTAGTATAAGTCTGAAGCTGACTTGGATACGTTAAGATGTAAATAGTAAATCCTTAGGCAATCATAAAAAATACTCAAATAATAAAGTGAAAAGTGATTAAAGAAATTAAAATGCTACATTTTAAGTATGTCATAATACAAAAGAAAGTAGTAAAGGAGTAGAGGAACAAAAAGGACTTGAGGTACACAGAAAAATAAAATGGCAGACATATAATCCTAATCATATCAATAATATTCACCATGAATAGATTAAATAATCCCATCAATATACAGAGATTATCAGATTGGATTTTAAAAATATGATCCAATTATATGCTGTTTACAAGAGATACACTTTAGATTAAAAGACACAAACAGGTTAAAAATAAAAAGTGAGAAAAAGATATATTTTGCTAAACCAACCAAAAGAAAATAGGACTAGCTATACTGATATCAGAGAAGTAGACATTAACCCCTCCCCCAAATGTTACTAGGGATAAAGAGGGACATTTTATAATAATAAAAGGCTAAATCCAGCAGAAAGATATAACAATTGTAAACATATAACCACCTAATGACAGAGCACCAAATACATCAAGTAAAAACTGAATCAAGCAATTTCACTTCTTGGTAGATATCTAGAAGAATTGAAAGCAAAGACTAAAACAGGTACTTGGACACCAATGTTCATAGCAGCATTATTCATAACAGCCAAAAAGTAGAAACATCCCAAGGGTTCATTGACAGATAAATGGGTAAACAAAATGTGGTATATACATATAATGGAATATTAGTTAGCCATAAAAAGGAATAAAGTTCTGATATGTGGCACAACAAAGAATAACCTCAAAGACATTATGTAAGGTAAAATAAACCAAACACACAAGACGAATATTGTATGATTCCATTTATACGAGGTTCTACTTTGAGGGGGTAAATTTTTTGCTATGCACATTTTATCACAATAACATTAAATTTCAAAAATTTCACAGGAGTGAGAAGTTAAAATCCAGCTTTCAAATGACTAGTGAAGATATGAAGGTGTTGGTAACTAGCCTTTAAAGAGAACTTATATGACAAGAAAAGAGGATTTAGTACAGAATAACGCAAGAGATTAAAAGGATATTACTTCAATTAAACTGAATTTTTAAAAAATACTAACCCTTCTCCCCCCTAAAAAAACCCCACAGAAAAAGGTTAGAATGATAGACATTGTTCATGTAAGGAGACCTAAGACTGTTTAAGAATACAAAGAAATGAACCACGGAAAGAATTAAGTTGTGCAATAAAAAAAGATAAGTGATTGCTGATAAATGATCCTAGCTGAAGGCCAAATGGAGAATATAGCAAAGGTAAAGAATTGTTGGACCTCTTAAAATATTGAGATGACAGATTAAAAGATACTTTGAAATGGAAAGGAGGGGCAGTGAAAAACTTCACATTGGTAATTAAAATCAGTGTTAAAAAGAAATCAAGAAAAACCCTTGCTATAAGGTCAATGTGATTCCAGTCAAAATAGCACAAGAATTACTCTAAAGTTTATCTGGAAGAATGTACAAAATTAACCAGAAAACAAATTTGACAAAAAATCATGTTACAATATGTCGTTAGACACTGTAATAGAGGAAGTAATTGGAACAGAATAAAGTTCAGAGACAGACAAAAGTCCAAAAAAATTTAGTATATGATAAAAGTAGTACTTCAAATCAGTGGTAAAAATATTACATTTTTCAGTAAATAACATGGTGACAAAGGCTAATAATTTGGAAAAGAAGAGAGAGCTAGATCTCCACTTCGGCCCTTACTTCAAAATATTTCCCAGCTGATTCAAAGATTTACATGTAAGAAATGAAACCATAAAAATACTAGAAGAAAACATAAAAAAAACTTTTCAAATCTTAAAACAGTGGTCTTTCTAAACATAACATAAAATCCAGAAGCCATAAATAAAAACACTGAAAAATCTTAATATTAAAATTCTGAGTTGGAAAATCACTATCAATAATATAAAAATCCAAAAATATTTAACATACAACAGAGCTTCAAGAGCTCTTATGAATCAATAAGAAAAATATCAAGTACTATCAATGAAAAATAAAAATGGGTCAAATTTACCAACAGTCACAAAGAAATATATACACATACTTCATATATAAGCACATAAACTTTAGAAACCAAAATATTTACTATCAAATGATAGAACTAGCACTTTGTTTCTCAATTAAAGAGCTATTATTATAGCTTTAGAGGAAATTAATATTTAGAAATGTATAATAAAATATAGGTGTCAAAGATATGGACTGTACTTTGAATTGACTTATTTTCCAATTTCCCTGGGAGTACACAATTTTATGAGACTAGAATGTCAAATTTCACTTGTAAACTACAATGTTTAGTTGTAGCCATTTGCGATTCAAGCATTAAAAATGGATATGTTGATAGTGGGGTGCTATAACTAGCAACAAAAACTTCCTATTTATTTTAAAAAAATATTAGAAACGGCATGTCTGATCAATCACCTCATAATCTGTGAAAGGTAATCCTCATTCACTTATATATTACTGTGTTTTTGTTTTCTATTGTCAACAAATTAGGAAAAAAACCACTGACCTAGAACACTACAGACAGTAACTTCTTTATCTGTAAAATATAAAATAAGTTATTAAATCAGCAGTCAACCATTTGCAGAGATCATCCCTGTAGTTTTACATTGTAAAAATCAAATTTCCAAATATGCACTTGGTTATTAGTTCTATTTTTAACCTGCCACTCATACACAGTCATGTAGTTAAAATTCAGAACATGTTTACATTACCCACCCAGCAGGCTAATGCAACTGCACACCAGACAGTCATGCATAATTCAAATCGATATCCTCAGGCTTGCAACTCTAAGTCAAAGCTGCCTTTAAAAAAGCTAGGGTGTGACTTTAACATGAATAAAGTATATCTAATTTTTCTTTTTATGTGACAAATTGATACTTTCTGCAATGAAATGCCAAAAATGCAAAGCCACCGTATAATAGATCTTTACGCTATTGAAAAAAAGAGATAATTGAAAAAATAAATAAGGCAACTACAGTAATCTTAGAAAATTAATTCTAAATAGTGAAAGAGATAAAGCTGAACAAGATTCAAACAGCAACACTCACAATATAACAATAGATTTTATGAAGTTTTGCCAACAACCAGAATGTACATAAAATTACAAAATCAAGGATCTAAGTTATACCGTAAATTGGGAGGTTCTTTTTAAACTTAAATTCAAATTATAGTTTTAATATCAGTAGTGTTAGTTTCATTTAAATTCCTTAAATAAAAACTTCTTTACTGAATTTCTACAACTAGGGATATGTCTAGAAATGGACTAGGTCTAGAAAAGCTTGAGTCTGTTGAATTTAAATTGTGGTTTATAAGATAAGTATGTCAAGATATAATCCTGACTATCTACTATACCAGACTCCAGTCTCTGTCATGTTCACAGTGGAATATTTGCACTTTAAAAAATAAGAAAAGACAGATAACTGGGTCTTAATCTATAAAAGTCTACTTTTGAGGCTACTAAAAACATAAATATTTACCAATAACTTGAAATGTGACACATAATTGGTTAGCCTCTGGATTAAAATTCTTTTAAGAATAAATGTATACATTTTTAAAAGTTTTCCTCTTAGAAGCTTCAAATTTGACTCGTCATTTAAAGAAACCCTCCAGATATGAACGACATCATTGCTCGGGCAACTCAACTCAATTATGAAAATTTCATATTAGTCCCATTCAATATTACAGACATACCAAACATAATATCCTCTACAATGACAGTCCATTAATGTCAAGGTGCAGTAATATGAAGGATGAAATTAATGGGATAGGCGAAAGGATTCAATGGTATCTGAGATAATGAAAAAAAAGATTAAATGGCAGGCCTTTGGGAAATACAGTAAAGGCATGGAAGTCCTTTCAGTGAAGACAGAGAATCAGTTCAGGTACACAGAATATATCTTTTCAGTTTCCTTGTAGAGGTGGAAAATTTAAACAAAAGTTCAAATGACGGAGTGGATAAATCAAAGATGTCTTCATTGCCTAAGACCTGAATTTAATTAGGACCTTATAGATAACAGTGTTAGCCACATCTGTCCAGTAACTATTGTGTAAGAAAGCAGTATTAAAAAAAGTTCTATAGCAATTCAACCACTGATTGATGGTAGAGAAAGTGATGCACAGAAATTCAAAATTATAATAGCAACAGTAAATTAAAAACTACCCTAAAAAAGGAAATTCAGTCTCGCCTAGCAGTAACAGTAGCATGGGCTGTGGACTGAATTTTCCCCTTTTCTTTAGAGGACATCACCCTTTAAATGTCCATATTTCTTGCCCACAATTACAACCAAGTAATGTTTTTAATGCTCTCCAAAGGTAAATAAATTACTAGCTCAGAGTTTTTCCCCCCAAATATTTATGAACCTACTTAGGAGAATATTTGTATTACAGCACCAAGTCTCGAAGAGCAGAATATTTTCATATTAATTTTGACAGACACTAATGATAAGTTTTAGAAAAGTAGCCAACAAAAAAGAACTAAAAGAATGCTTACAGACTATAAAACGCATGCATAAATAATTTATTTTTCATAACTAACTTTACATATGACACTGAAATTTATGAAGGCAATAAAATGAAATTTTAATAGTTCTACTTAAGACCACAGGACCTCGGAAAATGGGCTAGAATGAACATTAGATCATACTGCCCAACCCCATCATTTCTACAAAAGAAGTACAGAGAATCTGTGACTTGCCCAAAGTAAGTTTATAGTAAGACCAGAAGCCATGTCTGCACTTACAGGACCGCTGAGTACTGATCTGTACAACCATGCATTTATCTTAAGTAGGTTTAAGTGAAGAAAAAAAAAGTTGCTTATAAAGTTTTAATGGTAATATAGCAGAGGCCAAAACCAGACTATAGCTCAGATGTAGACACAGCTTGTAGATGGATTACGTGACATCCTTATTACACAACTTACTCCCTCATTCCCGTGGATATACCTGTACCCACTGATTTATATACAGAAGTGCAAAGCCTCCCAGGAAACACCTTAAGCTAAGACTGTACGTAAACGCGTCTGGCATACTGGAGGGAGAAGTGAATGAGACAATCCGAACTTTCGAAAGGAATGAGGAGACTCTTGACATTCACAATAAGGGAGATGTGCGTCATAGAAAACCAATCTAAGCTTTAGGGCCTGACGTCAGAGAAAAGTGGAGGCCCTAATGCAAGGTGATGGTGAGTAAATGAACCCATCCTGCCTAACAACTGTGGCCATGCATTCACACTCTGAGCAGAGAACATGCTGTGAATGAACTGAAAGCACAGCCCCTTTAAACTCTGCTGGAGCCTACAACTCTGAGATAGAGCATTCCCCAAACTAAGCATTATGCAAAATTATTTTTCTCACTTGCAAAAGAATGCTGAGCTGTCTGTCATGTCTCGGGGATAACAGAGTGCCATGGTGGTGGAGGCTGACTAGTACAGTTAAGAGCAGTGCTGACATGTCTTGGGTGGCACTTCTGGCCAGAGAAGAACAGTTTAGAGCAACACAGGGCAAAAAGGGAATAGCAACCTGGCTTAATCTGTGAGTTAATGAATAGCACCCCTTAAGAGCTGCCTAAAATAGTTGAAGGAATGAGCAATGCAAGAGACTGGAGTCTCCATATGAATGAGTATGTAAAGCTGGTATTATGAAGATTTGAACATGAATGTACACACGATCCTATTTATTATGTCCATATAACGGAGAAATCTGACAATATTTGGGTTATACCTATGTATACACATACACACAAACATGATTTCTTTCATTCATATCAGCAGGAAATTTATCAACTCTCCATCACCCAAATTACTCAATATATGCTCGATATAATTCCAATGCTGGATTTCATTAATTTCATATTAATATAGTTGATTTTCATGATATATATATTTACATTTATCAAATATATTTTAAATATACTAAAGCTGAGTCCAGTTGGTTTTAAATATGTAAGCACTTTATTAAACAGTCTGTATTCAGTGGAATATAACATGAAGCAGCTTAATTTTCACTCTAATCTCTATCTTTTACCTGTGCACTGGATTTCCCTTCATTTGATCTTGGGGCAGACTTCATACATTTCCAGTTACTTTCTGTTAGCAAAGAATCTCAAACTAGAAGAATTTAAAAACTCCATCCCCAGGTCTAACTCAAATCTCATTTCTATACCTAAGTTTTCTAATGTAAAGCAGTGGTAATAATAGTCCATAGCTCACAGAGCTGTTAAAAGATTAAAACAATGCCAGCTACATAGTAAACGCTTTATTAGCTTTCCTTACTCCTTCCCCTGGATGCCAGCTAAGTGTTTGCTCAGAGTACTTGGAGTGAGAGACAAAGTGTGGTCTGTACTTCTAAACCTCCTTGTACTCCAGCACCTTAGTAGCTCAGGTCTGGGATACTTTCTTCCCCACTCTCTTCCAACTCATTACTATGTGTAGAGGGAAAAAATCACAGAAATTGCTAGGATTGCCTTACTGGCTGCCTGTAGGTGGTAGGAAAGTACTCCAAAATCTCACTCTAGTTTTGGTCTGCTGTAGTATCTTTGCTGATGAGGTGGTTGCCTCACAGGTAATGCATGCACTTCATCTGTTCAGCTTCATTAAGCCTCCCCAGAAGAGGGCAGCCAAGACTTCTCTCCCCAGTCATCAGCATTCCATGGTCCCAATCCCTTTAACAGCCAGGACGTCTCCTGGCTTGCTGGATGCTTGACATGCCTGTCCCCCACAGCTCTTATTTCCTCCTCTGCTTTCCATGCTCCTTGTCATGAAGCCTCAAAAATATCTCCATGCCCTCCAAGAATTTCAGGTGCCCTCTGCAAACTGGGATGGGGAAAAAGAGCTGTTAATATACCATCTCCTAGCTTTCAAACTCTAGTTCTTTCCCTTCCTCAGTCTCAGGGATGAGAGTGGAGATGTGGGAGACAGAATGATATTTGGGGGTAAGAGAACCATTCTGGGCTACCTTGTGATAAATACTTAGAAAGTGTCCGACTCAGGCTGCCAGTGGGTGTTAGCTCTAGATTTATGACAGAGTGTGGGGGGATGTAGTATTACCTCGTCCTCGTTCCATCTTTGCACCGCTAGTCACCAATTCCAGAATAACAAATGTCCCAAGGAAAGTCCCATTAATCATCCTGGTATAGGGGTAAACTATCTTTCCCAACCATCACTGTAACCTGTTGCAGGTATAGGTCCAGATGTACCAACTAAAAAGATCAAATACCCATATGAGGGTAGACAGGGACAGAAAGTTACGTATTCAATATATTCTGAAGGATGATCCTCCTTACTCCTAACTAGTCATAAGTAATCTACACATGTAAAGAAGGATCCTGTTGTCAACCTATAGGGAAGCAGGAGAACGGCTGTCAAACATGAATAATTTATTAGCCCATTCTGTGGGCAAATCAAGATGAATGCAAAATGAGAAAAAGCACAAAGCATGTTAAAGAATCACATTCGAGAAGTCCAAATATATAAATCAACAGAATTAATGCTTCATAGTAATGAGGGAAACAGCTTTTAATTGGAAAAATCGGGTTCATGACTTTGTTTCAATTAAATATAAAAATAATTGATTTATTAAATTTGTATCCAGTGAGCACTATGTGAGAAACTAGAAATTCACACTGAAGTAAAGTGAATAAATTATTATATGTAACAAAAAAACAACCCAAAACAATATAAGCAAGAGCCACAGAAATTCTAGAATCGCAAGATCAATGTGCGGGAGTGATAGTAAGAATCTCTATGACAAGAGCTAGTCTTAACTTCGGACCTGAAATATCAAGCTCAACAGGCAGAAAGAGACTAGGATGCTCCACATTAGGGTATAATATCAACAAAAGTACAAAGTCAGACATAAGCATGATGACCACAGGGAACAACAGAGAGACCAGCTGAAGGTGCTAAACAACAGGAGAGCAAGGAAAGCTTAATTTAGATATTTATACTACTTCATGCTCAAATTTGTTTTCAATCTTCTAATTTCACCTATCAATACTCTTAACTAATGGCTTCCAAAAAAAAAAAAAAAACACCAAAAACTTCCCTTTGTTCAAATAAAAATCCAACTTATTTAAACCAATAAAAGAACAGATAAGGAGCTGATACATCTCTATTCTCCTTATTTTTATTTCCAACCCTCATTTTATCTTACTCCCAGAGCAAACCACTAACCATAATCCACAGGACTCATCCATGGAGCACAGGTTTAAAAATAAAGTGAAATACTTTTTGGGTCTCAAGTATCTTTTAGTTGGTCTAATTCTTATCTAATTTCATACCCTATAGATTCCTTTATTCATGGTTTTGCTGCAAGCTCTTGAGACATCAACTCCAAAGGCTAATTAAACATTAGAAATATTTAAGTCAGTACAACTTTCATAATACAATGTCTTCAAACAAACTTTAAAGAACATAAACTTATGAAAATAAGGCTTTCGGTCTAATTTACATCAGTATTTTAAGTGACTTAAAAATAAGTAAACATTTCCTCTACCTGTATAATTACAGAACTTTTACCAAAATCCATGTTAGTCTTAGGCAAAAAAGCAAAATATGTTTTAAACATAGCATCAAAAAACTTATTTAAGTGGTGTTTCTAAATGTTCTGTACGAAGAGAGACATCCTTGTTTAGAAACGGTTTCTAAAAGGTTTGTCAGAGGTGAAGTGAAAATAAATGGTAACTGGAAACTCAATTAAAAATTTTAAGAGTAACGTTCTGATAGGTAAAAAATGAGCTACTCTGCCTTCTTGACTAACAAAATATCAATAAAAAGCCAGCTGTCCCAATTTTTTAAGATAGCTCCAAGTTTATTAACTCTTACCTTTTTCAACAAATTAGACTCAGAAAAGTTAATTATGTCACATAGATAATAATGATCAAAGATAAATCTGAATTAAGTTTGTCCACAGAATATTCATTTCCCGACTCATGTGACTAAGTCAGAATATGATGAGAAACAAACTAATTCATTCCACAGAGATCTAGAAGGCTCAGATACAATGGAGAGTGGTGGGTGAGGTGTGTGCTAAAAATAAGAAAAGGTGAATGAAAGCCCGCATAATTAACACCACCTTCTACCCCAAACTGCATCCTTCATACTAAGCACTGAAACAACCAATTAAGGGACATTAGGCACAGAAAGGAGAGAGGGAGAGGCATCATACTGAAAACAGAGAATTAAATGCACCTCTGTATGACGAGTGGTGAGATGCTCAGCTAACTTTTATTACTCAGTTCCAAAAGCGTTGGCAGTCAAGAATACGTCACACGCCAACCAAAAGGATAATGGAGGATTTGTCTGAAAAACAAAATTGCCTCACAGACCATACTCACAATACAGTTGTGCCCGAGGTACATCATGACAAAATTTTACAATAGGGGAGAAGGAGAATATTCTAAAATTTCCAGAGAAAATAAATCATCTAAAAATGACTGAGAACTAAAATGGCACAGGCTTTTTATAGCAACACTGAAGTAAGAAGACAACAGAGCAGGGTCTTTAAAATTCTAAGGGAAAATGATTTCCATATTAAAATTCCATACCTGGCCAAACTATTAATCAGTCAGGAAATTAGAATAAAACAATTCCTTTTGCAACTGCAACAAAAAGAATAAAATAGCTAGGAATCAATTTAACAAAGGATGTGAAAGACTTATACACTGAAACTATAAGACATAATTAAATAGGAAGTGAAGAATACACAAAGAAATGGAAAGATACTTATGTTCAGGGATTGGAAGAATCAACATAGTTAAAATGGCCATATTACCCAATGAAATATACATATTTAATGCAATCTCCATCAAAACTCGAAGTCACTTTTTAAAGACATAGAACAAAGTCATCATATTTGCATGGAATCACAAAAGCAATCCTGAGAAAAAAGAACACGGCTGGAGGTATCACACTGCCTGACTTCAAATTATACTACAATGCGACCATAATCAAAACAGCCTGGTATTGGCAAAGAAAGAGACACACAGACTAATGGAACAGAACTGAGCGCCCAGAAATAAACCCACATATATATGGGTAAATAATTGCTGACAAAGGAGCCCAAAACATACAATGGTAAAAAAACAAAACAAAACAAAAAAACCCTCTTCAATAAACGGTGCCGGGAAAATTGGAAAGCCACATGCAAAAGAATGAAACTAGACTATCTATCACCATACACCAAAATTAATTCAAAATGGATCAAAGACCTAAATGTAAGGCTTGAAACAATAAATTGCATAGAAGAAAACATAGGTACTAAACTTATGGACATTAGTCTTAGAGAGGATTTTACGAATTTGACCTCAAAGGTAAGGGAAGTAAAAGCAAAAATAAATGAATGGGACTATATCAAACTAAAAGGCTTCTGCATAGCAAAAGAAACTATCAATGAAACAAAGAGGCAACTAACTGAATGGGAGAAGATACTTGCAATCAGCTCCTCTGATAAGGGGTTAAGATCCAAAATATGTAAAGAACTTATACAACTAAACAACAAAAAAACAAACAATCCAATTAAAAAAATGGGCAGAGGACCCAAATAGACATTTCTCCCAAGAAGACACACAAATGGCCAACAGATATATTAAAAGATGCTCAACTTCATCAGCTATTAGGGAAATGCAAATCAAAACCACAATGAGATACCACTTCACATTATTAGAACGGCTATCATCAACAGGACAAGTAATAATAAGTGTTGGAAAAAACTGTGGAGAAAAAGGAACCCTCATACACTGTTGGTGGGAATGCAAACTGGTACAGCCACTGCGAAAAACAATATGGAAGTTTCTCAAAAAATTAAGAATAGAATTACCATATGACCCAGCAATCCTTTTTATGGGTACCTACCCAAAAAATTTGAAAACATGTATTTGTAAAGACATATGCGTTCCCGATGTTCACTGCATTATTCATGGTGGTCAAGACATGGAAACAACCAAAATGTCCTTCAATAGATGACTGGATAAAGAAGACATGGTACATACATACAATGGAATATTACTCAGCCATAAGAAAAGATGAAATACTGCCATTTGTGGCAACATGAATGGATCTTGGATCTAAGAAAAATAAGTCAAACAGAAAAAGTTGAGAACCATATGATTTCACTCACATGTGGTACATAAAACTGAAAGCAACAAACGAATAAGACAAACAAAAATTCAGAGACACAGACAACAGTTTATTGGTTAGCAGAGGGAAAGTGGGGGTGGGGGAAGCAGATAAGGGTAAAGGAGGTCAAACACACAGTGACGAAAGGAGATCTGACATTGGGTGGTGAACACACAATGCAACATAAAGATGATGTAGTACTGAATTGTACACTTGAAACCTATACAACTTTATCAATAAATGTCACCTCAATAAATTTAATAAAACAGATATTTTCATAAGTGCAGCACTTCAAAAAGCTCACCCCCAATACACTATTCCTCTGGATGCTACTGGAAAATACATTCCACACAAAAATGAGGAAGCAAGCCAAATAAGACTGTTGATTTTTTATATACTTTTATGTACATAAATTACTTTCATAAAAACTAAAAGGCATTCTGATGATTAGACCAGGGTTAGAAAAATGGTTAACGGCTTTAGGTTTTAATGAGACTGGCACCAGAAGTTGAACATTAAGGCATTCATTCTACAGACATAATCCACAGAATTGCCTAATGAATGCTAGGAATTGTTACATTTAGCTACTTGACAAGATTCCTATTATTGCTAAACCATAAAAATTTCTTGTCTCAACAGTTAACTTATGTTAGTTCTAATTTTTCACATCTCTAATCCATAATAGACTTTGTAGTGCTATCGTCCTAGAACAAATGTCAGGGCATGTAATGCTCCTATTTAAAAATCTCTAATGGTTCTTCATTGCCAAAAATAAAGTCCAAATTGCTTAGCCAGCAGCTAAGACCTAAATGATCTATATCAAGTAAACTTTTCAGTCTCATATTTTACTGCTCCAGCAATACACAACCACCTGCTGCTTCTCAGACTCGGCAGAAAGAAGTTCATTTTCTCTTAAAAAGCTACTTTTCTATCTCTGTGCACAGTGCAGCAGACATTCCAAAAAATACTGTGGCACAAATTGGTGATTCACTGTAGTAAAAGGGCAAAGAGTTTCTTACAATATAATCATATCCTCTATGTATGGACATAAAGAGTTAAAGTTATGTAAAAATGTTTTATCTATATTGTATGTATGGATATCAAATTTCCATGTTTTGGTGTAATTTGGACTTCTTTGAACTGGACAATGTATTTATGTGTAAATGAATGAAAGTAGAAAATTATAGTCATGTAGCAGGTATTGTATAAAACTGTAATAGTGGAAATCATAAGAAAATGTAGAGAATACAGCAGAATGACCCTGGCATTTCATAATACACCTAAAACTTAAAAGATAACACATTAAATTTTTTAAAAGGGAAAACTTAAAAATTTTTAATAGACAAAGTGGAATTGTTTTTTAATTAACAGACCTCATTAATTTCCTGTTAGCAACCTGCTGAATGGGCCCCTAATCATTTATAATGCTTCCTGCTTGTCAACTCTTTATTTATTAAATTCCTAAGAATGTTATTGTTTCTGTGCATAAAGAGTTTTTAATACCTAAAATTGGTCTCAAACAGTTTACCATGGGGAAAAACCCCCAAGAGCCTAAATATACTAAAAATCTGTAATTAGAGTTCAAATAAATTGTTCTTAAAAAGTAACTTAACAAGAGCTTGAAAAGAATTCAGTAAGCCATCGTCTGCAATCTGTTTGAAAATAGGATGCTCCTGATGGATTTCAGTCTAGAATACAAAACAAGAAACTTGTCTACATTACGCAGAAGGGTCCGAAAGTTATACAGAGAAGACAACAAAAAAGTTCAGTGATTTGCTAAAAATAATTAAGATACAGTGAGCAGTCTCAATCCTGTTAAGTATTATAAAGGAAACAAAGTAACAGATATAAAGCTAGTCTTACAAAGAAATTTGACATTAATATTCTATAGAAAGTCTGAAAGATATTTCCTTTACACGTAGGACATTGACTGAATAACCTGCAGATGTAAAAAAGGAAGATCTCTATGACCTCACATGGTGATTTCCAAAATATATTAAATGACAAAAGAAAATGAGAAAGAAAAGAATACCTATACATATATACGCACACAGAGTATACTATCTTTTATATAACAACGAAAGGGAAATAACAAAACACATATTTTTGCAAAACAAAACTTAGGAAAGATAAACCAGAAACTAATAAAAGAGGTTATCTATACAGGTAAGTGGTAATGAAGTGGAGGAAATAAACAGGAAATGGGATTTATCTGAATATACCTTTTTAATTAGCTATGTTTTTTTACACATTCAAAAATATAATTGAAAAGATGGATACCAAACCTAACTGAATGAAACAAAAAATATGCACTGAACTATATTTATACCAAATAGATAATTAACCACGATGAAGAAAATAAAAAGAATTAATCCAGGTAACTTCTGATCACATTACTTATATACCCTTATTAGTAGGATGTATTCCAAGGATAGATGTAATGCAAACAATTCTTGAATTTGATTTAATAGATTTATTGTTGAAAGTACTACTGTGTGGGAATTCCCAAACTGTTTTGTGTGTGTTGTAGGACTGAGCAAAATAAATAAGTACAAGAATGTTGCTGGGAACCATTCTCTTACTATGGGTGAAAGGAGCTATATAATAGGGTTGGGAAAGCAGAAAGAAGAACCCTGTGGTACCGAAGTCAAATCAGTGGTATCAGAATGAATTCTGTCATCTGAAAGGGCCTAAAAGCAACAACACCCAGTAGTATGAAACACATCTAGATCTTGGTTTCTAAATACCATTCCTCACAGAAAGGAACCAGAGCTACTATAAAAAATGACTTATCCTTGGGTTCGGCAGGGAAAATAGAAGAGGAAAATAGAACTTTTTCTGTCAAAAAGTATTTAAAGAAATGCTCAAGATTTGATGGGGTCGTGTCAAAAAGATACAGGAGTCAACATGCATGAGCAACCAAGAGCCAAATCTTGGGCGACTGAGCATCTGAATGAAGAACGATAGGAATAGATTATAACAATGACTACCAAAAGAACCTATGAGTACTAATGCTAAAAAATGGTAATTGATATAGGCAAGACACCAGTGAATGCTAAAACCATTGGATATTGGGGAACAGGGTATTCACACAGTCTCAATGTACCAACCCAGAAATTATTACTCATTACAAAGTGGAAAAAGAAACCTTTAAAATGGGGCAATCTAGTGGACACCACACCATTTAAATTAAACAAAGTTAGCACCAATGAGACAACAGATCAGGTGGCCCCTAATATAACACACAGAGGCCACATCACCCATGTAGTATTCCTGCAAAAAATATTAACCTGAAAAAGTAGGCATTTTGTTATTCATATTGTGCTCATATGTAACTCACATTCCCAATGCTTGAGCTATAGCCAACCTATGTTTGTATTTTAAAACATATGTAATAATCTCAGGATAGTTAATCGGAATCTACTGAAAATATAACCTACATTAAATTCTTCAAATTAGGATATGTAGAAAAAGGTTGAATAAATAATAAAAGGGAAAAAATTATACCTAAAGCTAGAGAAAAACAATTTTTAAATTTTTTGTCTACATTAATTCAAAACACAGTTACAGGCTACCTTTCTATATGCTATACTCTTTGACAGGTGTTAGGCAAACAAGGATGAATTTGGCAAAATAACTGCTGCCTTTATTCTTAGAAATAAAAATCTCTAATCATAATAAATCCAATGAAAAAACAACATCAATTTAAATTCTGGTTTTAAAGGACTAGATAATGGTGGATCTAAATTAATTAGAATCATCATTTAACTACATCAATCAATATAATAAAGCCACAGTAATATAAAATAAATATTATATTAACTGATTCATTAAAGAAGTAGAAAATATAGTGATTAAAAACAGGATTTAGAATAGGACTGCTTGGTCGAATCCTTGGCCCACTGTAATTTTACAGTTTCCTCATCTGTAAAATGGGGCTGATCATACCACTTAATTCACAGAGACGTTGTGAAGACTGTGACGCACACAAAGATCTTAGCGCACTCAGTGACAATCATACCAAGACCTGAATGTGAATGTTTATAGCAGCTGGAATAGCTGAAAACTGGAAATGTGTTAAATGTTCAACGGATGACTGCATAGAGACTACTGGTATATCTATACAATGAAATACAACTCAGTAATAAAAAGGAACAAACCACTGACGTATCTGCACCAAGATATGAAACTCAAAAACATTATGCTAAGTGAATGCAATCAGACACAAGAGACTACATATTTTATGATTCCATTTATATGAAATGTCCAGAATAGGCACAGTTATTGAAAGGAGATTAGTGACTGCTTGAGTCCGAGAGTAAGAATGAGGATTAACTGTAAGTATGCGTAAGAGATCATATTAGGGAATGAAAATGTTCGAGAGATGACTTATGGCGACAGTTGTACTACTCAGTAAAGTTACTAAAAATCAATAAATTATACACTTGAAATGAGTAAATTTTACACGTAAAATCATCTCAATATTTAAACAATACTGAAAAATGTGTTCAATAAATTTTAGTACTATTAAATAAATCAAGTAATTTTCTTTATATTATGTAATTTATATTATCAAACATATATAAATATATAAAAGAATGTTTTCTCAAGGACAAATAGAACATACAATAAAATTAGCTAAATATTAGCAAATTAATTAAAACATGATAATGTTCTAAAGATTTAGAAGTTCTAAAAGTCCTATAGAATATGTCCTAGCTAGAATGGAAACAAAAAATATCAAACCTTCCCTTAAAGGCCTAACAAAATCTAGTTTGTTTTAACAAAATTTTACTCATTTATTATTGCCTTTAATATCATATAGTCTACTAGTTATTATTGATAAATACACCTTCAAAATGATACCTCCAAATGCTATTCTACTATTTTTTATTTTTATTTTTTAACAGCTTTATGAAGGTATAACTTATATGACAAAAACTGTACATACTTGGTTTATATAATTTGATGAGTTTGGACATATGCATATACCCATGAAACTATTACCACAATCATGGTAAGAAACATATCCATCACCTCCAAAAGTTTCCTCGTGCCTCTTTGTTGTTTTTTTTTTCATTTTTTGGTAAGAAAAAGTCAGGAGAGCTTAAGAAATTGAGAGAGTAGGTCTCATTCATATGCTATTCTAATCCAAAACTGAGGAAGATGAGAAGTATGTTTCATTTGGTAAAAGTCTTTCTTGTTTATTAATATGACTTTACTATTACATCAGAGACATGAAATGGCTAGAGGAAGTTTTTTCCAAAGCCTTCACCTCATAGAAAAGAGTGTTCCTTTAAAAATGTTGGTAGCATCATTGTTTTTAAAGTTCAATTTAATTGAATGCACACACATGCGTGCGCACGCACACACACACTCCGAGTATGTCTTTCTTTAAAGTATACAAACTTACAAATTTTAAAATGTGTTAATTTGAAATGTTAAGTTCTGAAATAAAGGAACTTCAAATTAACTGTATTCAAAGCATCTCATATATTTTTATAGAAACCTAATTAATTTAGGAAAAGCATTTACTTTGTACTTAGCACCAAAATATTTTGAATAAACACCTTTGTTTTGACAAAGTTTTACAATACATTAGAAAAATATATTGTGGATTAATTTATACCGATGAAAATTAACTTCTACAATTTTCAATGTAATAGAAATCTTTAAACACATATGTGTAGTACCACTGAATGCTTGTTACTTAAAAACCTAAATGCATAAAAAATTATAAATATTCAATAATTTGAACTATTATTAAAGAGAATCCCTTTCTTGAAATTCCAAGGAAGGGGAAAATTTTAAGATACTTTTATTTTCAGAATAAAAATGTCTGAGCAGCAATATATCTTTAACATCAATGCTATTAGATCCAGAAAGAATAAATCTATCGCATTTGCTAGAGGCATCGTAAGTTCTGAAATTGAAACAAAATATTCTTATGGGCTTGACTCACTAAAAGACTGTCTCAAGCAATAGAAGCTTCCCATGAAACAAGATACCAGCAATGGCTTAAATGGAAGAAAAATCGAAGTGAAATTTCTAAAAGATCTCAAAAATTACCTAAATTCATTACAGAGCTTCAGATCATAGAACACAAGTGTCTCTGTATGCGTTTCTGTATTTTAGAAACAAAAACTAAGTAGAGCTACAATAAACTGAAAAAAAAAATAAATGTATAAGAAAAATGCAAAAATATGTCACATAACCCAAGAAATGGCTGAAAAACTAAACTTTAAAAAGGGCATGAACCAGGAATCCTCCAGAGACCCAAAAGTAGAAGTTTATGCATTTTCTCTTTAGGACATGGGATCAATCAACCACAGCCACATGAGTAACAGACATCACTGCTGGGGACTAGCCCTAGAGTAGTAGTAAGTAGTTCCCAGAGAAGAGGAAACTGCTTTAAATTGAGAAAACACATTCCATGTCCACAGTACAGAAACTTATCTTGTCAATAATATCTTAATCGAAAATCGGGAATAGTTTGTGAGGCAGGCTTGAGAGCAGTGTGGTACATAAGGAAGCAATGCTTAAATGGAGTCCTTGGTTTTAAAACACCACCTATACAATTGTTTTCCAAGTTCCTATTTCTAGCCCAGGCCTTTACACTCTGAGAAATTGACTCATATCATGAACTATCAGCTTGACATTCTAAGTGGATATTTCAAAGCTGTCTTAACACGTCCAGAAAGTCCTTAAGCCTGGCCTAGTTTTTCTCATACCATCCTCATTGATCAACCAAAAAACCAGGAATCCATCTTAGATTTCTCACTTTCTGTTACCTGCAAAATTCTGAATCGAAAATTTGTTGATCTTGTTTCAAAACATGTCTCAAATCTCCCCGATTCTATCCTCACTGCTGCTACTGTAGTTGAGACAATCATGATACGCCACTTGGATTACAGTAACTACATCCTCCTATCAACCCAACTTCCACTTAAAAAAAGTAAACACCCCTCTCTGAATGGTTCAGTTAACTGAATACGCAGTTAGGTCCCTCTGTTGCACTGTGCTTTGATTTTTAGGAAATAGGTTTTTAAATTTAATTTTGGTTTATAGTTATGTAAAACAAGTTTTGTCAGGAGTATAGTTTCCATCCCCATCCCCTCTACCCTACTCCCTCCCTTATAGTTAACTGTTTTTTAAAGTTTTTATTTTTCCTTCCATTGTTTTAAAATATAAGCAAATAGAAAGATATTCTCCCTTTCTTAGAGGAAAAGTAGTATAGTCCACAAGTTATTCTGCACCTTACTTTTTTTCACTTAACATATACTACACATCTCTCAATAACAGAATAAATGTTAAGCATTCACATATTACATACATATGCAAACACATTCCCACATTCTTTGTCTAGGAAATACTGCTTTGGTAAATTATAAGACTTCACTTATTTCACTAATAATCAAACCACCATCAGTAATCAGCTCAGGGCTGACATTCAGCCACATATAGTACCAGTGTAACTTCGGTTTTCTCATTTGGAAACTTCTTTGAGGCTGGTTGGTGTCTAACCAAGAAGCCACTCCAAGTCCCACCTCCTGGACACCACAAGCAGTCTAGAGGACTGACCTATCTGGCTCCCTTAGAACCTCTGGCTAAGGGCTGCCTTACCACTCATCAGTACTTACGCATGCCCACAGACACAAGAGGAGACAGCCTTAGCAATGGCGCCCCAGTGGACAAATGCTCGATGTCTATCTAGTCTACCTAGGTTGTAGCTACCTGTTGCCTGTCTACATCCCCTCATGTAGCTCCTTATGGTAGCTGCAGCCTCCACAGGACCGACTCTGAAAGAACTAAGAATTGTAGCGGGGTAGGAGGCAATGCAAGGCACTGTAGGCACCGTCTCGGTGTTGCACCACGGGCATGCCTACAACGGGATGGAGATCAGAGAAGCCCGGCTGAGGAGATGCCCTGGACAGGGAACCCCTTTTTAATAGTCTGCTAAGTTTCACAACTTGTTGAATGCCTAGTCAACAGCAAGATAATAATATTAATTTTATTAAATAAAATGGGAGTTGACCCTTACCTATCATTTGTTCAGTGACTGGCGCTGTTATCAGCTTATTTTGGTATTAGATTTATCACCACCATGCCCATTTACCAGGTAAGAAAACACGAGCACAGAGAGTAAGATGGCAGAGTCAGGATTCAAACTTGGCAGCTCAACAGAGCCCAAGTTCACACTTTCTTTCTTCCCCTCTCCCTCTCTCCCTCCATGGGCCTAAGATAAAACCACTCATATGTTTAAAAACACCCAAAAGTACACTTTCTACAGAGAGCTGACATGTGTATATAAAACATGAAAACAAGGACTAGAAGAATATATACCAAACTTAAAATAATGAGAAAGGGGGAAGGGCTCAAGATAAGAAAACGTTTAGCTTTCTTTCTAACACGTTAAATTAAGTTTTTTAAAGAAAATATATTCGTGCTATTCCCATATAATGTTTTAAATTATAACCATAAAAAATTTCTGACAAGAAATAAGCTAAATATTAATGATGGATGGTTCTAGGTGGTATGAACATATGTGAAAGCCATGAACTTCTTTGTATTTACTGTTTAAGTTCCTACCAGTTCATGACAAAGCATAGCTTTTTACTGGCTGACTAGTTTATGCTTACCAGAGATGCCCACAGTCGTAACAAGTGCCTTCTTACTATTACTGAATCTATACTTGTGCATCGTATTGACAGTAATACCTTTAATTGTGCTGAGACCATTACAAAGATTTAAAATATTAGGTGGGGCTTCCTAAATCTTCTATCATAAACTCGAAAGCACAGGTCTGCAGTTAAGATTTCTGCCGATATTAAAAAATAATAAAACTAAGGTGTGACACTGCAGGCACATGCTCTTGCTGTGATATCCTTAGCACGATGGTAACTCAAGGTGACAGGAAGCTTGTTCTAGATATCTGTATCCTAGATAACTGGAAAACTTCCCATGGGAACCGACTCCTAAAATCTCTCCCCTTATCCAAGTGAATTCTCATAAGAGTCTGTCACGGTGAAGTTTTATAGTATCTTAATAAATCCCTTCTGGCTCTTTTGGAACAGGCCTAGTGAGCAAAGTAAGAAGTCTCCAGGACTTCCTCAAACGTTCTGTACTGGGCTCCAAGCATAAGAAGTTCGCATACAAACTCGGGGGTCCCACTGCTTGGTACAGCTTGCAGAAAAGCTGCCCCCGATTTTGCTCAATACAGCTGGCATAGTAAGTGCTTCACATCTGAGTTTGAGACCAAAACCCTAGATATTTCCCAGTAGTATGGTTCCTCCTTTTCCTAGGTAGCCAAAGTCTTCATGAAATTCTTAGAACAATGAGACAGCATTCTTGAAAGAAAAAAACAGTTTCTTTATCCTTGCGCTACATCAGAGAGCACCTGCTAAGGGTAGGCACCCTTACTGGAATCGGCTGAGCCTAGAGCTGCACCCCAGCTCTTACAGCCGTGCAACCCCACGCACGCTGAGGCTCCACTCTTAGCTGCTGTCCTGTCGAAACTGGCACAATAATAATTAGATAAATAAGTAGTAAAATCCAAGATCTCTATGAAGAGAAAATTAAATATTCTATACAAAGATGTCAGCAGTGCCTGAAAAATGTAAACTTGTTCTCTATTTACAAACACTTATAGCCTCATTTTTGCCACTAATGAAACAGATGATCTTAGTAAAATCGCATGTCTCTGGGTGTCAGTTTTATAATCGCTCGAGTAGGGTACCTTTAATGTCTATCATTTAATTTCTATTATTCTAGCTACTCACACTACCAGACAAGTATCTCAGCCCCCTCACCCAAACTGCGAAGAATCTAGAGAGATTCACCATGGAAAATATAGCAATCTCACCTACTGGCTTTGAGGCTGGAAGTGTATCAGCACAGATGTTCAGGGCCACTGTGTAAGGCTGTGCAGTTCGTGCACTGCAAAAGGTACCTGGCTGAGGTGGGTGCTGAAATACAGCCGGTGTTGGCTTTGTCAAATCTTAAACATGGAGGAAGAGATGCCTTTTTCTTCTTATACAGGTGCTATCTGCTCATTGAACTATATTCTCATGGCGTGAGTGTCTGTTCACAGGTGATGCCTTTTTCTATTTCATTTACCCAGCACGCTATACCTTTACCTAAACTGCACAAACACATCTCATCTTATAGATCAGAGGCGGCCTGCAAAAGTAGCACTATATGAGAATTCTACACTACTGGGAGTGATTGATTTCATCACATAAAAGAGATCTCCAAAATACAAAGATGCAGGAAAAGACTTCGAAATCAAATTCTCTTCAAATGGACCATATTAAAAATGGACCACAAACACACACAATAAAGAATTCTTAAAAGAAATGTTCAAGAATAAAAACCTCAAATCAAAGAAAAAGTTTAACAAAAACCTAAATAAACCATGTAATATCTTTCATTATTTTAAGGCACCAAACATTTGTGTCAAAAATACAGATTTTTTTTTGTGCTTACCTTCTTCCAAAAGAAAATGTGGAAATTAATAGAGGAATCTTTATAAAGCAGTTAAAATGCACTTAAAGAAAATATAAAGAATTTAATATTCAAGTATCAAATTATTTTAAAAGTAACATTTAAATAAAAGGAATAAAAAATGTTTTAATGCCCCTAATTTTAAGATAATATGAAAATTCTGGAGCTTATGTAGTCATAAGAAAGAGAATGACAGGTATCATGTATGTATATATTTATAAGGTATACACCCTAAGACATAAGTGATGCTGGAAATTATTTTTTAATAGAATTTTAAATTAACTCACCCCCCCCTCAAATAACATATGATTTTAATAATACAACTATGGCAAAATATGTAAATATAGCTTGGTAATCTCTATGGTGAACTAAGAAAGAATAACTATAAATAATAAAAAGACAGTCTAATCATTTTACTAAATTTGCTCTTTATATAAAATAATCTTCAATAAGCTTCTCCTAAATAATATAAGAATAGAAAGTATTAATTAGTATGAATAGAATTTCAGAGGTTAGTCTACCTTATCAACTTAAACAAAATATCCACAACCTACTATTTAACTTTTTAAAATAAGAGAGGATATCAGAAAATGCCCTTAATTTCAAGAACATAGTAAAAATAAATTAAAATTATTAACAAAGGAAATTTAATAAATTATTTTATTTTTCCCAGAAAATTTTCTTATGGATATCATCCACTTTTGTAGTTCCAAAAAAATGGAAGATTAATATGGCCACCTAGAGGAGAAAAGTTGATCAACAGATATGCTATCACATTTTCTTACTTTTACCAGAATACCTGTATTTCAGACTTATGACATATAAACTGTTCTAAAGGACCCAACTGAAGGGGTTACTCAGGAATGAAATAGGGAGGATATTAAAGTAGCAGTGATGATCTAACAGAAGCTAAAATATTAATTTTGCAGTGTTCCTGACAAGTACAGTTTTTATAACTTACTGTGTGACCTTCGGTTAAAAATTTCTTATTCAATCTAAAATCTCTTACTCTACAAGATGAGGATAATTTCATCTACCATGTGAGCTGCAGTGAAGATTAAAGACGACAACGGGTACAGAAACTAAGAGTCAGGCACACAGCAGGAGCTCAATCAAAGGCACAAGTTCTGCTCTGGTCTCGCCTGACCCCTGCCCAGCCCTCCCTGACCCTCCTCTACTCATGTTGCCAATACTGGCTGTTCCAATGCTTCTCTGCTGGATCTACTCAGCATTGAGAAATGGACTAACGGTTCCTTACCAGCACTAATGAGTTAACAGTATATCAGGTAAAAAACGTACATTTAAAACTACTTTTCTTTCCATTTAGTTACCTCAACCCACATTAGTCAAGTCTGATCTTTATAAACTTGCAGAATAATATGCAAAGTAGAGGGTCAGAGCAGTAAGGGTAAGTATAATCTACTCTATTCATCCCTTTACTTGTACCTCAGGAAAATGAACCAAATCGTACACCAAGAGAACTGTGTACTCAGTCGTCCTCTTCGGTGACCGGCTTGAAGCGAGCAATATTTATGCCGAGTCAGCTATGCAGAGGCACAACCGTCTGGTGGAGACTTGAATGTGTATTTGAACCAAATCCCTTGCTTCCCAAATATGTACAGAGGAGGACAAGATTGCTGGGTTGGAGGGAGAAGGTGGACACTCGGGTTACAAATCCCTTCAACTACCTCTTTCTTGACTCTGGAAGTTGATAGGAGAGGGGAGTTGGTAAGAAAGTGTAGGCAGCAAATATACACACTGTTATTACTTATTCTTAATAACATTCAATCTAACTTATTACTGTATGCAACTAAAACTTTAGTTGAAAGTTATTTGATCAACTTCTATTGGACTTCTATCTGCATTCTCACCCTTCCCAATCTCTCTGCAGCACTCAAAAGTCTCCTTCCGTCGCTGGTAAAATACAACATTCTCCTGATTAGCCACTTTGTCGCTTTTACTTTCTCTTCTCTGTTCAATACCCTTAATTCTCCTGTTAATGAAAGAAAATGATTCTCTGATCTTTTCCCTCCATATATTCTCCCTCATCAATTTAATCCATTCCCATGGTGTCTATTCTCTAAGTGTACATGATCTCAAAACCTTTCTCCCTAACTCCATTCACGATTTCAAGCTCCATAGCCATTTCCAATTTCTTAAATATCCTATCTTGTATTTAAATATATTTATATATAATCACTTTTATGTCTCCCACCCCCCTACTTTCAACAAAAATCAGATACCTATCTGTATTTCCTATTTATATTAACAACCTCATCATTCTCCCAGTCATATATGCTGAAAACCAGTGTCATATTTGACATTTCCTCCTTTCTAATGTTCTAAAAACATGCAATTCCCTAATCCAGCAAATTCTACCTCTGTAATATCTCTCTTACCCTCCTATATTCCCATCGCCACTACTATAATTCAGATTTTTAGCATTTTCCACATAGACCATTCTGAAGACCTTCTTAATTGGTGTCTTTTGCTATAATCTTTCTCGCTAAATTAACCTTTCCAAAACACATCCCAGATCGTGGTGAGTGGGTTCTCATTGGCTAACAATCCAAACTTTAGTCAGAGAGGCACTCCAGGCTTCAGACCTCATCTTTCTTTCCATTTTATTTCCTACATATGTTGAAGCCAAGTAGACTTCTCTCTGTTCCTGAAATATTTCCTACATTTTACCACTTTTTACTTTGGGGTTTATAAAGTTCCCTCTATCTGAAATATCTCTACCTATTCTCTTCACCAACTTTCTACCCATTCTTCAAAGCTGAACCCAAATGCCATTTTCTCTGATGCTCTCTCGTATCTTCACCAATAGATGGCATTTCACTTCCTTCCTTAAAAATCTTTTAGCATTTTATGTGTACTTCGGCATCTTTGCCTGTTGGCATAGTCAGAATTTACTCTCTCTTGAAACTGCTCTTCCCAATTTCCAATCAAATTTATCTGTTTTCCCCCCCACTCTACTGAATCTGTTCTGGGCTCATAGTAATCTTTGATTTTTTAATAGCAATAACCAATGATACAAAAACCAATCTCCTAGTCTACTGTATCTTACATTATCACCTGGTCATCTCCCCATCCTAAATCTCAATGACATTTTAACAATAAGGATATCTATCTCAACCTGGATATTTCACAGACACTTCAAATTCTGCATGACCAAAACTAAATTATCTCTTCCCACAAACTTGTTTCTCTAATGCTCTCTAAAAATCTTGATTCCTCACTCATTATACACATTCAGTCATTCATCAAGATATATTGAGACCATCCCTAAATATATAAATTCATTATCCCTAAATTCACTATCAACGAGGATCTCATCACTGTTTATATAACTGGTCTTTCTGCCCCCAGCAGCTCCTACCTCCAATTCATCTTCCATTACAATAGTTAAATAATCTTTCTTAGATACATTGATCTAAAAGTGCCACCTTGTTCAGCTTAAAGACCTTCCAGGACTCTATATTTCCGATAAATGTCCAAAATCCTGAGCACGGTAATCAATCCTATTACCTTCCTGTTCTCCAAACACAGATTCTAAATTAAAGACACTGAAATACACTCTTCTGCTTTCACGCAATCACTATTCTATGGTTGTTGAAACAGTTCTCACTTAAGTCCAGTGCACCTATTCTGTGAAGACTGAATGAGACTTCCCCATATCCCCACCTCCCAAACAAAGTCTGAGTCACCTCCTCCTCTGTATTTCTACAGTACTGTGTTCATGAAACTAACAGACCACTTATCACATCATATTACACATATAGTCATGGTCTTCCTCCTTTAGTGTGTGAGCTCTTTCAAATAAGCTTGTTTTATCTGCTTTGTTATCCATAGTATCTAGTATGGCATATAAAAAGCTTTCAATGAATGTTTATGAAATAAATAAATCTAATTTTAGAATTCCTAAAATCATCTACCCTGGGTGTTTTATCAAATAATTTAGGGTAAAGTGGCAGGAATGTACAAGTGGGTCTTACACATATAGGTTAAATAAAATGACAAAGTTGATTCCAGGACACTTTGACCAACCAGCTCCAGAGGTTAAGGCTAGAATAGCCACTGAGATTATGCTTCCCTGCTCACTGCATCTGCCACAGACACAGAGCCATACTAGAATAACAGGACAACAGAGAAGAATCAAGACAGCAGAGAAGTGTAGGGAATGATGGGAAGAAGTAAATAGGGAAAAATAAAAATCCTAAACTGAGGCTGCAAAAAAGGGAATTGCCCAAGATCACATAAAACTCAAGGCTTGCTCATGACTACTCATTATCATCGCCATCTCTGTTTTCACGATCCTCATCTACAACTACCATTTACTGATCTCTTACCTATTAGGTGCCAGACAGGATGCTAAAAACTACCACATGTATCATTTAATGTTCATGACAACCTTAATAGGAAGATATTATCCACATTTTAGAGACAATAAAACAATCCTATAAACAATTAACTCTATTACACAAGGTTTCATAGCTAATATGTTAAGTCACAGAGCCAGAATGTGAACAAGGGCCAGGCTTCAAAACCCATTCTTTTTCTGTTCTACTGGCCATAAGCCAGAGGTGTATATAAGTTGAGGACTAGCTTTACTGCTTTGCATTATTTAGTTATCTTTGTAAGCACATGTCTCATTTTCTCTAGTACCAGAAAGGTATTTTACAGGATAGAGTCCATGTCTAATATTTTTTATTTCTTCTCTAGTATCTCATAATGATCCTTCTATATAGTAAGCACTCAGGATCTGATTAATTTCTTATCACACCTATATACTAGTAGAAATAAAAAGAATGTATATCGATCTTTAATTAGCATTAAGCCAAATACAAAAAAGATGATGTAGCTCCTTTGACAACCGTATATGCTGGAGTAAGACTTTAAGTCATCAATTGTAATCAGCCCTAAAACACAAACCACAGCTATAAAATTAAGGACAGTTTGTATTTTGTATAATAAAAAGATGCTAAGATATACTGTTCTTTTCTTCAGATCTGGGTATAAAGATAATAATTACTATGTAAGTAGTCATATATTGTAACAAGCACATGAACAGCTTACTAAATGTGGACATAAATATGCTTTAATTAATGGCAAAAACTTTTTTCTCTTATAGAAAGATGTAAAAACATGTGAGAGTGGACTTAACTTCTATATAGGTTGAGTTCTAAAGTCAATGTCAGTACAAAAGGCAAAAATAAATTAGAGATAAAATAATCCTTGAAAATTCCTTAAATCATCCTCAAAGCATAGCATAATGCAGTACCAGCTCTCAATAAATCCACCTCAGACAGTTCTTCCTCCCATACAGAACAGATCACCATTTCTTCTGCTATGTGCCATGTGAAGTATTTGGCTCATGTTTAGGGGCCATATTGAATGAGAGAGCATACATTCACACACTGGAATCATATTCAACACTGTTAAATACTTAGACTATATCAGTTCTTGTAACAGGTATTTAAAAACTGATGTCATCTGAGAGAACAGATTCACATCTTCCAACTAATGCTTGCTAGGCAGAAGTTTATTGTGGAAAGAGAGCTAGAATTACCACTGTATTTAAATTATTTAGTGTTTTGCTTTTGGGTGTTTTGGTTTTAGTTTTGTTTTTTGGCTTGGGCCCAAAGATTTGAATCTGAATAAATTATATTCCCAGAACTCTGACTCTACCGTATGTGCTATTTGGTTTATTTTGCAACCATGGATATCTAGAATTTTAAATACAAATAATCTAATACTACAGTGTGTCATCTAAAAAAATAATTAACCTATCTTACCTTCATCTATTGATGCTTCACTACTGTAGCCATCATACTCTGCAGATAGAGGACTATATTTTTGTCTTGTTTCCCAAGTATAATTCTTTTGTCTGGAATCTGCCAATGGTAGTCTGGAATTGTGTGTTCTGGATAAGGCTTCATGGTATTTACCCAGTGCTTCATCTTCACTTTCAGAGGATGAACCATGCTCATCTTTGTCCATGTAGGAATTATCTATTTGCAATGACAAAGAAAGCACATCAAATTGTAATGCAATAAACTATGAAGAATTTGCAATATATACACACCCATATACACAAAGATATATATGTCATATATACCCATATACACACACAGATATATATAAACATATATACAAATACACACACAATCTGAATTTTCAGCATTAGAGAACTATAATTTTTTAATTTAAGTAGGCTAAGATTTAAATATTAAGTTTTAATAAAGATTGAATTGTTATAATTATATAAATAATGTTAGTCACAGAGGTTTTCCGACCATGTTAAACATAAAGAAAATAAAAGAACTCGCCATCTTATGCAACTGTTTTTAAAGGATCAGTAGTACACAAAGGTAGTTCTAAGTATTGCCAGTACATATAGACCTGATTCAAATAATTCATGATACGAGATATTTCTGGTTATCATCTTGACCAAAATTTTTCAACACTGGCAATGCTTAGTGCTAGGATTGCAAGAGAGAAATGAGCAGACAGATATTATTGGTGAAATTACAATAGGTCAAATTTTTCTAGAGAGCAACAAACTTATAAATCTGCACGGTCTTTGATCCATTTGTAGGAATTTACCAGTTCCGTTTCTAAGAATTCAGCCTGAGAAAATAATTAATAGGTGAGCAAAGATATGTATTTCAGACAATTTACTGCATTCTGTTTAATAGTAAGAGAAAATATAACCTAAACATCCATCACTGGGTCTTACGTAAATTATGTATGATATATCTATGCAATGATATACTACACGGTCATTAAAAATGAGGTGAATTTACAAGTACTCACAGGAAAAGAATTTATAACATCATGTTAGGAGAAAAGAGAAGGCTATAAAATAGAAGGTATATTTATAGTTTCATTGAAAAATATGTATATACACGCTTACATGCAATAAACACACCCATACATGCAGCATATATTTGTATGCACATACAAAAATGTGTGGAAAAGTATACACCAAACTTTATCTGCGAACAGTAGAATTACCAGGAAAATTTTCCTTACATATACCTAAATTTCACATAAAATTTTTAGGGAGTATAATTTTATTATTATTTTTTAAAGCACTAGTTATTATCTTTTAAAAAGGTAAAAAATTTGAAACTGCAACATGCCGAGAAACATTTAAACTAAGATGTAACCTTTTAGAATTGAAAATTAACTCTAGAAGGATGAAGAGACAACAGAAGGTAGAATTTATGAGTTCAGTCTAGATATTTTTCTCTTTATACTTAGTTGAGATCATTTGTACTAAAGAAATAGAGGTTTGAAATTCAAGTGGGGAGACAGAATAAGTAATTTTAAAATGTGGGATAGAAACTGAATGTTTGGAGTTAGAAGAAGCCAGGATGTCACTAATCTAAATCTCACTTTTTAATTCAGTTAAATAAAACCAGTAAAATAAAAGGGTGAAAATATAACCAATGTCATATTTTGCATTACCCAATGTGTAGTCACTGGCCACATGTAGCTATTCAAACAATTAAAAATAATAAAACTTAAAATCCAGTTCCCCAGTGCTAACCAGCCATATTTCAAGTGCTCAATAGCCATATGTGATTAGTGGTTATTATATGGAGCAATATGGATATACAGAACTTTTCCATCATTGCAGAAAGCTCTATTGGATGGCAGAGATGATGGCAGAGATGATGGCAGATCTGGTCTAGAACGCAGGCATTGTGACTCCCGGTTCAGAGATGCCGGCACTTTGTGGATACCATGGTGGTGGTCTTAAAGCAGGAGAGCACTGAGGACAATAACTAGAAATTCTACAGTCACACTTCATCTATTATATAATACCGCCTAGAGAAGCCCTGCATTCAGAAATAGAGAAGGAAATGCTTCCTCCTCTTTCTGTACCTTATAAGCTCTACATCAGAACCTAGAAAACAGGAACTAGTAAATTACAGTTCAGCTATACGAAAGGATAATCTATGGGTCAAATAATTTTTAAAACAATTTCTAGAACATAACATTTTTAAGTTTAGTCCTGACTATAATCTGGAAAACTTGAGAGGTATTTGGTTTCTTTAGGTACTAGCAGGCTTCTTAATAAAAACAAATCAAAACGAAATTAAAAACTCTATATTGCTACTTGTGAAGTATTTATTACTAACTAGTGTATGTTCTACTGTTATTTTCTGAATAAAATAATGTATAAACTATTCTACTTAATTTTGTATGTTTCTTTATTTTTGCTACTTCAAGTAATAAAACTACCAAAAACCACTGCAGATACCAAAATCCAAGGATGCTCAAGTCCCTTATATACAGTATTTGCATATAATCTATACACATGCTCCTCTATACTTTAAATGATCTGACAATTTATAATAATACAATGTAAATGCTACATAAATAGTTGCCGTACTGTATTGTTTAGAGAATGATGAGAAGAAAAACAGTCTGTACATGTTCAGTACAGATGCAATCATCATAGGCATAACTATATACAAGTATGCGTTAGCAACAGCATAAAATTAAAAAAAATTTCGATCTGTGGTTGGTAGAATCCACAGATACGGAATCCACAGATATATAGGGTTGATTGTATTTCCAAAAAATGGCGATTCTCTTTAGTTAGCTCATTCATTCTGGATAAGCCTCTAGTAAATCATTTAAAAAGTATTATATAATTGATAAATAGCAGATCTCTACTACATATAAAGTCATGTAGCAGAACTAAAAAAGTCTTCCTCATATCTACTGTTACTCAGATTTTTGTTATTTTATGAGAATCTAAAATTATAGAAAAGTTCCAGGTGCATATTTTGTAAATAAAAGCCAGTGTACTTTTGACCTTATGATCAGATCAGCAATAAATGGAAATGACGGTATTACCAGAAGTAATTACTAGCAGTATGAAGCAATTCTGCAACCAAAACCAAGTAACTGTTGGCTAATTGTTTTGAAAACTGTCACAAATATTGTGATTGAAAAGTACAAATGCTTAGCTGGAATCTTAATTCTACACAGAGAACTCATGAATAATAATAGATTTGTTCACGTAAACACACAATAGACATATAAAATTCTTAATGTATGGCTAAACAGATAGACACATATCCTGAAGCATGTTACTTAAAATAAAATCTGCTCTGAAAGAAAAAGATAAAACAGTTAATATAGATAGTTACTGGGACAGACTTGAAGAGCAACATTGTATAAAGGATTTTGGTGTTAGTTACAAAAATATAAAATTTTAAAATGCACTATTGCACACCAAATAAACTCCAACTAAAGCATGCACGCTACTTAAGAAAACCATTGAGTTTCTGGTTGTAAAATAAATGGACATTAAGAAAAATTAAGGCTGATGAAAAATTGGCCAAATAATGTAGGAACCAGAAGCAATACTTAACTAAGAGGTGTACGAATAATATAAATGGTCTTGAAATGACCATGAGAAAAAAGAAAAAAAATGAATTACTTTAAAAAAGTCTTCCAGTAAAGAAAGTCTTAAAATAGATATATAAGCATGTAACAGGAAAATTCAGAAATGTGGATGGTGTTTTCCTAATTAAAAAAATAAATCAAGAGAAATTTTATCACTCAAACCCACATTAGGAGACCTCACCTTTTTCTGGTATTATCTTAGAATATTTTTCATCTCTACTCTTTGCTGTTTCTTCCTTGGCAGAAATGGCTTCATTTTTCTTTGTTTTTATAACTCCTTCCACTTTGTAGCATTTTGTTGGATTTATTTGTTCTTTGATTTTTCCATGTAACTTATCTTTAGAATTAGTTGATGGTGCTAGATGCATGTCTTCTTTCATAATGGGTTTCTGTATCAACTGTCTATTGCTTGCCAAAATATCTTTTGGAGAACATTCATTTCCTATACGCTCATTCCCCTTGGATCCTTTACTTTTAATATGTTTTTCAGCTTTCCTTATATGATTTTCTTTCATTTCTTGATACCTTACCTCTTTTAAATCATTCTTACCATGACTGGAAATTCCTAATCCTATTTTTTTATATCTGTCAGTATGTCCAAGTTCTTGACAAGTAGATCCAGCCTTTGCATTCTGCTTGATAACTGATGTCCTGCCATCACTCACATGGTCTCTCAAAGAATCACCAGCATTATCAGTCTCTTGATTGTCTGACAGAGTCTGCTGCCTATCATCAATATGTTTAAATATTCTTTCTTCATTTATTCCTTGATCTTGCCTTTGTGAAACTGAAGTACTACAATAAGCTCTTTGATTTGCTCTGTGCTCTAAATTGGATTGTGTTTTCTGACACTTAGTGTTTTCGGAGACTTCTGGTGACACGGCATTTCCTTGTTTAGAAGTATCGACAGCTTCTGCTGCTGCAGAGCTCTCGTCTTCTGGGCGAAAGCCATTTATCATACTGGTTACCTGTTCAGCAACTGAGTCACTTAAAGCATAGCTGACTTCCCCAACGGCAGTGGTCAAATCTTCTACGACATTACTGATTGTGTCCATCAGAGAAGACATTGAAGGCAGATTCTGCTGAAAATTTCTGAAAAATGCCATTTTCTATCTCCTTGTCCCTAAAAGGTGCAATAATGAAATTTTCTCTTCTTAAAATAACTACTTTGGAATCTGAATTTAACATTTACTTAAATGTCGCTACTCATGAGCTCAATATTAGTATTTCACATTGTGGCTTTTTAAATCTTTCTGTAAATGCACTATGCATTGGCGGAAACGTGTTGAAGCAAAGACTCTTCCAAAAAAAGAAAAATCAAACCACGTGGCTTAAATATAATGACACTTTTTCCTACTCCATAGCTATCATAACAGCAGCAAGACAATATTTTCCCCTCAAATACTATTGGTTTTTAATTCTATACCTGCAAGAAGAAGTATAAAAAGGATTTTTATTATATACTTTCAGTTCATTTATTAATACTTTATATAGGGGAACTACTATATCTTATTAACAAACTACCAATATCATTTCAAATTAAGAAAAATATTAAGGAAAAAATATCTAAACAGTTGCGCAGAGGTTAGAATGGGGAAAGGCAGAGGGCGAACATTTGCTCAGTAGCTAGGACATGCAAAGCATTATGATTTACAAATTCCGTCTTACTTGATCTTATAATAACTCTAGGAAGTAGATACTATTATACCTATTAAATAAGTGAAATAAACCACGGCTCAGAAAAATTAAGAAGGTTCCTGAGACTTTTCCAATAGATCCTCAAAGTCAAAACAATTTTTATGATAACAGTTGAGATATTTAGCTTTGCCACTTCCACTTGCTCACAAATGACACTGCCGTCTTCCGGAGGCTACATGACACAGTGAATGCAGAAGCAGATATGAGAATCCAGCTGTTTCTTCCTTCTGTGCTGGTGGTTGAAGGGAAATTCCAAAAATGCCAGACAATGTCCCTCTTCCCATAACAAATATATTATTTAATTAAAAAGTGTTATTTATATTAACATGTAATAGGCTTATTGCTTTTTTTAACGAATTGATTAAAAATATTTTTTAAAACTTCTTAGTTTTAACTTCTAATATGCTACATATCAATAGATACAACTCACATAAACAAAAGCTCTTTGGGGTCCTCGATAAATTTTAAGAGTGTAAAGGGGTGATGAGACCAAACACACCAGAAAAGCTGAACCGGAGAATTACTGGAGGCTGCCCAAAGAGATCTCTTTAACCAGTTCATTCTATACACATGATAAAACAGCAGGACTTAAGTATGAGAAACCCTAAATTTAATCAAATCAAAACCACACCCAGTACTATAGTTCCCTAATGCAAGTCAGAGATGTAATTCAACAATGAACAGGTTTTTATAAACAATGAAGCTATCATTTTTTTAAGTTATCGGAAGAGAAGACATCTCTCGAATGTATGTACACAGATAAGAAAAGCAAAGCTCCTCTGCTAGAGCTCCTCAAGATTCTTCCTTGCTTTTACAATTGTCGACTTGCTCCTGCCACCATTTATACAAGCCGGTCTTTGGAAACAGCAAATAAAGAACTCTTTGGATACTTGAAACCCATATAATTTTATTAACCACTGTCACCCCAATAAATTTAATAGAAAGAAAAAAAATTTTAATAACACCAAAGAAAACCTTTCCATAAGGGAAAGAACATTACAGCCCTCATCTTTCCTAGTATATCAAGTCATAGTAAGTGATATAATGTCTATGGTGCCAAGGGAGGAAGAGGAACACTAATTTTTATAATCGGACTTTAACCATATACTAAATTACTAAAGAAAACACTTTCTGCAAACAATAAAATTATCTATCAGCTGAGAAGTCAACAGTAGGTAAAGAAAAGGGTGAATACTTTCAAAAGTGTTCTAGGGAAACAGGAAAAAAGCTCTCCAGAGAGTTATTTGGACAATATATTTAATCTATATAAAGCAACAAGATACTTCCTTGTTAAAGCATGTCTACTTATAATCTCAAAAGCAAACCTTATATATGAAAAATAAAAATGTTATTTTGTGAAAGTGTGTAATTAATCTTTATGTAACATATTAGCAATTTGTGAGCAACAGAAAGATAACTGAAAATAATTTACTTAATAGATTTTTTACTCTCATAGAACAGTGGCTCAAATGTTAATTTACAATACGTCAAAACCAACCTTTTTACTATATATTTAAAAAAATAATAGGGTAGTATAGATATAAAGAACAAACAAGTGAAGCAGTGATGATACTTACAAATTTTATCTTGTGAATTCTTCCTTGTACTGTATCCTGAACCAAGATCTGGAAAACCGCCAACATTTTCAAAACAGAACTTCTTATTAATATAGAGAAAAAGGAGCAGCATCAAGATAATAAACACCCCAACAGCTGACAAAAATCCAACTGCCTCTGGAGATACTAGAGAAAAAAAAGTCACAGCTGTAAGCATTTATTCTTCTTTACGCTACAAATAAGAAGGAAACCCCCACAGAAATGTTAGATCACTGCCTTCTTTGAATTACATTTTTAAACTGTCATAGTTCACAAGAGTTTAGTTTATAAAAACAAACTGCAGTTCAATGAGTTGTTCAATAAAGGCATTTATTTAAATCTTCTAAGTTTCCATATAAATTATGTTGAAACAATCTTAAAAGACAGGAGTCTACAAAATAGGCAGTTACGTTTAATTCGTGAATTAGAAAAAATTATTTTCTATGCATGGATATATTAATCAAATTTGTGAGAACGTTTATTATTATTCTTATCTCTAAAAGCTTTAATGCCCCTTATTAAAACAAACTTTGGCTTCTTAACCTGGTGTTCACAGCTCCAGCCTCTCTTTTCACATTATACACCAATTAGATGGCTCTAATCATCGCCTCAGAATCAGCTACATGTATTACCACACACCTTGTTTTTGTTCATCCACTTCCCCTTGCCTAGAATGACCAAGTCTCGTCTCTACTGTATCCCACTCACCCACTCAACCAACCAGTATTGTTGAGCAGCAGCCATACATCAGGCATTATCATAGACACAGTTCCTGTCTTCCATGAACAGGCTGGTGAAGACAGTCATGAAATGGAGCAATAAAGGCTACAAGTAGGGGGAAGAATGGAGGCTGTGAGACCCATGGAAACACTTAATCCAGTGTTGAAAGATCAAGTAAGCATTTCTGAAAGTTATGGCCTGTATGATTATATCTTAAGGATTAGTAAGAATTAGCCAAGTTAACACTATTCCAGGTAGAAGAAACAGCATGTACAAAGGTCCAGAGACAGGAGATCACTTTGTAGTCCAGAAACTCAGTGAAACTCTTTTAATGACGAACTACCACATTCTCAAGATAATCCGATCTCAAGAGAATACATGAAATCATCCAAGGGGATTTTGTAGTGTGAGAACAAAGTCTTCGATTTCTACAATCCTCGGCAATCTCTCTTTCCTTTCAACGTCTGCATTATTTGTCACTACATGTTATTTGGAGTTAATAGAAATGAAATTTTTGGATCCCCGGTGCCTTACATATAATATTAAGTATTAACTGAGAATGAATCGTAGGCTTCAAATACCCTCTACAACCTATGACCTACTCATTCTTCCTCCACTGCTCAAGTAGCAACTAAAATGTCATCTCCAATATAATTTCTTTAATCAAAAAGAGCCAGGACAATTAGCATCTAACTCTTTTGTGTAAAACGAAGTCACCAACCAGTCCATGAGTGCTTTAATCTCCTAAATTTTCATTATTTGTGAAAGCCAAGCATCCCAGGCATAGAATTGACATGACATTCTACCTATTGAAAGCTGGGGCGACAGCACTGCGGTAGGGGAAGGCGCAGAGGGTGGTACTGTGAGGGAGGGGCCGTGAGCGCGAGGGGAGGAGGGGGCGGGAGTGGTGGAACTGCTGTCTGAGTATCAGGCTGGCGCAGAGGAACAGGTCCTGCTACTAGGACCAAGAAGTTATGCCCAGACATTAGCCCTGCCCGTCCTGTTATCAGGCTGAAGAATAATCAGGAAAGAGAACAGTCTTTTAATAAAAGGATCTAAGTATATGACATAAAAACAGTGGTATGCATCAAGCTGGAAGGATGAGGTAAAAATGAAGACAGAAGAATTATCATCAGGCTTTCTAAAACCTAGGAATGTCAGAAGCAGGACAGAATCTGGTATAAAGAAGCAAAATGCTCCATATATTTTACGAAGAAGCAAAATGCTCCATATACCTATATTCGATATTACTCTGTAAATAGCAAATAAGTATAGGAGCTCCTTCTAGCTCAGGCCCAAAACACACTAAGAAATTTGATGCCTTAAGTGAACAAACAGCATTAGAGAAAAGGCAGCCTAAAAAAAAATCTTCCATTTCTTAGAAAACTCAATGAGAAAACATAGCTCACCTGATTTAAGAAAGCTAGTTATTGCTAATAAAAATAGTAACAAGCACATATAGCAAATATTATGTGCTATTTATTGTTTTAAGCACTTTACGTATGTTAACTCTTAATCTTCACCATTATACTATTATAATCCCCATTATAAATTGTGATATGAAGAAATTAAACAACATGCCAGCTATTAAGAAGAGTCAGGATTCAAACCCTGTCAGGCTCTGTCCTTTTAACTACTGCTCATACTGCTTCTCCTGTTTTCCTTCTCTCCTTCCCTTTTTGCCTCTTCCTATCCTGTGCCTCAATCCTTATTTTTGTGTTCCTCTCATCTCCCTCCTTCCCACTTTAAAATTTAATCTAGGTAGAAAGATCAACTATAAACAAGTATGATATGGTAAGTATTATCGCAGAGGTATGAATATAAAGTATTACTGGAACACAAAGAAGAAATAATACCTGGGGAAGTTACAAACACTTCAGAAAGGAGGTGACACTTGAGTTGGGCATGAAAGATTAATACAGTAAAGGACAGGTGAAACAGCATGGTGAGAGACACAGAAACAATGTGCATGCAGTCTATGAGCGCTAACAGGCGGCAGTCATGGCTGTCTTATTGACTTGTGCGTTCTCAAAGCACCTGGCACAATGCCACCTAAACGTCTGTAAATGAATGAATGTGTGTTCAGGAAAGATCAAGAATATACCAGAGGAGCTGTAACTGGAGATGAAAGCAAGGTCCAAACTGTCAAAGAACCTTGAGTGCCATCCTAAAGATTTTGCACTTGAACTACTTTCCTTAAAACAATGAGAAAACTGAGATACGACAGGGAATAAACGGTGGCAAAATGAGTTCTTAAATCAAGGAGTAATGGTGATGACAGAGATGTGAATTCTAGTCTTTGTTCAAGGAAAATTTATAATAACCCAATTTATTAGATGTCGAGGACATGAATGACGAGAAGTTTAGGATAATTTTAAAGTTTCTAGCTTCAGTGGGTAACACCCTTAACAAAAATGAAAAGAGATAAGAAAGGTATGTGGTTTAGGGAATGGGGGATAAGAGGAAAACAGAGAAAGAAAGGTGGATAATGAGTTTTGTGTCTGACACGTTACATTAGAAACGTTAGCAGAACGTTTCAGTGTAGATGCCTAGTCAAGGGAGAGAAATATGAGTATAGTGTTCTGGTGAAAATCAGGTTAGTTATAAAAGATTTGGGAGTTTTCTCTTCTGCTCATCTTATTCCATGTGAAAGATTTCACTGACTAAATACAAACCGAACTGACAAATGATTGGTGCTAAGCTTTATTAATAGTAAATCTCTTACTTTACAAATTTTTAGATAAATATATACTGTGACTTTGGACGAATTTTTTTTTTTTAAAATCTTTCCCTACTAAGAAAAGGTGAAAATGCCTAATGTAAATAAACTACTCACACAGCTTCCCTTTTATCTATCACTTGACTAAATGCTCATTTCCTACATTCATTGAAAATATTTCATGTATTTAAAAGTTTTAAATGGTGATATGGTTGTAGACAAGAAATAAATAACATTTCTAACAAAGTATCAGAAAGCTTCAGATTTTTATTATCATCCTTATTAAAATAATATTTATTATTTCAAATGACATGATACTAGAAGTTGGCCAATAACAGTTCTAAGTATAAAAATATTTGACAAAAGCCCAGTTGTGTATAAAACTGCAATAAAAAATATACTGCATTAAACTAAAAACATGAATGCTATAACACCATTAAAAAACGGAATAAAATTATACTGGCTTAGACCTCACTAATATAAAATAGGAATTTACCCCTAAAGTCTTATTTATATTATGAAACTGCTTATAAAGCCATTCTGAATAACTATTTCTGAAATTATGGTTAATCTACCTACACATAAACCTACTTTTTTCAAACATTCTAGATCATCCACTGCAGGCAACTAAATGCTATTTTAAAATGCATATTACCCTTAAGGAGGACCTTCAAAATCCCTATTTAACAGCACAAAGCTACAACCTCAATACAACCCAGTTTTATAGATATGGGTATTGAAATTCAGAAAGAGTAAGCAGAATTTTCAAGATCTTAAAATTATTATTTAGTGACAGTATCCTGTTTTGAATGCAGACGCACTGATCCCTGAGCCTAAAATGTTAAACATGAAACCCTATTGCTTCCTGTCAGGCACTGTTATAATTTTTTCCATTTTAAACTTTAAAGCTCAAAGAATTTTATGATAGTTGAGTACTGTGTATTATCTTAGTCTTTAGATAAGAAAACTAAGGCCAAGAGAGTAATTGACTTGTCTAAAGCACCAATCTAGGAAACGGTGGAACCTGCATTTGAACCCAGGCATTCTGACTCCAGAGCCCATCGTCTTAAACACCAAGCAATACTGCTTTCTTACATGCCAACCTGCAATATAAAAAATAAGGGAAAGCTATGTGAGCAAAGTAATATAGCTCACTATGTCTATTATGAAAAAATATTTTATGGGTTAGCTTTTATATACATCAAAAGATAGGAACTGATTCTAGCTTTCTTCAGAATAAATATATAAATCATAAAACGAATAATTTTTTCTATTCAAGATACTTTTTGAAATAGTCTAAAGTTCGTTTTAACACTATGCTGAGAAACCAAAATCAATGGTACATCCCTATATGCCATGTTTGAAAAGTTAATAAACAAAAGTTTAAAAAAGTATTCTATAAAACAGTATGTTGATGCTCATTAGCAATGCTTGATTAAATATAGATAAGGTTTCTGTGAGCAATATAATCCTCTATGTGAATTACCTAAAGACAAAATGCAAAGCAAAAAAGAGTACAAGGCATAATCTTTCACCAAAAAATAACAAAAAGTTAGGTTACCTAATATTAATAATTATTTGTTACTTATATTTAACTACCTTTAGTAGCTATCTTTACTATATATTTAGAAATGAATATATATATTTGCAAAAGGTAAATTTGTAAAAGATACTATTTTTTGTCAAAATTCAAGCTTCAATAATAGTGGTAAATTTCTACAGATAAATTGGTCATAGAAAGAAAATGACAAAATTATAGTCTTACATAGTAAAAGCAAGAGCAGATCCATTCTGACTTGAAAGCGCTGTAAAACTCACCTAAGTTCTACTTGCCATTTTGTTACAAAAGAACACTTTCTATGTAGTTTATGAGACAATACTGTAATATACATAAAAATAAGCATAAGGGAAATATTAAGCCAACATATTTTCAATATTAATTTATACATACAATAATACTCTTCTCTAAGTAAAAATGTGTATCAAAACAAAGTATAAATTATAATATAAATTTTACAAAACTATTCTAGTCATATTTTAAATGTGAATTTAAACAAAAAGAACCTATGCTTCTTATAATTCTTTTAACAAACAAGAATAAAGGGAAACAACTTACAATTTGCATTATGTGGCCTGGTCTGTACTACTGACTTGTCCTGCTGGGCATGAAATACTAATCCTCTAAACACATGTCATGGAGACTTTAATAATTTATTTAATAGATACGATTCCATCTCTTGAACAAAATGTGAACTACATAGGAAGTCAACTTTCCTTTTAAAAGAAATGCTTTTTATTTAATATTTTTTCTGATATTCTAATCAGAAAAATTCTACGATTTGATTTGCTGTGGTTTGAATTTAAAATGGAGAATTTATCAGTATTTCTGAGAAACAATGTATAAAGAGAAAAGATTAATTTCATGTTTAAATTTCCTTTTGTAACAGCTACTTACACAAATAAAATTTTCCTTGAAATTTTTACAATATGATATAAATGATGCAAAGCTGGAAAGATGACATATATATCAAAAAAAGGAGTATAATATGTAACTATTAACTTGATCTTATTTTTAAAAATCAGTTAAAAAACATTACTCAGAAGTAATATAATTCACTCTGAGTAACTTATGGGGCAACAGAGGGGATGGCACAGATGGCAGTGATGTGGGACATTGCCTAGGATCTTAGAAGTAAAACTGCCCTCTGGGAAAGAGTTATCTGATGTTGGTAAGAAAATTGCTCCCCAACTTGTTTCAAATGTCAAACCAGATTGAACCAATATTTCTTCTAAGTATCTGTAATAAACTGGTTTCATTCAAATATCGTAACAAAAAATCCTGAATCAATCTTGAAATTTCTTTTGCTATTGAAGTATTTTAGATATTAACTCCTTAGCTGATATACAGTTTGCAAATATTTTCTCCCATTCCAAGTTGCCTTTTCACCATGTTGTTTCCTTTGCTGTACAGAAGCTTTTTAGTTTAATAAAATCCCAGTTTTCTATTTTTGCTTTCATATCCTGTGATTTTGGTGTCATATCCAAAAAAATCATTTTCCAGACCAATGTCAAGCTTTTCTCTTATGTTTTCTTCTAATAGTTTTACAGTTTCATGTATTACATTTAAGTCTCTAATTCATTCCGAGTTGATTTTGCATATGGTGTGTGAGAAGGCCCACAGTTCATTTTCTGTATGTAGATACCCAATTTTTCCAACACCATCACTGAAAAGACTATCCTTCCCCATCATGTTTTTGGCACCCTTCCTGAAGAGTAGTTGACTGTAGGTGCATGGATTTCTTTCTGGGTTCTCTATATTTTCTATTGGTTTACATGTCTTTTTTTTTAATGCCAGTACCATATTGTTTTGATTACTGTAGCTTTGTAACATAAGTTGAAATCAACTAGTATGATGCTCTTCCACCTTTGTTCAACTAGCTCAAACTTTCTTTGGCTATTTTGGGTCTTTTGTGGTTCCATACAAATTTTATTACTGTTTTTTCTACTTCTATAAAGTCCATTAGGATTTTGATAGGAATTACACTGAATTTGTAGGTCATTTTGGGTAGTATGGACATCTGAACAATATTGTTTTAATCCATGAACGCAGGATCTTTCCAATTATTTGTCTTTAAATTTCTTCACCAGTGATGTTTTCAGTGTACAAATCTTTTCTCTCTCTGGTTAAACTTATTCCTAAATATTTTATTTTTTTAGTTGCTATTGTGAATAGGATCATTTTCTTAATTTCCTTTTCAATAGTTCATTTTTTCTGTGTAAAAAAATGGCTGATTTTTTATTCAAACAATTTTAATTGAGTTAATAGTAAGCAGTAAAAGTGCAATTACACAAAAAGTGCCATATTTTACAAGTTTAAATTATTTTGCATTGTCTTTACTTGTAAAAGACAGGTGGGACTCGCTCCTTAATAGTTTTAGCAGTGGAATAAGGTACATATTGTTCTGGAGTGCTATTCACGTTGAATTTATGGTTTGTCCAAATAAACTTCTGAGTACATGGTTTTGTTGTTGGAGAATCATGAGTCATGCAGTGAAGCCAACGATTCTATTCATGGGGCACCATGCTTCCATCGACATCCCAGAATGTTTTGCCATTCATTTCACTAGCATATATATAACCCATTGGTGGCGGCCAAAAACCTGCTTGCTGTTTTCATAGTATTTGTTTCTATTTTGTCTTCCCCCACTAATGTAACCACCGTCACATCATTTGCCCTGAATAAAATTTGCAGAGAGCCTCGAAGGCTGCCATGGCCGCGGATTTCCATCTTGTCCGGCAGGCCCAGCCTCCTGGGTGCGCTGCTCAAAATGAATGAATTTTTTGTATGTTGATTTTGTATCCTGAAACTGTACTGAATTCATTCATTAGTTCTAACATTTTTTTCTTCTGGTTGAGTCTTTAGTTTTCTATGTATATAATCATGATCATGGCATCTGCAAAAGAGACAATTTTACTTCTTCCTAATTTGAATGCCTTTTATTTTTCTTTTCTAATTGCTCTGGCTAGGGCTTCCAGTACTATGCTGAAAAGAACTAGTGAGATAGGAATCCTTGTGTTATACCTTATACCAGATCTCAGAAGGAAAGCTTTTAATTTTTCCCCAATGATTACGATGTTAGCTGTGGAATATGTATATGCCTCTATTGCGGTGAGGTACGTTCCTTCTATAACTATTTTGTTGTGAATTTTAACCATGAATGAATATTGACTTTGTTAAATGCTTTTTCTGCATCTATTGAGATGACTGTGTTTTTATTTTTCTTTTCATTTTGTTCATGTATTACACTATATTGATTGATTTATGTTAAACCATCCTTGCAACCCAGAGATACATCCTACTTGATGATGCTATAGGACCCTTTTAAAGTGCTGTTGAGTTCAGTTTGCTAGAATTTTATTGAGGATTTTTTTGCATCTATATTCCGCAGGAATATTGGCCTGTAGTTTCTGAAGTGTCTGTGCCTCATTTGATATCAGGGGGATGATGGTCTCACAAAATGAGTTTGGAAGTGTTCCCTCTTCTATATTTTGAAAAGAATTTGAGAAAGATTGTTATTAATCTTTCTTTGAATTTCTGGTAGAATTCGCCCATGAACCCATCTGGTCTGGGGTTTTTCTTTGTTGGGAGATTTCTTATTGATTCAAATTCCTTATTTATTATTGATCTGTTCAGGCTTTCTATTTCTTCTTGATTTAGTTCTGGTAGGTTGTATGTTTCTAGGAATTTAACCATTTTTCTAGGTTATACAGTTTGTATATAATTATTCATAATAGTCATAACTGTCTAACGCTCTGTTGTAATGTCACCTCTTCCGTTTCTTGTTTTATTTATTTGAGCCTTCTCTCTTTTCTTATTCTAGTTAAGGATTTGTCAATTTTGTTTATCTTTTCAAAAAAAACAACTTAGTTTTATTGTTTCCATTGTTCTATTGTTTTTCTCTATTCTCAATTTCTGCTCTAGTCTTTATTATTTTCTTCCGTCTGCTAAATTTAGGCTTAGGTTTTCTTCCTTTTCTAGTTCCTTGACCTGTGAAGTTAGGTTATTTGTGATCTGTATTCCTTTTTTTTATTAAATTTGTTGAGGTGAAGTTGATTAATAAAACTATATAGGTTTCAAGTGTACAATTCAATAATATGTCATCTGTATATTGCACTGTGTTCACCACCCAAAGTCAAATCTCCTTACATCACCATATATTTGATTCTCTTTACCCTTATCTAACTCCCTACCTCCCCACTTTCTCTCTGGTAACCACTAAACTGTTGTCTGCATCTTTGAGTTTTTGTCTTGTTCATTTGTTGCTTTCAGTTTTATATCTCACATGAGTGAAATCATATGATTCTCAACTTTTTCTAACTTATTTCGCTTAGCGTAATAATCTCAAGATCTATCCATGTTGCTGCAAATGGCAAATTTCATCTTTTTTTATGGCTAATACGTCATTGTATATATGTGCCATATCCATATTCCTTTTTAATGCTGGCATCTGTCACTTATAAACATCTTAGTACTGCTTTTGCTGCATCCCATTAAGTTTCAGTATGTTTGGTTTTTGTTTTCTTTTGTTTCAAGACACTTTTAAAATCTTCTTTTAAGATTCTATTTGACCCAAGGTAGCTCAAAAGTGTGTTGTTTAGTCCATGCATTTGTAAATTTACCCATTTCCTTGCTTTTACTGATTTATGATTTCATTCCATTGTGGTCAGAAAAGATACTTGGTATTTTGATTTTCTTAAATTTAAGACTTGTTTTGTGACTTAACATGATCTATCCTGAAGAATGTTCTGTATCTGCTTGAGAAGAATGTGAATAATTCTGCTGTTAGATGTAATTTCTGTACATGTCTGTTAGGTCCATTTGATTCACAGCACACTGTTCAAGTGAGTTATTCATTGTTTTTCTACCCATTACTGTAAGTTGGGTATTCAAGTCCCTTACTATTATTGTATTGCTGTCAATTTGTGAATTCAAATCTGTCAATATTTACTTTATGTGCTCTGATGTTCAGTGCATATACATTCATAATGATTTTTTTCTGTTGAATTGGCCCTTTTATCATTATGTAATGAAATTTGTGTCAAGTCAGTTTTTGACTTAAAGTCTGTTTTGTCTGATATGAATGCAATCTCTTTCTTTTTGGTTACCATTTGCATACAACATATTTTTTGTCTCTTCATCTTCAGCCTGTGTGTGTCTTTAAATTTAAAGTATCTTGTTGACAGTATACTGCTTGATCTTGTTTTTTTTAATTCCACTTGACCATTCTGTATCTTTTGATTGGTGAATTTAATCCATTAGAGTTAAGAGTAACTGTTGACAGGTGAGGACTTACTGTGGCCATTTTGTTAACTGTTTTCTGTCCGTCATACAGATGTTTTGTTCCTCTCTTTCTCTCTTGCTGATTTCCTTTGTTATCTGACAGTTTTTCCTAGTAATTTGCTTTGATTTTTTTCTCTTTATCTTTCGTATATCTATTATAGGTTCTATATTTTTGGTTAGCTTGAGGTTTGCATAAAATATCTTGTGGTTATAATAATTTGCTTTATGTTGATAACAATTTGCATAGAAAAACTCTACGCTTTTATTCCTGCCCTGCATTTGTGTTCTGGTAGTCAGAGTTTGCTTCTTATATTGTGCATCCATTAACAAAATTTTTATTTATGCTTTCATTTACTGTCACGTTGATGTTTAGCAAGTTTTTGCCTCAATTTGAAGAACCCCCTTAAGTATTTCTTGAATAGCAGACCTAATGGTGACAAACTCCCTTCAGTTTTTGTTTGTCTGGGAAGGACTTGATCTTGCCTTCCTATTTAAAGAATAATTTTTCCAGGTATAGTATTCTTGGTTGGTAGGTTTCATCTTTTAGCTCTTTGAATATATTACCTCGCTATCTGCTGACCTGCAAGGTTTCTGCTAAGAAACCTTCTGATAGTCCTATGGCGGGTCTCTTGTATGTGGCAAATTGCTTTTCTCTTGATGCTTTCAAAATTCTTTGTCCTTGACTTTTGACAATTTGATTATAATGTATCTCAATATGGTCTTCTTTGCGTTGATCCTGTTTGGGAACATCTGAGCTTCATAAATCTGGATGTCCATTTCTCTCTTCAGATTTAGAAAGGTTTTAGTCATTATTTAAGTAAACTTTCTGTCCCCTCCCCTAATCACCTTCTCCATATGGAACACCAATAATGCATATATTGGTTCCCTCGATGGTATCCCATAAATTTTATAGGCTTTCTTCACTATTTTGTTTTTTTTGTGGTTATTCTCTCTTCTAATTAGATGATTTTAAGTGCTGCTGGGTCCTTCTACTACACTTTTCGCCAGTGTGGGGAGCTGTAGCCAAGAGTATCTCTCTTGACATCAGGGCATGTACATGAGTTCAGTGGTGGTACCAGTGTCCTGGAGATGGGTGTGCCGGGCACATGCACAGCAGCACCAGTCCCTGGGGCGCAGGCACAAGCAGATCAGCTGCAGCACCACTGCATGGGTGCAAATGGAATGGTTGTAGAGCCAGGACCTGGGGCTTGAACACAGTGGTACCAGGATCAGGAGTTGGGTAAAGAGGGTGATAACAGCTCCAGCCTGGGAACAGGAAGGACCAAAGAGGTGGCTCCGGACCCCATGTGGGGGGTGCTGCAGTGGCTCTATTCTTGGGGTTAAGGAAGGGGAGATACAGTGGAGGCTACTCCAGAGAAGCTCAGTGGGGTGGAATCTGGGCAGCTCTGTCAAGTGAAATCAGTGTTGATAAAGATTGTGAAGGTCCTCATTGGCAAAAGCTGAAGGTGTCCATGGCAGGCGTGAGACTACTAAGTTCCTTGATGATAGTGGTGAAAGCTGCTGCAGCCTGTCTGCTATTCTTTTCTCTTCTAAAAGGAGGTCATAGCCAAGGGAATCTCCCTTGGTGTCAAGCTCTGTGACTAGAGGATGAGGTGATGTAAGGAAAATTCTCCCTATGCTTTCCTATGTGGCTGTACTCTGTTTTTATGCTCCACTGGATTGCTGCAACTTCTTCACAGTATTCCAGACCTGCCCTTAGAGGTGTTTTCATCGGCGGTTCTTTGTTTTTGTGGGGGGACAAGTGTTGGGACTGCCTAGCCTGTCATCTCACCGATGTCACTCTCTATTTTTTTTCTGTCAAATTAAAATACCCTTTGCTCACCTGAAAACATCTTTTTTTTTTTTTGGCCCTAAACTTGATCCATTCTGAGAAGACACAGCTTTTGCTGAAAACACTACACAGAGTTCAAGGTATGTTGTTTTACTGTGTCTGAATACATATGTGTGCAATCAAAAGTCCATCTCCCTTAAAGGCATATGTTTTCTTATTACCACTAAACAAGTCCAGCACATGACATACATATTGTGCTCCTACTGCCATAGAACAATTTGAGTGTTAAGATTTATTTACTTGAATTTCCAATGTATACTGAATAAAGAATGCAGAGCTCCATTTGGAAAGTGATGTCTTTCTATCATTTTTGTTGCTATCTAAATATCAAGATACAATTAAAGCAAAAATACTTGAAATTAAAAAAAAATTACACTAAAAGCTTTGTAGAAGAGCTCTAAAAAATTCCCTCTAATTTAAACTGAAGATAGAGTTACTGAACAATCACTGAACAAGCATGGCAGTGCTGGAACAGAAGCAAGTAGAAAGGGGTTTGAGTCTTAGTCCTTAGAGGTTGTAAATACAAATTTTAAATCATTAAAGAAGGGAGTAATTTCAACTTAAAATGTTTTATAAAATAAGGAATGGTGCTTCAAGTTAACCAAATCACATGTAACAAAATCAGCATTAATCACATAACTGAAGAAAGAATCTGCAATCGAAAAGAGAAAAGCAATGGAATGATAAAACTGAGAGAAATGAAATTTGGTGGTGTATCATGACACGTATTTCAGTAGTGTTTATTTCAGTCGGCGATTTATGGGAACATTATATAATTTAACTAATAAGAAAGTTTTTCTATTTAAACTGGTAAAAATAAAACAAAATTTTAAAATTGCTGAAATTTATAAAATAAAATATATGCAGCTCAACTGTATATATTGTGTAAGCTAAAACCAGTTCTTATTTTCATGTCCTTAATACAGTGACTTACAATTAGAGCATGTTTATTAAATTTACTTTTGTTAACTAGTCATTTGACCAGAAAAAATATTTTTAAATGGGAAAAAAAATTACAAAACTTTAAGAAACTCTGATCCTTTTAGCAGGTGCCTTTGTATACCCATAGAGTAAGGGTCCCCAACCACGGGCCAGGGATTGGTACCGGTTAAGAACTGGGCCACATAGCAGGGGGTGAGCGGCGGGCCAGCAAGCAAAGCTTCATCTGTATCTGTAGCCTCTCCCCAGCGCTAGCATCACTGCCTCAGCTCCACCTCAGATCGTCAGGCATTAGATTCTCATAGGAGCACCACATAAGTCTCTGGTGCCAAAAAGGTTGGTGACCGCTGGCCTAGAGGGTAGATGTTCTCCTTTCTGTCAGTGAAAAAGTCTGAGAAGTACTAACTTTACATTAATTTACTCAATAAATACTAAGCAATGGGAGTCAAGTCTGAACAAGACAAATTGGTTCCTGAACTCGGAGACTTAGTAAAATACTACAGGGACACTTAACCTTGATGTGGGAGGTAAGAGAAGACCTCCTGGAGAAAGTGACTCCTAAACCGAAATATGAAGAGCCTAGAATAAGAAAGAGGAAGGGACAAAGCAAAAAGAAAGAAGAGTATTTATAGTAAAAAGGCCCAGAGGCAAGAGATAATGACACACTAAGGGAATAGAATAAAAGATGCCAAGTGGAAAGAAACAAAGCTGGATAATAAACCAAGGTAAAATCATGAAGGTCCTTATAAAAATTGTTAAGAGGTTTGAACTTTATCCTGAAGGCAATGGAGACTCAATAAAGTACTTCAAGCATGGAACTGAAAAGATTACTCAGCTGTAGAAATAAGGATGGGAATGGAGGAGAACTAGTATGACAGTCTATAACGTAACCAGTAATCCCAGCAAGAAATGATGACAGCCTGACAAACTAGGTGCCTCAACTGAACAGGCTGAAAGAAAGAGGCTCTTCTTGGAGCTGATCTTTTAAGCTATCTCACATACACAAACTAGTAAAGGTATAAACACATATAACAACCTATATTAATTTTTTAAATGCTTCTTCTGTACCTGCTTCATTAATGCTTCTATTTCCAATGATAGAGAGAAAATTTATAATCCATGGCATTGTATCACAAGCATCTAACAAAACACAAATTATTTATTGATTTCATGAACATATTAAAAAGGTAGTTCATTCACATGATTTACCAAATAATCTTTCTTTTATAAAGATCATATTGATATTCAAGAAAATGAAATATAGATTGTGGACTAAATGTCAAATGCTATTATTTTTTAAAAACAACCATGGAAGTTATGGGAGAAAATATTAGTACAAGTTACCAAAATACCAACTTTCACTATCTAGAAAAATGTGACACCAAGAAGCACTCTTTTTGTTTCAGTAAAATAAATCCAGATAACTATTTTTTTCTGTGAAAGAGTGATTAGTTATACAGATAAGGAAAATATATATGAGGTCCAGCTTTCTTAAATAAATCTTATAATTTTCTCTAAAATGAAACTTCAGTTTAATCAACAAACTTACAGATAGGACCTAAATTCTAGATTAAGATTTGAAAACCCAAGTAACCATGAGGCTTCGTGGCAGGCCACACCACCTAGGATACCTCTCAGGCATGCACCGGTATTAGAGCCAGTTTTGTTTTTGTCTGCCTTGTACCGACCTTGCTGGTTTATCACATTTGCCCTTATTAGTGAATAGACCAAATGCCATAGAGGCCATTAAAGTCACTCCCTCCCTAACTGAATAATCTCTTTTTCTGGCCCAGCAACTTGAAGTCAGGGAATAGCAAACAGGTGATATGTGACTGAGTGCTGAAACACACACACACACACACACACACACACACACACAGAATCAATATACAAAAAGGATATGTCAATGAAACTATGCTTATAAAAGAAAAAAGTATTAAAAAACTAATATTTGTAAAAATCTGGCGGAATTTAATAAATTTTAGAGGGAAACTAATTTGGATGTCATAGAACAAAAATAGGGTATAGATACAGTATTATTCCCTTTATAGAAACTTTAGACTATTAAACATCACTTTTTGTTATGCAATTTGGAATAAGTACTGCTAGGAACCCGATCTTTTCTAAATAAAGTTCTAGGTCTTTACTAGTGCAAAAAACACATAAAGGCCAGATGAGGTCTATGACGACTCAGACCATTAAGTTAAAGAGAAAGATGTCACTTCTTCCTGTGTCGTATTCGTTCCTCTTTTATTATCTCTCCCCTTCAATATTCTTTAAATTCAGGTGAGTGACAGCCAAACCTCTTTAAATCACTTGAAAATTATTTCCCATGTTTTTGCTCCTCTCGACATCTTAAGACATATATATTCATCCACTTAGCCTTTAACTTCAAAGCACTGAAACATTCCTAAAGGAGAATATTTCTGAGAACTAGATTTCAATTAACTTTGATACTTGCTGGAATACTATTTTGAGTAAGTCACTATCTGTTGTTTAAATGATGACTGAAGTCAATTATTAATGAAGTTTGCTACATAGTCCCCTCAGATCTTTTAGAGTGAAAAGTTTGAAAGATGAAAGGGACAGGGCGTACGGTCATGCGCCACTTAACTACAGGGATACATTCTGAGAAATGTGTCATTAGGCAATTTCGTCGTCGTGTGAGCATCACAGAGTGCACTTAGACAAACCTAGGCTACAAGCCTGTATGGCATTTTACTATACGAAACAACACAAAATTAAATCAAGCAAAGAGAAAGTGGTGCACTCAAGAGACATAGTAAACAGAAGATGTATAAGACTGTTATTGGTGTAACATGGCATGATGTTTTACAGTAAACTTTTAAGTGGAAAGAGTACACTTTTACGTAACAATAAAAAATATAGTACAGTAAATATATAAACAAGTGACAGCCAGTTGTTATCATTATCAGGTATTATGTACCATACGTAATTGTGTGTGCTATACTATTAAATGATTAGTAGGGCCGTAGGTTTGTTTACACCAGCATCACCACAGACACGTGAGTAATGCCTTGCACTGTGACATTATGACAGCTATGACAGAATTTTTTCAGCTCTGTTATAATCTTATGGGACCACATATATGCGATGCAGTGACATGTCTTATAATACTATAGTAATCCCTTTGTATGTTTTATATGCAAATGTCCTTTACAGTTAAAAGGGAATTGGAGTCCGTAAAAATACTGTTAAAAACTAGAAATATCTTTTACTAATTGTCAGTGATTAGTAAATAAATCAGTGATTACGCCCTATAAATCAGGAATGAAAATTTCTAAGACAGAGTTGCTAACTTATAAGCGTCCAATACGTCTCAAGCTCTCCTTTGTGAAGCAGGAACTCCAGGTTGTGAAATTCCAGTGTTCTCCACATACTTGACTGAACTGCCCTCCTCTGCCTCCCTTCTCTCTTCATTTGACCTTGCCAATTCAAATCTCTTACCTTTCAGGACCCTGCTCAGATGTGGGCTCCTCCAGAAAGCTTTCTTGGACTTTATGGATAGTTAAGAGGCCCTAATTATATGCCTTCATGGTGTCCTCAACATGTTCTTTCATAGAACTTATCACAATGGATCAAAATTGCCAGTGTACTTGTCTGCTTCCTCCAAAAGAGCTCCATGAAAGCAGAGACTGTCACTGATTCCCTTCCCAAAGCCTAGCAGAGGACCTAAGATATGGTGGTTACTCAGTAAGAATTTGTTTTGGAATGAGGAATAACTTGTTTCATAAAAAATCATAACCTATGCTCAAAAAATTCACATTAGAAATTTTACTTACAAATCCTAACACTGCTAAGAAGTGTAACGTTAATAGTTTAAGTGGAGCAAGTTAGGGAGCGCTGCCAGCAAGTGACTGGCCTGTAAGCGGCTTTTCAGAATAGCATTATCTTTGCTGAGTTCATTGCTGTCTACTGTCTTGTTCTCACTTTTAGAAGGCAAAATCTTGTCTTTTATCAGGGCCTAGAAGACCTACGTGAGGATAACAATAAATTTAGGCACAGAGGTGGTCAACCCATCTTTTAGATTCTGGTATACAGCAGCTAAATCCAAATGGGGAGAGGATAGATGAACAACTTTTAAAACTTATACTGGAGAAAAGTCTTTTACAGTAACAGGAATGTTAACAGAATGTCAATTCAGAACACTCATGTTCCTGGTATCAGAGTACCGGAAAAGCTAAAACAGCAATTAAAAAGTTGCTTAGCAAGCATAAAAACCTGACTAGTGATGCTCTACGAGACATCAAGAATTATTATCAATAGTACAGAATAGAAAGGCAAGGAACAGACACCTGCACATTTGGATTCTGAGGTATGACAGAAATGGCTGCAGAGCAGTGGAAAAAAACCATCTTTTTAATATACTACGCTGGGAAAATCGGAAGCATGAGGGGAGAAATGAATTTACGTGCGAAACAATTCTAGATGTTTAAAAAGACATACAATTAGGTTTCACTAAACTAGACATTATAAAATATATTATCAAATTGTAATTAAGTACCATGATATTAACAAAAGAATTGATAGAACATTAAAACAATATAAAAGTTCAATATAATCCAGTATGCATAGTAAATTGATATATGATAAGAAATTTCAAATCGGTAGAGAAAAATTAAAAATTAAAATTAAAATTTTCTTTGACCTAGATTGTCCTACTTCCAAGAATATTTTGTCAATATAAAAGATTTTTTCTAAGGAAATAATCAGAACTATTGCAAACATTATACATTTTTTTGTACTCACTGAAGCACTATTAGTAACAGTATGAGAATTTCTAGACTTAAAAATCCAGAAATAGATTATTACATAATAGTTATTAAATGAGTATGCCCATATAATAGAATACCATACATGATCATTAAAAAATCAGATAAATATGAAAATAAAATGAAAAATGGTCAGTTACAGGGGAAATAATCATAATATTAAGTAAGAGAAAATTCTGGATACAAAACAATCTACAGTATATGATACTGTTTTGTTTAAATTATGTATGTACGTACGTATATAAAAAGGCTATTTGTTAATATTCTAAAATATTAGTAGTTGTCATCTGTGGCAAGTGGAATTATGTTTGTTACACATTTTCTAAATATTTTTCTGAATTTTCTAAACTTTTGATAATGAATGAGGATTATTATATGACCAGATAAAAACTATAAATAAAATCCTTTTTTTGTGTACGTGTGTATACACAAAGGATTCCTTTATTCTTACAGAACAACAATTCCTAATATAAGGTCTAAAGAGTACCAGATCAACAAGATTTTAACACTTTTAAAAAAATAGAAAGGAATTGGGGATGGGGAGCACGGCAGAGGGAACGCAGTCAGCATTAATATGATGGCTCGGTGGAGGGCCAGGGGAAGGAGGGAGCAATTGTTTTACTAACCATATAGATGTCTAACCAATGTGCTGTATACTTGAAACTAATTAAAATAATTTCTTTTTTTAAAAGAAAGAAAGAAAGAAGGTTCCATGATGAAATGCATTTAGAAAACACTGGGCTGAGTACATATTGGGACTAGGAAGAGGAACAAGAAATGAAAAAGCAGACTGGAAGGTTTGTAAACTTGATTTGCTTATTATAATTGGTTTTATTTGCAAAATTTATATTGACCACAACTAACAATATGCTAATTGTGTACATATGTCTTTATATGTGATGGAAAACACTCCTGTAGCTGAATTTTAAAAATACTACAAATTGAAATAAAAATGTGAATACCTTAATGTTTAAATAAAAATTGTGCCTTCGACATTTAAACCACCAAAAATTTCAGTGTTAAATTTAGTCAACATATAAAACTGCTAAGCATTGTTATTTAACACATTTCCATATTAGCCATTAGATGGCACCATATACTTACTAGTTAACATGACTGCACTAATTTCTCCAACATGCTTAAAAATATAAAATATATTTAACTTTTAAGTAAATATAATACTTTTTTTTTTTTGCCATTTGCGATGACATGCATAGACCTCTAGATAATCATGCTAAATGAAATAAGTCAGACAGGAAAAGTTGGAAACCACATGATATCACTTATATGTGGAATAGAAACCTAAAAGCAACAAATGAACAGGACAAACAAACAAAGACTCATGGACATGGACAATGGACTAGTGGTTATCAGAGGATAGGGGATGGGGTGGAGGGGGAAGGGGGAACGTACACGGGGTAAGGGGGTCAAATATGTGACAGAAAGAAATCTAACTATGGGAGGTGAACACACAGTGTAAATATATATATGCCTTACTGTTAAAATGTACAGCTGAAACATTGGATTTCGTTAACCAATGTCACCATAAAAAAATAATTAATTTTAAAAATATGCATTATTTTTTTATCATTGTTAAAATTTAAGTTTTAAAGTGAAGGAAAACGATATAAGCAACTACACTGTATCATATTTCTGCAACTTTATGATTTAAAATAAATAATCTTAATTCCTAACCATTTAATGTAGTTTCTCAGTCTCTACCCTGAAATCATCTGCTCCAGATTTTTACATAGTCTATTTACATACCAAAAATGACTCCAATCTGATAATCATTTTTTCTACTTCCAGTTAAGATCTCAGAATAACAGATTTACCTTACCATACGAAAACATTAAAACAACAGACAAAATATATAAAACAATGGCCCCAAGACACTTAGACAACAGGCAAGAAAGGGCAGTGCTCATTGAGGAAGAAATAAGAAATGAGGTTATTATTCTCTAAGCTTACTGCCTAGAGAGTTTCCAAGCAACAGCAAAGACAGAAGGAACCCAGATAGATCCCAGCGATCTCCCTGAGCTGAGGAGATGAACCTGGGAGTACAAAAAAATCTAAGAGGGCTGAAGTACACATGAATGAGTACCCCCCCCCACCAAAAAAAGAACTGCACAGAGGAAGAACTTGGATATCTGCTTTGAGTGTGCCATGAGTATACTGCTGGGGGTTGCTCAGGATGTTAATGGGAGGAGACTATCAGGGGCTGGGAAAGGAGTCTCTCAAAAGAATTAGAGAAAAGAATGACCGAATCTCACACAGGACAAGAAATAGTGCCTATTCTCAAGATCCAAAATAAAATAACTGCAAATTTTATGAGGAACTGATTAGAGGCCAAAAATCCATAAAAATACAGATGTAAAAATTCTCAACTAGTAAACTGAATTCAGCAGCATATTAAAAAAATGTGCACACTATGGCCAAGTAGGATTTATTCCAAGAATGCAAGGGTTGTTCAACATATAAAATCAGCCAATGTGATAAACCACACTATCGGATTGAAGGGAAAAGAACACATGATCTGTTGAAGCAGGAAAAGCATTTACCATAATTCAACACATTTTTATGATTAAAAAAACACTCAAACTATGACTATAAAAAAAAAAAACTTTCTCAAAACGACAAGAGCCATATTTGAGAAATCCAGAGATAGCATCATATTCATGATAAAAGACTGAAAGCTTTCCCCCTAAGATCAGGAACAAGAAAAAGATGCCTGCTTTTGCCACTCTGACTCATCATGGTACTAGAAGATCTAGCCAGAGAACTTAGGTAAGAAAAAGAAATAAAAGGCATCCAAACTGAAAAGAACTAAAATTATCTGTTTGCAGACAATGTGATCTTATATGAATAAAACTCTAAAAAACTCACCCCCCAAAAAATATCTAAACTGCTAGAGCTAATAAACAAAATTCAGTAATTTTTCAGAATACAAAATTAATGTTAAAAAATCAGTTGTATTTCTATACATTAGCATTCAATAATCTGAAAAGGAAGTTAAGAAGATAATTCCACTTAAAATAGCATCAAAAAAGATTAAAATAGGAATAAATTTAACCAAGAAACCACAAGACTTATACACTGAAAACTACAAAACACTGGTGAAAGAAATAGAAGACTGAAATAAATGGAAAGACATCCCCTGTTCATGAATTGAAAGACTTAATATTAAGATGACAATATTACCCAAAGTAATCTATAGAATCAATTAACTCTATATCAAAAACCCAACTTTTTTTGTTTGTTTTTGCAGATATAGAAAAACAGATCTTAAAATTTATATAGAATTTCAAGGGACTCCAAAGAACCAAAACAATCTTGAAGAAGAATAAAGTTGGAAGACTCACACTTTGCAATTTCAAAAGTTAATACAAAGCTACGATAATCAAAACTGGCATAAGAAGAGACATATAGACCTATGAACAGAATTAAATCCAGAAATAAACCCCCTTGTATGTGGTCAATTCATTTTGACAAGAGCACCAAGACCATTCAATGGGGAAAGCAAAGTTTCATCAACAACCGATGCTAGGAAAATTGCATATCTACCTGCAAAAGAATGAAGTTGAATTCATACCTTATACCATATATAAAAATTAACTCAAAATAGACTAAAACATAAACTTAAGAGCTAAAACTATAAAACTCTTAGTAGAAAATATAGAAGCAAATCTACATGACCATGGACATGGCAATGGTTTCTTAGAGGACTCCTAAAGAGAAAAATTAAAAAATTGGACTCCATTAGAATTTAAAAACTTTTGTATATCAAAGAACACTTTTAAGAGAGTGAGAAGACAACCCACAGAATGAGAGACAATATTTGCAAATAAGATATAAAAGAGAATTAATATCCAAGATATATAAAGAACCCCTACAACTCAATAACAAAGACAGACAACCTAATCAAAAAATGGGCAAAGGTCTTAAAAAGACATTTCTTCAAAGAAGATATACAAATGACCAATGAGCATATGAAACGACATTCAATATCATTAATGATGAGTGAAATACAAATCAAAACCACAATACTACTTCACACCTACTGGGATAATTACTAAACAAAACAAAACAACAACAAAATAACAAGGGCACATAAGGATATGAAGAAAGTGAAACTCTTGTGAATTGCTGGGGAGGTCTGTAAAAGGGTGCAGAAAAGAGTTTGATGGTCCTCAAAAAAGTAAACATAGAACTATCATGACTCAGCAATTTCAATCCATAAGTAACATCCAAAATAACTGAAAACAGGGACTCAAACAAACATCTATATACAAATGTTCCTAACATTATCTACAACAGCCAAACAATGGAAACAAGCCAAGTGTCCATTAACACATGAATGAAGAAAATGTGGTAGACATTTAAAATGAAATCTTATTAAGCCATAAAAAGAAATGAAGCTCTGATATATGCTATACTATGGATGAATCTTGAAAAATGTTATATAGCGTGAAATATGCCAGATAGAAAAGGATATTTTCTAATTCTATTTATATAAAATATCTAAAATAGGCATATATAGAGACAGAGAGATTAGAGATTATAAAAGCTTGGAAGGGAAGAATTGAGAATTACTGATTAATGGGTCATAAAAAAAGTTCTGGAAATAGTGGTGATGGGTGCACAATGAAGTGAGTATACTTTTTACCAATATTTATGAATTGTATATTTAAAAGTCATTTTAGTAAATTTTTATATTATGTATATTTTACAACAAAGTGGGGGAAAATAATCAACTTTAAAGCAAAAATAATAATAATGTAATGAAAAAATACACGTCGAAATAAAATATATGATAATAGCACAAAGCCAGCATGGAGGAATAGAAATATGCAGTGTTAAGGTTTTTGTGCTACTCATGAGGTAGTAAAATTTCACATTAATTTTTAAACTGTGATAAGAATGTGTATACCATAAATCATAAAGGAACTACTACAAAAAATCATAACAAGCAAAAAATGAGATTAAATGGAATAAAAATATGTGATTAATCCAAGAGAAAGCAAATGAAAGCAAAGAAAAGTAATGAGACAAACAGAAAATACCAAGATGATATATCTTTAAAGCCAACCATTATAAAAAAAACACACATTAAATGTAAATGCCCAATTAAAAAGCAGAAATTGTGAGACAATAAAAAGGCCAGATCTAACTACAAGAAATCTAATTTAAATATAAAGTTAATAGGTTAAAAAGTAAAATGACAGAAAAATATTCCATAATAATAATCGAAAGAAAACTGAAACAGCTATACTTTATTGATATCAGATAAAATACATTTCAAAGTAAAGAATATCACCAGATAAAAGGGTCACTTCATTATAAAGGGGTCAATTAATCAGAAGGATATAACGATTCTAAATGTTTATAAGTTTCAATATAGGTGAAACAATAAATAATAAAATTGTAAAAAGCAGACAAATCCACAATTATCACTGGAGAGTTTGGCAACCCTTTGTCACTAATTGATAGAAAAACAGAAAATCATTCAGATACAAAAGACTGAAACACTATCATTCATCTTGACATAACTGATGTTTATAAAACACTCCACCCAACAGCAGTAGAATACACTTTCTATTCCAATGCACACAAAGCATTTACCAAGATACATCATATTCTCAGCCATAAAAAAATCCTCAATAAATGATAAAAGGTTCAAGTCATTTAAAGTATATTTTCTAACTGCAATGGAATATAATTAAAATTCAAACCCACGAATACATCTGGAAAATTACCAAATATTTAGAAAGTAAAAATGTAGTTCTAAATAACCCAGAGGTCAAAGAAAAAATCAAAAGAAAATAAGAAATTATTTTTCTCTGAAAGAAAATAACAATAACATAAAAGATTTTGTGTGATGCAGCTAAAACAGTACTTCAAGGAAAATTTATATCACTGAATGCCTATTTTAGAAAATGAGGTCTCAAATCAATGACCTAAACATCTACCTTAAGAAATCAGGAAAAGACCAAATAAAACCCAACGTAAACAGGAGAGAAAATAAAACTTACAGCAGAAATCACTGAATTAAGAACACAGACGCGAATTAGACAAAAATCAATGAAACCAAACCTAGCTCTTTGAGAACACCAAGAAAACTGATAAACCTGTTGATGGAATGATCAGGGAAAAAATAGAGAATACAGAAATTACCAATATTAGGAATGATTACATTACTAATATTAGAAATTGCCAATATTAGAAATGATTACATTACTAGAGAGTCTACTGATATTAATAAGAGAAATAGTATGGATAACTTCATGTCAATAAATGTAGCACCTGAGATGAAATGAACAAATTCCTTCAGAGATACAAATAAAGCTCACTCAAGAAGAAACGGATAACCTGAATAGGCCTATTAAAAAATTAAATGGGTTTATGTATACCTTCCCACAAAGAAAACTCCAGATTTCTGTAATGTGGTACAGCCACTATGGAAAACAGTATGGAAGTTCCTCAAATAATTAAAAATTGAACTACCATATGATCCAGCAACTCCATTTCTGGGTATTTATCTGAAAGCAATGAAAACACTAATTCAAAAAGATATTTGCACCCTATATTCACTGCATCATTATTTACAATAGCCAAGACATGAAAACCTAAGTATCCATCAATGGATAATTAAAGAAAATGTGATATGTGTACACACACACACAGACACACACACACACACACGCACATGCAATGGAATATTACTCAGTTATTAATAAAATGAAATCTCACCATTTGCAACGACATGGATGAATCTTGAGGGCAAATTCAGACAAAGACAAATACCATATGATCTCATTTATATTTGAAATCTAAAAGAGCCAAACTCAGAAAGAGAACAGAACAGTGGCTACAGGGGGCCAAGGGGGTGGGTGAAATGGGGAGATGTTAGTCAAAGGGTACAAACTTCCAGTTATAAGATGAGTAAGTTCTGGGGATCTAATGTACAGCATGGTGACTATACATGGACTATACCCAATATAAATAAAAACACCCCAGCAAACCAACTCATAGAGACACAGAACAGATTGGTTACCAGAGACAGGAATGGGAGTGGGTGAAATGGGTGAAGGTGGTCGGAAGGTACAAACGTCCAGTTATAAAATAAGTCAGTCCTGGGGATGTAACATGCAGCACAGTGACTATAGTTTTAATACTGTATCGTATATTAGAAAGTTGCTAAGAGAATAAATTTTAAAAGTTCTTAACACAAGAAAAAAATTCTGTGTGGTGATGGATGTTAACTAGATATACTGTGATCACTTCACAATATATACATATATTCAATCATAAATTGTATACCTGAAACTAATATGTTTTATATCTATTATATCTCAATTTACAAAGAGACTGATAATAAAGCTACAATGATCAAGACAGTTTGGTATTGGTAACAAGGCAGACAGACAGATAAATAGATCAATGGAGAAGAACAGTGTATAAAGATAGACCCATAAATATATGATCTATTGATTTTCTCCAAAGAGATAAAGATATTTCAATTATTTCACACAAATAATGCTGAAAAAATTAGATATCTGTACGCAAAAAGGTAATCTTTGATCCATATGTCAGATTACATATAAAAATTAACTCAAAATGGCTTTCTTCAAAATCTGTCCTTTAGTACAGAAAAGAGTTAACTCAGCAGGAGTAAGACTTATCCTTAGAAAGACCTGCTTACAAGGCTGGTGCTTGGCTGGCATCTCGGAACTTGGCCCTCGAAGTGTTCCTAGTCGACAATTAACTGATAGAGTGGTTGGTTCCCTTTGCCAAGATTGTCTGTGTAGACACTGTGGTTTATGCTGAACCTCTGCTTCCCTTCTGGGAGTCTGGAATCTTGCTACAAACTAGCGTGTGCCTATATGATCAGTCTCAAGTAAAAACTTTAGGCTTTGAATCTTTAACGGGGTTTTTAACAGACAAAAAGCACCATCACATATGTGTTGCTGAATTTTTTGTGTTGTTGCTTTCAGATGTATGTCCTCTGCGTGACCCTTCGTGTGAGGGAAAGAGCATAAGGAAGACTGCACATGAGTTCCCCGAGATTCTATCTGTGTCTTTCCCCCTTATGATCCAATTGTGCATCTTTAAGTCACTGTAATAAATCTTAGCTGAAAGTAAAATTACAGTTGACCCTTGAAGAATATGGCAGTTAAGGGCACTGACCGTCCCCCGCCAATACAGTCAAAAATCCATGTATAACTTTTGACTCCCGAAAAACTAACTACAGTCGTCTCTCAGTATCCAAAGGGAACTAGTTCCAGAACATCTGCAGATACCAAAACCCATGGTTGCTCAAGTCCCTTATATAAAATGGTGTAGAGCAGTGCATACAATTGGCCCTCTACCTCTGCAGATTCCCAAACATGGATTGAGAATAGCGTTTTCAATCTGCGATTGGTTGAATTTGCAAATGCAAAACGTGGAGATATAGAAAGACAACTGTATATTTATTGAAAAAAACCCACACATAAGTGGACCCACACAGTTCTAACCCATGTTGTTCAAGGCTCAACTGTATATGCTAAGTCCCATGAGTCCTAGCAAATTATCAAACACAGAGGTTGGTTTTGGGGTCCCTCAACACCTTGTAACACAAAACATTAAATCAACACTATAGCACGCTATTTGATTTCCCTAACTAAACCATGCATTTATTCACAGTCCTGGTCAGCTGCAAAATAAATATATAAATCAGTAACTTTTTTAAATGCAAAAAATAACTAAGTAGAAATAAAAAAATCTCATACGAAACAAATAAAATACAATAGAAATAACTTAATAAGAAATGTGCATTCCTATAAAACTCTAATGGGAGACATAAGAAAAAACAGCTGCCATGTTCCTGAATGGAAAGATAAATTTAACAATTTAACTTGATCCCATTAGGATCATTTTATGGGGAGAGAGTAGAACATAAATTGTGGAAAGAGATTCTTAACCGGTGATTCCAAAGTTCATCTGGAAAAATAAACACAAGAGAATAACCAGGAAAAATTTAAAACAAACATTAATGCAAAAAAGCCCTTTTATGTCAGATAACAAAAGCCATAATAATAAAAGCAGTAAATTAGTGGTTCCAGAAAAGACGGATGAGTGAAAGAAAAAATTTAAATACAGAAACTGACCCACATATATATAATAATTTAGGATATGATAGTGGCTTTTCAAATTATCAAGGAAAGGAAGACTTATTCAATAACTGGCATTTGTGTAACTAATCAGAGATAAATGAAAGGCTGGATCCTTCCTTCACACCTTAGGCTGAAATACATTCTAAGTGGATTAAAGACTTAAATGTTTCCTGATGCCCACATTTTATAGTAATTAGAAATTCACTGAATTGAACCACCAAGTCTTAATGGAAATCAATTCCAAACCTAAGCCATAACACCAGACACATTGCTGTAACTTTGTGGGTATATTTCTTAAAGGTTTGTTTGTGGCTGTCTAATTTTGGGGGTTAAAAAGTGGGAAAATGAAGCATAGTTTAGCTGATATATAGAACTGTCCTCCTCAAATAATTTTCCCTCCTCTTGAAAATGGTCATAGGCCAGCATTAATAACCAAAAAATCAAATTTGCTGATCAAAAGAAACCAACCATATACCTATTTTTATATAAGAAATTCATTTAAGTAAAGTAAGTATTTAAGCTAATATCAGTCAGAGTATATCCCACTCTTCTGCCTTGTTCTTAGGATGAAACAGGTCCATAAGAAAAAAATTCTTCCCAGACGAGAAAAGGCTAAAGTTCATCACCACCAAATCAGTATGATAAGAAATGTTAAAGGGACTTCTTTAAGAAGGAAGAAAAAAAAGATAAAAAATATGAATAATAAAATGGCAATAACTACATATCTAGCAACAATTACTTTAAATGTAAATGGATTAAATGCTCCAGTCAAAAGACATAGGATGGTTGAACGGATAAGAAAACAAGACTCTTACATAAGGTGCTTACAAAAGACTCATTTCAGATTGAAAGACACACACAGACTGAAAGTAAAGAGATGGAAAACAGTAGTTCATGAAAATGGAAACAAACAAAAAAGCTGGGGTAACAATATCTATAGCAGACAAAACAGACATTAAAACAAGAGACAAAGAAGGACCCAGTAAGCTCACTTCTGGCTATTTATCTGAAAAAAAACCAAAACGCTAATTCAAAAAGACATATGCATCCATATGTTCATTGCAGCATTATTTACAATAGCCAAGATATAGAAGCAAACTAAGTGTCCATCAATGGATGAATGGATAAAGAAGTGGTACGTATATACAATGGAATATTACTTGGCCATAAAAAAGAATGAAATCTTGCCATCTGCAACAACGTGATGGCTCTACAGGGATTATGCTAAGTGAAATAAGTCAGAAAGAGAAAGACAAATACCATAGGATTTCACTTATATGTGAAATCTAAAAATCAAAATAAACAAACAAAACAGAAACAAACTCACAGATACTGAGAACATTTTGATAGCTGCCAGATGGGAGAGGGTTTGGGAGGATGGGTGAAAAAGGGGAAGGGATTAAGTACAAATTAGTAATTACAAAACAGTTACTCTGAAGTACAGCATAGGAAATATAGTCAATAATACTGTAATAACTATATGGTATCAGATGGGTACTAGATTTATTGGGTGATCACTGTGTAAGTTATGTAAATGTCTAATCCCTATGAAACTAATATAATATTGTATGTCAACTATAATTTAAAAATTAAAAAAAATTCTCCCTTAACGTTAGGAGAGAGAAACCAACTAAACTGGTAATGGGGGTATTCTGAAAAATGCTTAGACTCTTTATCACTGAAAGCAGCTATAGGGCCTTATATGTAAGACATCAATTCTGTCAGGATGGTATCAGAAATCCATCTCTAATCCTCTCAAAGACTTAAAAAAAAAAAAAGATAGGTACATACATCCTGGACATCTCAGCTTCAGATCAGGAAGACATCTATCCTGAGCAAAAGTATGCATGGACCACTTCCCTTGGGCCAAGGGCTGAGCAGTTAAAACATCCTGGTCCTTCTGTCCTAGCACCCAAAATGAATTTCTTTTTCCTTTTTCAGTGTCAGTGAAAAGAGTATATAATACACCTGAACGAGGCATATGGGCTAGAAAAACTGAAACAGGCTTTAACTTTGTGAAGTTGGTCCACAGATATCATTCTGCAAAACACCTTAGTTTTATACCCACAAAACTCCAACTAAAACTGGATTCAAAAAAGAAGAGAAGAGAGAAAATGGTACTTTTAGACAGAAGTATTTCAGAGAAAGGCAAGGTGAAGTGCAGAACTGATTCTCTCAGAGTCTTCATCATGACTTCGTTCCCCATTTTCATTCGAGTCTGTACTCCTGTGACCTTCACAATATATTCTCTCCCCTTATCTCTTGAACTTCACCACCCCCGCCCACTCAAATGCTGAGGGTCTGTCTTACTTAATACTGATATTAACTTACAGCAGCCTCAATTTGGAACATAAAACTAAAAATAACAAGCATGAGTCAATGCGGTAGGCCGGTAGGCCCTTTTCCCTCTGGGTGCATATAAACCTCTCATTAAGAAGTTCAAAGAAGCTGAGAATGAATCAAAATAAATATAGCTCCATGATTTCTACCTTCTATTAAATCGTAAATGAAAGTGTCATTTTAATTATAGTAGCAAAAGCTCTACTGTTTGTTACCATCAAGGCTGTATAAATTCACAACCTAATTGGAAATTCTTGAGCCAGGGGAAAAAAAAAGCTTAAAATGTACTCCAACGAAGCAACTGTAAAAATATACTGGTCACTTCAATTCAAGAAAATCTATTAGCACTGTCTAGAAGTCACTTAGCTCTACCAAAGGGAAAACTATATTACTGCTTCAGATAGTTTTAAAATAAATTCAACTAAATTATAACATACTGTTTAGTTATAACAAACAGAGGAATAGGACAAAATTATGATTTTTACATAATTTTTAGTATTTCACACCTGAGTGTGGATCTAACAATAGAAGAAGAATGACTTCACCGGATTTACATAGAAATTGGACATGGAGGTCTGCTTATATGCTAAGATCCGAAGATTAAGGGTCAGAATTTTTCATACTAGGAGCCACTTCCTTGTTCAGAGATCAGCAAAGTGTCTCCTGTGTACCTATTTCATCATTTAAACAAATTACTGAAACATTTGTGGAAGGTTCATGTTACCAGCTCACTATTAATTCTCAAATATTGAAAATCCTGAATGTCAAATCATTGAAAAATGAGCAACAGAAAACAGTCAGAACATTTCTTCCAAATTCAAACATATAGAATATGTCTGGCCCATCCCTAAGTCTACAAGTTCCCAGAGTGTCCCTTACCTTCTTCATCAATAAGATAATAATATGTATATACAATTTACTGGCTACAGAGGGTTTCATGTACTTCATTTCATTTTGTTTTCATAAAGTCTTGTGGGATTAGTACAGATAGCACTAACTGTACCATTTTACATGTAAGAAAATTGAAACTTAAACAATTTAGTGACTTATTCAGTTGCCTAGCCTGGATGAAGCAAATTAGGAGATTTAAGACATGTCTCCTGATTCCAGATCTTATTTTCTTCCTACTAAATACTTTAGAAAGAAGGCAAAGTACCTTATTGTTCTTCTACTCTGGATCATTAGAACTACAAAGGTTTAAAAGTCAAGTTTGGTAACTAACCAAAAAATTCCTACCCAACTCCAGCCCCTTCAAAGTCAAAATATAGTTCACTTCCCTATACACATGTATAGTTTTGGGAAATGCAAAGTCTATATTCAAAATTATCACCCACATTTTCAGATACCTAATGTTTCCCTCAAAAAAGACATCTAAAAACACCATCAAAAGAAATTTTGAAAAGTCCAGGATGTACTGAAGGGAGAAGAGAAAGAAAAAAGAACAAAGCTGCCCAGCTACAAGGTAGAATCTAAAGACACAGGCAGTAAAGTATGAAAACCTAACTGGATTATCATTCACCCACAAAGCAATAGCAGCCAACTCAAAGGAAAAAGGTGTAACAGAAACACTCCTTTCATTGTCATAAGCTGGGAAAAGCAGCACCAAGTTCAGCTCCACCCCACCCCCAGGCTATTAACTCTAATCATTATAGCTATTGTCTCAAATTCTCATCTCCTAAGTCTTGTACTCTCTTCGCAACTTTATTAGGAAAAGAAACTATTAGAACTGAACAGATATAAGACACTATCTAATCTAGCCCCATAATTTGTAACTTACCACTTACCAAGAAGCCCTACGTCAACAATCATATAAGGTTTTGCTCTCGGATGGGTCACAACAACACCTCCTAAGATGTTAACTGATGAGGTTTAAGTTATTATTTAGGAACATATTTAGAAGAAATCATAACGGTCACCTAGAGTGATGAGCAGCACACAAAGAACCAGAGGTGACTTAGCTTTAAGCACAGTCTTTGGTTCAAAAGAGATAAAAGATTAGAAATTTGGTCTCTGTTATATTATTAGATATTTATAATTCACTGGCTTAAATAAGTGATTTTCTTCTAGTCAAGAAAAAAATGTATATTTATATTGCATTGTGTGTTCACCATCCAAAGTTAAATTTCTTTCCATCACCATATATTGACCTCCTCTACCCTATTTCCTCTTAAGAAAAGATGAAATACTGCTATTTGTGACAACCTGGATGGATCTTGAGATTATCATGCTAATTGAAAACAGTCAGACAGAAAAAGTTGAGAACCATATGATTTCACTCATATGTGGGATATTTTACAATTCTTTACCCTGACTGACCCAAGTAAGCAACTCAGGCATTAAAATCTGATAAACGTAATCTTACTTTAACTTTGGGAATATAACCATTATATATTATATTTACATATTAATGTGAATAAAATATTATCTATATTAGAATAACTTAAGAATGATGGTATTATAAAATAATGATAGAAAACAAGTCAAAGCTCATTTTAACCAATAAACCAATAAAATACCACAATAGAAAAATAAGAAAAAATGACCAATATATGCTTGACAAAATGGAAGAATATGATGCTTAACATTATGTATTTGATTGTATTGTCAGCAAATTTCAAAATTCATGGCAAAACTGCCTTGATTAAATATTTAAAAATACTCCTATTGTTACTGTAATATAATAGAAATGTGGTAATACTATCATCTATCAACAAATATAAATTTTTCATATAGATGTATATATTAATATATAAAACATATTTAAATAATATGTGAAAAAATGTAGCAGGTAATAAATTTGAACATCTATACATTTTCCTCATGGATTCAATAAAATCATTTTCATTTTTAAAGTAAAAAAAGAAAAAATTCACTACTGATATCTCCTATACTCTAGACAAGAATTTTTTTTCTAGAGTTTAGTAAACAAATTATCATTCGTATGGCATATTATACATTGACTTGTGTATACAGGTGACTCTTGAACAATGCAGGTTAGAACAGTGTGGGTTCACTTAAAAATCTGCATTTAAGTGGAACCACATAGTTCCAACTCATGTTGTTCAAGGGTCAACGGTCTTTTTGGCCCACAGTTGGGAATCTGCATATGTGGAGAGTCAACTTAAATTATTTGCGGATATTTGACTATGTGGGTGGTTGGCACCCCTAATCCCCATGTTGTTCAAGGGTCAACTATACTAAGTAAACTTAATTCAGTAATGAAATAAAGACAGATACAGTACATAGAAAATACTACACGGTGAGCCAAAGAGAGAGTCCTATATCATAAAACTAGCTACCACCTTCCAGGTAAATATGACTTGGACATATTAGCCATTCACACATACCCACCTAAATACTTAATTTTAGATGGATTAATGACTTAATATGACTTTAAGGTTTAAAAGTAAGACTTTAAACTTTTAAAAGTAAGAATGAGGAGAAGAATGAAAAGAAAAAGAATATTTAGAAGACTGAATTAACATTAAAATATTTGTTCATCAAAACACTACTGACATCTGAGTAGCTGAAAAAAAACAGAAGCCATGTAAGCTCCATGCCTTCCAATTTCTCTTCCCCAAACTGTATAAAACAAGAAGGAAAAAGTAAATCTTCATTAAAACCATGTTCTCAGAATAATCTGAATATAGAGAATGCTGAAATTTCAATATAGTTGTTAATAAAAGATAAAACATACTAAATTGTAGGACACAATTTCTCACGCTCCTACCCACTCCAATCCCGCCGAAAGGTTTTCTTATCAGCAAAGGAAGACGAAACGCTAATGAGATGGAAGAAGAGGGAAAGGGTGATCCTTTTGAAAGAATAAGATCATCTCGAGCTAATCATTTTTTAAAAATTGAAATTGAGCACGGGAAGACTTCGAAGTAATATGGGAGAATGGTACGCGAAAGGGGTGGGCCGACAAAGGCCTGGTTTCGCAGGAGAAAGAAAAAGGAAACCATCTTAAGGGGTGAGACAGGTAAAAGCAATGGATAGAGTCACAAGACCAAGGAGGAGATCTGAGAGGATTCTGCAATCTCTTTGCAGAAACAATTCAACAAAAACCCCTATTATATCTTCCCCCAGTCTGAAATTTTCTCACTGAAGTTGCCCCTTATAAGTCCCACAACTACATCTAGAGACTTATCCAGATTATTACCATTAACATAAATGGAACATATATAAGATTAGGAAAAGGAAAACATATAATATTAGGGGGATTAATTGATAAATGGGAGAAAGTAGCTCAACATACTTCTTCGGCTCCTGGATCACTAACACTTCCCAGCTTGTTATGAGGTTAGATGTGGCCATGTGACTGAATTATCAACATGAGATACGGATCTTAGGCCATGTTCATTACATCCAGGCCCAACCCATAATAATCTCCTAGACACCATCCTCGTTTCCTCTTCCTTCTTGTGTAGCCCCTGCTTAAAGCAGACGAACCCAGCATCCTCTGAACCCACACACTAAAGATGCCAGAGCCACAAGACAGAAGGAGCCAGATCCCTGCATCGCTGCTCAGAGGAGGGTCATGTGGCAAATAGATACACCTGATTCAGGCTTCACCCCGGTGAGAAAGAAACCTTTATCCAGTTCAGGTTTTGTTTGCGGTCTGCCTGGGACAGCAGCTAACAGTACCTTAAGTAAGACAATATGCTGGCTAATTATTTCCTAGAGAAGCAGAAAAACCTTAACTATGGATATACAGAAGAGGTGTATATCAATACAAGAGAGGCGGCAGCAGAAGGAAAATGTGAATGACAGAGGAATCAGCAGAGATTCTGAATTCTGGTTAATGAGAAGTTGAGGTGGGTGCCTGAAAGTGGATGGTGAAGAGAGAGGATATTTTTAGAGGAGAGGTGAAAATTGTACAAAAAAGGAAATATAAATATTGTATATGTCTTTACTGCAAACAATACTGATCATAAAAATTTAAATTCTGAAAATTGACTCAACCAAATACAACTATACTGGGGAAAGAGAATGTGGACAAATGCATGGAGGAGGATGAAATACTATTTTATTATTTTTCACAATGATTAAAATTATTGCACTTTACTATTTACTTTTATTGATTGGTTTTGATTGATATTCATTTCCTACATATTAACTAGTTTAATCTTCATAACAACATGTGAGGAAGGCAATACTGCTATCCCGTCCTACAGATGAGAACACTGAGATACATAAGGGCTCAGAAGTCTGCCCAGCATCACACAGTCATTAAGTGATAGCAGGATGGTATTAGAACCCAGCAGTCTTGCCTCTGGAACCACATACCTAATCACTGTGCTAATCTACTATAACCAACTTGTCACCTGCCATACCAGGAAAACAGAGATCTAAAAATATTTTCAAAATCAAGAAACAGCAGAGAAGCTTTATTTAGAATATGAAGGTATACAAGAAAAAAAAGGCAGCTAAAAGAGCTGAAAGCTTCTGTCTCTGCGGAGTGGGACTAGTATAAAGAATGGAAGGGCTAGGGAATGCTCTTACTAACTATGTAAGAGGTATTACTTAAGATTTAAAAATAAGAGCTTTCACATTTAAAGAAAAGAGATAATGGAGACAAATGTTACATACATCATAATTTCGTGTGAGTCTGGACCTGTTGCAGCTTCACTTTTAAACGTGGATCTAGCAAACACCATATTACTAATGTAACCTTTCCCTTCAGACTCTTTTTTCACTCCAAGTCAAAAAATGGATGCGAATACTCAAAGGGGCTTGGGTCTCCTCCAGATGTAGATGAAAAGAGACAATGCCAAGCGACTCACAAGAAAACCAGAGTATAGATGCAGTATGTCTTCAGCATCCTCTATTTAGATTGCCCTTGGCATTTAAGACTTGCTCATGTGGACACTGTCCAAGATTGTTCCACTTCTGCTTTTCACCCACCTACCCAAACCCTTCTCCATACTGTCCTAGGTATCGTGCCTCCAGGTCCATAATTCCCCAGTTTCCACAATGAAAGTAAAAAAACCTGATATACTATGCTGAGGTGTTTCGATGAAAAGGCTAGAGGACCAAGGAATAGCTCCCCACCGTCTCTTCTCACAGAATATGGTTTGAAATGAATTTCTAAAGCTTAGATAGATCCTAATTGTAGCAAATGTCAAGATGAGAAACCATCGAACACTGATGGGAAAGACAATTCAGAAGAAGTATGTTCTTTTAGTGTCCTTCAAATCATACTACGCAGACATCTGTATATTCTATAAACAGAAGTTAGAGATATTCGACCTCACTTATAAAAAATGAAAATTTGACACCAAACTACAATTTTTTACTTGCCAGACTAACAACAACAACAAAAAAATCCAAAAGTTTGCGGTACTCTGTTGACAGGGCTGTGAATTCATGTATTTCTGGTGGGGATGCAAAATGGTACAATGCATAAGAACAGGAATTGTGCAATTTCTAATACAATCATGTAAGAATAATCTTTGATTCAGCAACCCCACTTCTCAGAATCTACCTAAAGATAGATCTCTAATAACATATGCACAAGAGTATTCACCACGGCATTATTTTAACAGTAAAATATTTTAAAACGGAGCAATTTCTATTGGTAGGAAATCAGTTGAATTATGGTATGTTCACATAATGAGAGTACAATGCAGCCAGAAAAAAAGACTGTAAGAAATCTCTACCTACTGATTTGAATTTAACTCTAGCATATACAGTAAGGTTTTTTTTTTAAAGCAAGATACAAATATACAACATTTTACCTTTTGTAGAAAGGAGAAATAAGAATACACACACTTATTTCTCATATAAACTTATATATCTTATTTATTTTTTCTGTATTATGTGTAAACAAATAATCTAGAACGTGGGACATTCTAAAATCTACCAGATTGGTGGCTAGACCTTTCGCCAGTGCCTCAAAATGGAAAAAAAAAAAAAAGGTCATAATATTCAGTGACACAGAGGGCTCACTGAAGAAATTAAGACATGTGACTCATGGATTCCCCTCAGCCATCTGAGCAGAAGCCAAAAAACAGAGGTGGAATTATCTAGGAAAGATCTGTGGAGGAGCATCTCGTCTAATGGACTGAATCCTCACGACTTACTGAGAAGACTCACAAGCATCTTTTATGAGACTATTATGCCGGCAGAAACACTGCCTATTATCCTGAAAGGGATAAGAGAGGGCAAAATGAAAGAAGACTGACAGTCCACCAAAATTCTACAGGCAGGAAACAGGCTGCAAGTTCTACTTAGGTGCAAATAAAACCACCTACCGTGAAAACGGAAGGATGGCTCTGGGTAGTCTTAGACCCAGAGGGTGGAGCCTCACTCAGCCCTCAGAGCTAAGTGCCACCGAGTGGTATTTCCAGGCCTCTGAAACCAAATTTTTTTTCCCAGTTGGATTTCAAAATTGCTTGGTACCAGTGACTCCTTTCTTCCTTCCAGTTTCTCACTTTTGGGATAGAAATGTCTATAATTGTTAACTTATGCTTGTTCTGTCATTGAATTTGGAGAGCAGGTAACTTGTTCTCTGGTTTCACAAGTCTTCAGCTGTAGAGGAATTCTGAACCAGAATGGATCATTTGAGTTTCACCTATACCTGATGCAAATGATTTCAATAATGAGACTTTTGAGTTGATGTTTAGATGACATTTTGGACTTTGGGTTGATGCTATAACGTAAAGCTTTGTAGATCAGGGTAAGGGACTATGATTTTATTCTAGGTATAATGGAATTCCACAATAGAATTCCAACCAAAGTGACATCACCTAATGTACATTTTAAAAGATCACTGGTAAGGGCATAAGTGGAAAGAAGGGAAACCGGTTAGAAAACTAGTACAGTAATGTAGACAAGAAACAAAAAGGACCTATACTATAATAATAACAGCAGGATGGAAAAAAGAGGGTAGATTAAAAATATATTGTGAAGGCAGAACCGACAACACCTGCTAACAAATTAAATGTGAAAGATAAGAGAATGAGAAAAATATTGGACAATTCTTAAATTAGTACTTAAGCAACTGCGTAGAATGTTCTATTTATTAGCTGTGATGGAGAAGACTGAGGAAGGTACAGGCTCCTGTGAAGAAACTGAGTCTTGCATTTTAGACTTGTCAAGTTGTTATCCCAACAGACATCCAGACAGAAATATCAAGTAAGTAGTTTAAGAGCCGGGAGCTCAAGGACAGCTGGGCTCAGTGTGGCATTTAAAACAACTGAACTAGATAAAATCAAACAGAGGGAAAAGATGGAAAAATGAAGCAAACCCAGGACCAAACTGGTATATTCCAATATTCAGAGGTCTGACAGAGGAAAGAAGCCAGCAAAGGAGACAAAGAAGGAACAGCCAATTAGGTAAACAGAAATGGAATATAATGTCAGAGATGCCATTTTAACAGAATCGCTGAGACTAATTATAATTATTCTGCTTTATATAACTGTCATATGCTCTACTCTAGGAAAGTCCAGCTTAAAATGCAAAAGCTTTACCTCTGAGCATTAACTTTGAAAAGATTCAAATGCTTATGGAACATCCATTAGAACAGGACGCTGTACTGAATGCTGAGGGGAGACAAAGAGATTCAGAAACTTTTCCATGACATGACTACGATGTGGAGTAATTTTAAACGTTTTTAATCATAGATTTTAAATCCTACAGAAAAACGAAAGGAAGTGAAAAGGATTAAACTCATGTAGAAAATGTGGGCAAGGCATAGTCTGAGAACTACCTGGATGGGAATGAAGATCACAATAAACAATAGCAAGAGGGGCCATAATAAAAAGGAGCGGTCGTCATCGATCCCCATCTATGCTGTTTCTCCCATTGTAGCTTTCAGTTCTCACTGCAGCTACAAAAGGCCTTTGCTCATTTTATTTCTCTCCCTTCTAGTTATCTATGTTCTTGGCTTGACTCTCTCTTCACCTGACTACAGTTTTAATAACTTTTGATTCCAACTGATTTGCATAGTGACATTTGCTGTCCAGTCAAATAAATTGTGTTTTAGAAGTTTTAGTGAGATGGGTAATAACTAAAATTATTTTAAACATTTTTATTAACTCTGGATTACTATGTCATAGAAGTCTAAAAATGTTTATGTAGTGGAAGAAAATAATGTAAAATGTGGCCCTTCTCTCTCCCGTTCTAGAGAAGCACAAATCAACAATGTTTATAGCATGAAAATCACAGTCCTAAATTTGAGATTTCAGGGAACTGATTTCAATTTTCTCCTTTATGGTACCAGAGAAAAGGTATATAGATAAACTATACCGTAATAAAGAAAAGAGATTGTTTTTAAATGAATAGCAATTGTAAGCAATGATATACATAAACTAGTACGACCATGTCAAATTGACCGAAAAAGCACTAATTTTTTTCTCCACACTGAATAAGCTGAAACTTTCCAGGCCGGCTGAAGATTTACTGAAAATATGCCGACATTTCCCTGGCATGCCAATCATACTCATGTGTCACATACTGACACTGCCTCGAACCTCCCTAGGGTGAAATGTTAGAGCAGGGAGTGCAGCTAGTTGGCCGGACGCAGGAGGGCCAAGTCGGTTTTCAAGAAAGATGCAAGAAAAAGAAAGTCCCCCAAGTTTAAAAAGGAAAAAAATAGTAAATTTACGAGGATCTCTTCCCCTGACCTCACCAGGTGCATCTTTTCCTTTCTTCACACACCATTTCACAGATTCCTGATTACTTATGAGTGTGGGGTCTCCCAAGTTTCTCCTGATTCTTCCAAATAAAGAGAATACCTGATTCCTTGCCTCCCACCTAAAAACTGAATTACCTTTCCTGGGGCCACCTTGTTGAACCACCCAGTTGTCAGGTGGCTCCTTCTAAGGAAGCACAGACAGTTGTTGGTGTCAAAAGATGTTGTGGTCTTTGGACATGTTCCCGATTTGAATTTCAACCAACTCCTCACATCTCTCTGATGGGGTACAGTAATAGAACAGAAGTCAATGGGAGATCAGCATGCACCCAGATTCCAGATTCTGAAAGGGAACAAAAATCAAACCCTCCATTCTTTGCCTCTTCACCATGTCTAACAACCAATATGCTAGAAACCAGGCTTTATCAGTCCATCAAAACTAAACATAAAGTAATGACTCTCAGTAACCACATAATAAGCAATATGCACTTTATGGTTGCATAAGTCTGTAACACAAATAATAAATATTAATATTTATTAAATTTTATAAGTCCAAATTATCTGTCATATTACTAAAATTTATCATACACTGTGAAGTGCTCATTTTGTATCTAAATGTCCATGCAGAGCACTGACTTACCTTTTCTAATACAGATAAGTTCATGAACTCCACAGGTTCTTTCTCCACCTGTTAAAAACAAAAAAAATCCGTTAGAGGTTAAAAACAGAAAACGGCCTGAGTTTGTTACAAAGAGCCATTTTTAATTACCTTCATAAAATTACCCCAGAAGAAAAGTTTCCTAACTCTTCTCTTTAAACTTAACGATATGAATATAACTCGATAGTCAGAATTTTCCTGAAGCTATAAATTAAGATCTCATAGAGTCTTGGAATGAAAAAGCTTTGTTCAATTATTTATTTTAAATGGCAAGCCTCTCAAGAGCAAAAATCAAATCACCACTTCCTAAGCTCCTCTCCATATCATCTAGGCGGAAACACTGCAAGGGAGGGCCCACAGATAAGTTATTATGGAAGGGTCAAACCTATAAAAATATTATTTATATTTCATCACATATACGCATATTGTATAAAATGAAATGTGCTCCTTTCTCCATTCTCCAGCTACTCACTATTATAAATCTATAAGATAAATTTTATAGACTGTATGACAAAAGCTAACAAATTTAACCAAAACATTATTTTATCATAATTCTTATCAGAAATGACTTTATCATAAGAGTAATACTATTAATTAGCTATTACAAAAGTAGATATTTCCTTCTCTCTGAAACAGTACCACTACTTTAAATGAATGTAAGCTGAACAAAATTTTGTAGCGTTCCATATATTCATGACATTATAATGCTGTAAATTATGTTTAGACTTTGCGTAATACTAAATAATCTAATCATCTTAGCTCATTATAAAGATGAGTATGAACAGTTAAGTTATAAGAAACAGCAATAATATGAACCTTACAGCAATAAGATGAGAAATAAAAACCATGATATCCACTAAAAAAAAGTAGGTCATCCAGGAAGCATGCTAAAAAACTAGAAAACAGTATTTCAATCACTAAAGTAGGTTAGATCTACATTCTAACTTGGTTGTAACATGCCATTGCTTCCTTATTATCAACACTACAGATGAATCATTGATTATCAGGAATACAGACTAAGCAAGAAGAAGCACATAACTTAGCTATGATTATAAAAGAATTATTATGCAGCAAACCTCAGTGTAAATACAGTGAAACCTTATTAATTAAAATATTACCAATGAGCAACCACTGATCACTTGCTGAAGGGTAGAATGAACGAAACCTATACACCACGTCTTTAAATGAAGAAGACACTAGTCGAACGACTGGAAGGAAAATACTCATCAAATTATAAGACATTTTCAAGAAATTTAGAAGAATCATGTAATAACAATAACATAACATAAACTATAATGTATATTGACACCATCACTGATGTTTGCATAGGCTTAGAAATATTTCTTACATAGTCATTAAAGCCTGTTCTCTAGAAGGTAACACCTGTAGCTTAGTTTGAGTTACACATTTAATTCACCTTTTAAAGCCTGTAATTAAAACTAGACTTTCTCCCGTATTTAATATAAATTGGTTAGGTTTTACTACACACATCTAATCTTAAATATAACTGCATAGTTTTTAGAAGACTTCGTATTAACAGTAACAATAAAAACTATTGTTAACACTTTTCTCAACACTGCAGAATGATAATGAAATCAAAACCACAATGAGATACCAGTTCACACCTATAAGAACGGCTATTATCAACAAGACAAGTAACAAGTGTTGGAGAAGTGGTTGGGGAAAAGGAACCCTCAAATGCTGCTGGTGATTGTAGACTGGCATAGCCACTATGGACAACGGTATGGAAGTTCCTCAAAAAATTAAGACTAGAATTACTATGTGTCACAACAATCTCTTTTTTGGGTATCTACCCTCCAAATTTGAAAACATTTATCTGTAAAGATATATGCACTCCGATGTTCACTGCAGCATTACTCACAGTGGCCAAGACATGGAAACAACCACGTGTCCTTCGACAGATGACTGGATAAGGACAATGTGGTACATATATACAATGGAATATTACTCAACTACAAGGAGAGATGAAATACTGCTATTTGCAACAACATGGATGGATCTTGAGACTATTACGCTAAGCAAAATAAGTCAGAAAAAGTTGAGAACCATGATTTCACTCACACGTGGAATATAAAACTGAAAGCAACAAATGAACAAGACAAAAACTCATGGACACAGACAACAGTTTCGTGGTTACCACTGGGAAAGTGGGGAGGTGGAGGTAGATGAGGGTAAAGGGGGTCAAACATATGGTGACAGAAGATTTGACTTTGGGTGGTGAACACACAAATGCAATATACAGATGATGTATTATTAAATTATATACTTGAAACCTATATAATTTTATTAATCAGCTGTCATCTCAACAAATTTAATTTTAAAAAAGCTAACTCCCAATTTATCTACAGCAAATGAAAGAATCAAATAAAAAGCTCAGTTAAATAATTACTGTTTTAATTTAGTCACCTGACAATTGTCAAATTTGCCAAAGTAATGCACAAAAATCACATAACTAGAAAAAGACTGCGCTTTACTATTCTTAATATTTGTTCTGAAAATTCTAACCAACAAGTGAAAGTTCACTGATGTTCACGTGAAAATCACTATCATTAATGGAAAGGAATATTAAAAACAAATGCCAGACAAATAAAGTAAGGAATATTAAAAATAAATGCCAGACAATAAAGTAAAATTCAGGAAAAAACATACTCTCAAAAGTATTAAAAAAAAAAAAAACACGAAAAGTTAAACTTCATTATAATATTGCACACTGAAGTCAACACTCCAGTATAAAGAAAAAAATATGAATTCTATATGTTAAATACATATGCTTGGGAATCAAAAGGCTTAAATATTTTTTTGATCAGAGATACAGTGAACTTTGTACAAATTTTATGCTTTTTTTTAAATCTCTAAAAAGTAAATCTGAAAAGTTTCCAAGAAAAATGTCCCATTTTTAAGCAAAAGGTAAGTCATACCTTTACTTAGATATGGTGGTAACCCAAAAGTCTGTTCCCTGATTTTAAGAGTATAATGTGTAAGGGGAATAATTACTGATTTTTAAATTATTCAGCTTTATTGAGGCATAACTGCCATATAAAATTGTAAGATAGTATACAATGTGGTGATTTGATACACATAATTAAATATATATATCTAATATATAGGGGAATGACTATTTTTATTGAGACATAATTGACATATAACATTATGCAAGTTTAAAGTATACAACCTGTTGATATGATACATTTATAACTATGATATGATTACCACCTTAGTATTAGCTAATACCTCTGTCATGTGGAACAATTAAGATCTAGTACTTTTGAAGTTTATAACACAGAATTGTCATCTGTAATCACTATGCTGCGCATTAATCTCTAGGACTTATTTATCTACTGGCTGCAAACTTATATCCTTAAACAACAGCTCCCCAATTCCTGCACCCACCCCCAGTCCCTGGTAACCACCATTCTATTCTCTGTTTTCATGAGTTTGGCTTTTTTCAATTCCAAGTACGTATGATATACATATAGTATTTATCTTTTCTGTTTGACTTATCTCATTTAGCATTAATGCCCTCAAGTTCCATTCATCTCACTGCAAAGGGAAGGATTTCCTTCTTTCCCTTATGTGAATAATAGTCCATTATATATACATACCACATATTCTTTATTCATTCATCCATTGACAGACACGGGTTGTTTCCATATCATGTCAATTGTGAATAAGACTGCAATAAGCATGGGACTGCAACTATCTCTTCCATATACTGTTTTCATTACCTTTGGATACACCATACCCAGGAGTGGGATTGCTGGGTAATATGGTAGTTCTATTTTTAATTTTTTGAGGAACCTCCAAAAATTTTAACTAGCTGAACCAATGTGAGGGGATGATTAATCTGTTAGTCAATCTCTTTAGAAAGAGATGAATGTTCCACTAAAATGATCCCCCCAAAAAACTCTTGTATATTTTTCAAGATCATATTTACTCTAAAGATATAACAATAATGAAGAATTGGAGACCATATTATAATGACAGAATATAGGAGACTAAAACTCAGAAATAAAATTCTCTAGCTCATTATAGATAAGCAAACCAAGGTTAAGTTGCCCAGGTCATTAGTTAATTGTCAGGAAAAAATAATTAAAATACTAGGTTTTTAATAGGTTGAGAAAGCAAAAACTGATTTTCTTCACTTTTTGTGAAAAAAATTAAAATTATACAATTGTTTTCTAATCCTTTAAAGTAATTTAAATAAAAGTAAATTTCTCATAACTATTCTTGGAGATAATACTGTAGCGTTGCTCTTGAAATAATCATCTCAGCGACATGGAAATGAGAGAGAGAAAATGACAAGCTTAGTCAAAGTTACCATCTTTTCCCTCAGGCAAACCCATGTAGGAGTATAATAGTAAACTGGCATAATCCTCTACAACTGGCATTACGTATGGGGTGTAAGAAGAAAGAGATGTGTGTGGGCACACCAGTGTGCTGTGAATGTGTGCATGTGCGTGTTTGTACATGAGCACAAACATAAATGAGTGTGTTTCTAAGTGGAGATGTGGGGACTTACTATAAAGTAGGTGATTTTCCACATCTACAGAAGGAAAATACATAATGATGTTGTATTCCCATCAAAATATACCCAGGTATACAAAACTAGAATTAAAAATTAAACCCAAAGATTTATTAGTTCCTTCAAACTGAATCTAGGAGTCCTTTTTAAAAACTGACTTTTTCTACCACATTTATTTTGATTATTAGCCTAAATCACTACAATTTACAGGTTCTATTAATTTCTTCTCAAACACTATAAGTCTACTTTAGAAATAGCTTAAGTTCCATCTAATCTAAAGATGCATTTCCAAAACACATGCATTAAAGTAGCCACAGCCTTTAATGTCTAGCTTACACTGAAAAGCTGTTATAGCTAATTCTTAAGCAGACATCTATACTGTACATAATAAGCATGAAACTTTAAATATTTCCTATTAATATTTACAACTTCCCTCTATTTAGACAAGTCAATAATCTCTAGACACTTTTTAGTTCTGTCCCTAATTATGTCCTTCAAGAAATAGTATCAAATTTAGTCCCTCATTGAAAACACAGTGTTGTAGAAATAACATGGTTTCTTCAATTTTAAAGTCAACATCATCTAGTATTGTCTAAGCCTTGTGCTTGCTACCTAATCTTTGAAGTAAGAAAAAAATAAAAATAAATAAAGTCATTTGTAAAGTAGTAATAATAACCTCCCCAGGATAGAAAATAGTTTTCATCCCATATACCAATCCTATAAAAGTAGCTGCTAAAGTTGAGGTGGAGGGCAATGTTGTGAAGGATTCTTAAACCAAGTCCATAACTGGTAGGAAAAAAAGATACTTTTACAAAACAGATGTCTGCTACAGTCAAGAGAGGGAGAAGTAGTACCATGCACTTGCTATCCATAACTGAGATGATGGATAGATGACGCCTGGTCCACAGTGAGCACCCAAAATATGTTAATTTCCTTTGCATTCCTCACAAGTAGAATACAAAATTCAGAGAAAACTCAGATTTATACCCTGGAAACAGAGAAGACTCTGTATACCTTCTTCTCTTCCACAGCATCAGTTATCATTGAATTTCAAACACTCTCCCGTGTAAATATTCCAAAATAAACGTTAATCTTAAACTTCAACTTGTCCTCTTTTCAGAATTTTTCTTTTAAAAAACTTTCAGGTTTCCAACTCTCTAGGAGTTATCCTCCCAAATTGGAATTCCTCTACTTTCTTTTTGCTGTTACTATGCAATTACTGTCGAGTTAAAATAGTCTGAATTAGTCTTTTCTATATTTACTTTTACAAATTCATTTTATCCGTAACATTCCTATTCAATAACAGCCTAAACTTTAAGACACATACCACCACTCCAGCATCACCTAGAATAACCAACTATTATCTCTTTTCATAACACTATCTTAGAGTACTTTATAATTTGCAAAGCATATTAAATACTTTTTGATCCATAAGTACCTCTTTTGATCCATATATATGCCTATGAATTTATTTAATAATTTTTCTAAGAGGTGTTAACTTTTATTGTATTAAAGTAAATTTACTGTTCACAAATGCAATCCATTTTTCCCACTTTTGACCCATTTTATTATTATTATTATTATTTATGCCTACAGCACCTGGTCTTCGTAGGTGGTCTCCCATCCAAGTACTAACCAGGCCCGACCCTGCTTAGCTTCTGAGATCAGACATCAGGCTTGTTCAGGATGGCATGGCCATAGACCATGGACTGTGGCTCCACTGGGGTGTGAACCCAGGACCTTCTGTGTGTAAAGCAAACGTGCTAACCGCTACACTATGGAACCACATCCTTGACCCACTTTTTAATTCATTGTTTTAATTCATTGTTTTTTGACTGTTAGCAGCTCATTAAGGTCATACCACAAAACCCTGAATAAGTGTATCCTTACAAAAAGGTGTTCTACTTAATTTTCTTGTTAACTGAGAATATCTTTTTGTTTTGACTACTGCACCAGATCGTTTTTTAAAGCTACTAATATACATTACTACATTAGTAAGTTCAGTATACTAAAGATAATTTAATATTTCATTAAAAACCTCTACCTCTTGATGACTCACAATATTGCTGTAAATATTAATCCTAATACAGCTCTCAAAGTGTGAAAATAAGAAACTGTTTTGAATATACATACAGATCCAAGAAGTTTGTTTTTAAATAAATTCCTAATGATGGCTTGCTGTGTTGTCACTATTTTCTCCTAAAAAATGGTAAATCGAGGCTCCAACTGGTCAGGTTTCAATTAAGATTTTACATGTACATACAAAATATGCATATAATCATTTTATTCAACATCTTGTAATGTTTTATTTATAGTAGTTTGTCCAATCTTATGTTATCCCTATACAGGCAGTTTCATATTAGGTATTAACTGGCTAAGATTTGAAGGGGAAAGAATGAAGTCAGCTAAATGAACGTCAAATCCATGATGACAATCTACTACACTACTATACATATTCTATGTAGAGACACCATAATCAGTTTAAAGACACTGCAAACAGTTATTACTCAACAAATTGTAAAAATAAGTTAACATGTGGTTCTGCTTTCCACACTGGCATTCTACTACCTAAAAGAAAAAATGAAATACAACTATTTCTCTAGTGTTCCCTACTTTTTTTGTTGTTCAGTGAATTAGAAAAGGAACCTTAAATAAACTGTAAATTACTCAAAAGTACTTGCAGAGGTCCCTGAAAAAATCTACCTAATATCCAAACACATCTTAAATCTCTGTGAAACCACAGAAAATTTTATTCTTGCCGAAAGTCAAAGTATCCCTTGTGGAACATCACTGATTAAACTGAACTGTAAGTTCTCCAAAAATAAACCGTTCAATAAATTTCCCCGCTCTGTCACAGACTGTGGATAGGTGTAACATATTACAATGTAATGACATCTAACAACATGGAAAGCAGAAAAGACGTGATATTTTCCCTCCAGACTAATTACATGACATGTTTGTATCAGTTTTTTTTAAATTCAAAATTCAAATGACTTAATATTCCAAATTCTGCCTTAGAAATCTTAAGAGTCATAACAAATCTTTTAAGAGCATCTCAGAATTGTACTAGTGATTTTAAAAATATATGTGAAAGTGGTTAACTATAAGGTGCATTATGAATGAAAAGTATACACATGCATACACACACACACTCTCTCTCTCACTCTTTTACAATTTTAAGAAATGCTACCCAGATGGGTTAAGTAAAGTTAAAATATAGCAAATTAACAATAAAGGTGAATAATTTTACTTCAGCAAAACATTTTTGCAAGAAGTCTTCTGATATTCTTATGGAAGAGACAGAAAAACGTGAACTGGATAAAGGAAGGGCATAAGCCAGATCATTAAAGACCATCTTTATCCTGAGATTTTAAATAATTTACATTTGCATTTTACAAAGAGAACTAGCAATAGTTTAGAAAATGAATTATAAGGAATCTTAAGATTGTTGATACTAAGACTATCCAGGAAACTAATACAAGTGCCTTAATGAGATAAGGGAATAAACTAGACATCAAAAATTATTTTGAGATGTAGACCTGGCGAAACTTAGTCATCAACAAGATGGGTGGGGAGAGGAGGGGGGATGAATTATAAGGCAGGACTGATTTCCAGATTTCTAACTTGGATGTCTGGTTATTTAAAAATTCTACTTAGATGGTAAATTTGCATGGAGTGGGGAGTATGGAGGCTGGGATTTGGTGGCTGTGATGACAACTTTAGGACATTCTGAATGTCCCTAAGCAAAACATTTCGGATTGCTGTGGGACATCCAAGATATCGAGCTACTTTCTGGAAATGTAAACTTGGAAAGTTCTGTATACTTTTAATTTATTAATAGTGGACACTGAATTTACTGCTCTGGAAAGCAGAACCAGGATGAGTAGACAGAAATTACTGAATGGCAGATTTTTAGTCAAATACTTCTGCTAAATGGATGCAATCCATGTAAGATAATGCATAGAATTCTATTATAATAATTCAAAAACCATGTGTTGAGCACAAACTATATTCAGGTACAGTGCAAAATCTAAGGAGTACAAAAACAAATGAGACATTATCCCCTAGTAATTTAGTCAGACCAGGGAGACAATTTATAAAAATTATAAAATTATTCAATGTGTGCAATTACAGCAGTATGCATAGAGACTAAGAATAGGGTTGAGAATGGAAACACAAAGAACATTAGCTTAGGAAGATGAAGAGAAGACTGAGAAGTAATCAAGAGAGGATGAGAAAACTTCAAAGAACAGAACGTCAGACTGACAGAAGCCAATATTGGAAGCGTTAACACACTGGATAACAATCACAGGTCTTGATCGGCGAGGCTACACCAATGATTCCCAACCTGGGATCACCAGACCTTTAGGGTAAAAATAAAGATCTGTAAACTATTCTTAATATTTCAAAATGCTGTTAAAAATGGTACTTTACCTAAGAGAGGCCTAACTTCTTCACATCTGACCAGAATTATATTAGCTCACTGTGGTAACACCATCATCTTACATTTGTCTGAAGTACTGACTACCAGTGATCTGACTGATAAAAGGCAATACGAATAAGAGTTTTACACAGAGGAGGAAATAAAAGTAACCCTTAGTACTTTAAGAATCTAAACTCATGGGCTAAAATTTTAGGCAAGAGCTAATAAGAGTATGCTTAACAGGTATAAGTTATGTTTTGCAATTCAAAACACTGATTAGCTATATGAGGGATTGAAGACACATGACTTGAAAGTAGTCCACGTGAAAGAGACTCTTTCTGTAGTTTTGGTTGATTCCAACTCCATCTGAGTCAACATGAAGTTCCAGAAAGGCTACTCAAACATTAAGCTACATTAATAGGATTATACGCAAGTCAGGGAGTGGTATGAGTTTTAACGTATGCTGTTCAACAATACATCTGGAATAGAAAACCACATTCCAAACTTTAAAACATACAACCACATACCATCCCGAGGAAGAACTGGAATTTTGTCTAGAAAAGAAAATGGTCAAGAGTTGTCTACAAATGGTACACAGAGAACAGTGGATTTGTAGTTTATTGCTCCAGAAAGAAAAACTAGGGTGAGCAGCTAGACAGAAGTTACTGGATGGAAGATTTTTGGTCAAACACAAAGATTTATGAACTATAAGAATAGTTCCACACTGACATACACTGTTCAATTTTCATTGGCGTATGAGTTCAATGAACTCATCGTCATTGACTTTTTATACAAAGGAAGGACGATCCACTTCTTGGGGTTCACAGCTGAAGCAATTTTGGAGTCCATGGGATCTGACAAAAAGGAGCCCCCGGATGCGTACTACCAGTGATTGGTCATCAAGCTGGGAAGTGCTCTGAGAGGTTTTACTTAAAGCAGCACACAAATTCAGGCTAATAATGATATAGCTAGAGGTACCTTGCACGTTTGTACAGGTGAACACACATACATGGAGAAATTTTACAAACTACTTTCACTGTTTCAGTTAACCTAAAAGACAGGAGCTGGAAGATGCTGCAGTCCTTCACATAAATATCCTAGACATGTGATATTAATTTTCAAAATAGTCTCCTTACAAACAAAGCAAAATAGACAGTTCGTTCCAGTTACGTTTTTGAAACAAGAGAAAAATACACTTTAGTGCCAACTAAATATGAGTACTCTTTGTACTTTAATACTTAATGGACTGAAATATATACTAGATTCTAAGAGTGTGTATTTGTTGAAAAATGTATTTCCTTCTCTTTCGTAGAGAAAAAGCAGTTTTGAGTGTTAGAAAAGAAAAAAAAAACACTTGAGAAGGAAGTTACACGCGCCCCAAATTTCCTGATCCCCCACAACAATCAGAAAGGGAATGGACGGGGAGTGCAGCCCAACATGAGCTCCAGAGGAGGGACAGGAATGGGACAGCAAAACTGGACTCCCAGTTTGGTAGGAAGGCGGGCACTGCGAGAGGATGGTTTGCTGGGGCGAGGTCAATGGAAACGGGTACACTTTTGCTCTCCCAGCCCATCCCGCGAGGTCTGCAGGACCGCACCGGAGCCCCACTCCGCGCCGCCAGGAGGAAGCAGAGGCCCGGGCACTGCACCTCTCGGCCGGACCAGCTCCTCTCGGCGCCCGGCCACGGGCCGAGGCTGACCGACCCACGGCGCCGCTCCGCCTACCAGGACGCGAACGGGACCCCTGCGCCTCCTCAGCCCGCTCCCCGCCCGCAGGAGACTGCCCCACCCACGCCACGGGCGTCCGGGGCGCCCCCGACCTCCCGCTCCCGGGGCGTTCCCCATCCTCCCTGCCCGCGGTCGGCCTCCACTTACCTTCAATCGCCATGATGTGCTTGCCATGGACCGCACCAACTGGATGGAGGGGGCGGCGGGCGGGCGTGAGCGCGGAGGATGCGCCGAGGCCGCCAGCGGGAGGGGCGGGGCCGCCCCGCACTCGCGGGTGGCGGGGCCCGGCGGGGAGCCGCGGGCGGGGCGGGGCGGAGGAGGGGCCCCGAGCGCCGCGGGCGCGGGCAGCGGAGGAAATGGAACCTTCCTGGGCCGCCGCCGCCGCCGGCACGTGACACCGCCCCAACCCCCCCGGCCCCACCCCGCCGCCCCCACAGAGCCCCGCGCGGGGATTCAAAACAGGTGCTTGGTCGGCAGAGCCCGGGCACCTGCGCCCGAGACCGGCCGAAGGCGCACTGAGCATGTGCGGGCGGCTCGACCCGCTCGGCCCGGGCTTCCTGAGGCCCAGGAACAGGGCGGCGGCGTCCGGTCCTCGGGCATTTGCAACAGCCCAAGTCGTAGAAGGAGGGGAGTGGGGAAGGAAGTGGTCAGGACCATGGACAGGTCTCGGTTGAGACCTGGGCTCAAGGATTCCCACTCAGTGGCTCCCTCAGTTTCTGTAATCTGAAGGTCTGTTCTGTTTTTGTTTTGTTTTTCCTGAAACGGCCTAATAGTCGCCTTATATCTCCGCTGTGGGATGGAGAGACAGCTAGTTGGCAAACAGCAAACTGGGGAAAGGGATCCTGAGGACAGCAGCTTCTCCCCCTCTTCCCCCCGCCTCTCTCCACCTCTCTCGCCTTCTCTCTCTCTCTCTCTCAACACACACACAGGCACGCGCACACTTCACCCCTTGGCCTCGCTCCTAATAAAGCTTGCCACCACCTTGAGCTTCGTTTTCCCTTTGGAAGTACGAATTGGCATTTGTCTACACATTATAAACACGCATTTGGGGCCATACAAAAGCAAGAATCAAACAAACGTTTTGACAAAGGGCCTGAAAAGTATGTCACATGCCGGTTTTTAAAATTCAGAAACCTATGAGCATGTGAACAACCACAGGGCAACCCTGAACACGGGAACAACTGGCTCCTTAATTTTTACCTGTGGTACCTGAACCACTCAACGATGTACCCCACTCCCAACTTCATTTGGTACTGCTGAGGACCTAGACTATCAACGGCATAAGCAATACTGAGGAATAAGGAGTTCGTGATTCTTCTTTTGTGAAGAAAATGCTAACTCCTAGTGCAAAATAGCTATACTGGGGAATAACGCAAAGAAGAAAATATTTTTGCACTTATGTAAGTGAAGTTGGCCTGTAAATCTAGGGCAGAAACTGTCTTTCATTGCTTTTATATAATCTCTCCATCAGTCATGGTTTGTGTTCAATAAACATCATTCTTTATCTTTTTTTTTTTTTTTTAGTTCAGTGACTATTTACTGAACCAGGCACTTTTAAAAGCTGGCTACAATCAAGAGTTGTTATTGAAGGAGCAAATGAAAACTAAAATTTCTGTATTTTAGGAAAGCTCTGTGTGTGTGTGTGTGTGTGTGTGTGATGTGTGTGTGTGTGTGTGTGTGTGTGTTTACCATAGGTCACGATGAAATTCAAGTAAAACAAATATCATGCCAAAGATATTTTCTCCAGGCAACCTCCATTACAACAGTCTTGAACTCTAAGGCATTGGTTTAAACTTGAAACTACAGTTCTGGGTTGTGTTTTCTGGCTGGCCCTGAGTCTCTGAGTAATCCAATTGTTCAAACTTTTGTAAGAATTTCATACTGAAAGAAAAACTTAATTATCACTTCATCACCAATTACATAAGTTACTATATATCATATACATATATATGTGACCAAATTATGAGAGCTTCCATAACCCAGGTTCATATTACCATAATTTGCTCAGAAATGAGTGTGTATGTGTGCGTGTGTGTGTGTGTGTGTGTGTGTGTGAATTTGAGCTTCGAACTTGTCAAATCTGGGAGTTTAGGCCATGACTACTCAATATTGATAACATCTTCCCCTAGAATAGAATGCAGAATTCTCCCTGCCAACACTGCCTTAAACAAACAAACAAACAAACAAATAAACAAAAATGTGCTCTCCAAATACTAGTTGGAAAACTTCTATGAGACTAATGTTGGATATCATATGGCTTACCTTAACTTTCCAACATTCTGAGTTTTCTTAGCAGCCACTTGGAATTGAGATTTTGGGTTCTTATTTTTAAAGTATGCTATGTATTTGATACTTTTAATTTTAGGGAGTGTCAATTATTTATAGTTTAAATGTTTTATATTTTATTAATTACAGATCTTACATAATGACACAATTTTTAAAAAAATTTTGACCTTATACCTCGAAACTATCTTTAGTCTATACACCTTTATGCACTAGGGGATGTTCAAGAACTGCTTTGTTTTCAGTTCTTCATTAATGAATTATTTGCAAGACATATATCTCAAGTAATTATCTAGTTTGCCTATCATGCGTTGTGGAGATAGGGGCTCAGGTTGAAAAAGAAATAAAGTCAAAGTAATTCCCTCCCCTGAGAGTAGGAAATGGAAATGTGTTTTTGGTCTTTTAAGTTTCAACTCAATATTTTATAGAACTATTATTTAAAATGATAGTTTGACAAAGCTTAATTATCCAGTGGTGTGGCTGAAACAGTGGGAGAAAAAAGCACTGAATAGGAATCATGTGGAAAGACCAACTCAAAAGGAAAGTGAAAAGTAATTTCATCTATGTTAGATAAGTAGTTTTCATGTGCCAACCAAAATAACCTCCCACCATTAATAGTGATACTGTCTTGATGGAAAAATATGTTCCCAGTTACAAAAGTACCCAATGTACTTTTAAGAAACAAATGATTTTTAAATTTGGAAACTTCTTTTGTTTAAGCTATTCAATAGAAAAAGACCAAAATCACTACAAGAATTTTTAAAAATACTATCTAGCAATATATAGTTGCATATATAAAATCGAAGACTTAACAAGTACCTATATCAAAAAAATTACATTTTAGAAAATTTAGTAGGTGTTAAATTATGTTATCCAGAGATTTTGAGTTCTTGAGTAAGAGAGACTTTTTAAAACTTTAAGCTTAGGTAGCAGTTGCAATTATCTGAGAAGATGTAGCTGGATATAAGGATCTCATGAAAAATCTAGTTAAAACCATTAATATTGCATTCCTTTCAGAAATCATGTCAGGGAAACAGTTATAATATTAGTTATTTATTCTGGTAATTTTGCTAGTGAGAACAACTCAACTTGAACTAGCTTAAGGAAAATGAAAAGTTAATTATAAAGATACGAGTATAGCAATAAAGCTGGGCCTCAGTATCAGCTAGACTTGGGGACCTGAATGCTGTTACTATACTTTCTGCTTCATCTCTACCTCTCTCTGCACTTTGGCTTCATTTTGCTTGCTCTCCATGGGCCAACTTTATCCCTATGGAAAATATCACCCCTGAAAAATTCCAAGTTTTACAGTTCACAGGTTTTGCCAATTTTCTGGGCCCCAAGGTCATAAATTTCAAAAAATGGAGGGTGTCATTGGCTCTACTTAAATAAGATACCCTACCCCAGACCAATCAGGAGGCCAGGTACTAAAATTGGCCCAACTTGGATCAGGTACATACCTCTGACGAAACTTCTGCGGCCATAATAAAAGAATACAGCAGCCCCCATGGGACTTATATGGATCAACTGGGGAGAGGAGAAGATAGTTCCCAGAAGGGAATTCTTGGACAGAGAAAACTTAAATGATGACTACAAGGGTACTCTACCTCAGCACATTTCCCCCGAGGTTCCCTTAGAGCAGATCTGTTCATAAGCATTGTCTGCGATAATGAAAATTTTCTATATTTGTACTGTATAACATAGTGGTCACTAGCCATATACAGCTAATGTCTACTGTATCAGACAACACAGTCTTGGAGCTATAAAAATGGCATGGTGATGTTCAGGAAGAAACTGTCAAAGATTATTTAATAGGTAATTGATGGGATAAACTGTAACATTTCTGGTGGGAGAACAATAGTACTTTCCCTTGTGTGGATACTCTAATGACTTGGGAGAGTAAGAAATGTATCTATCTTGCTGTGTGCAGGTAATTAAAGATTAAAATGGGAAGAAAATATAAATAAACATAAACAAGAATAATTCTTTTTTTCTCTCTTACATTTCTTCCAGCAATTATTTATCTTAAGACTTGTCACTTACCCCACCGTAGACAGCACAGTAATAGCTAAGAGAAAAACTAAACATGGAGCATTCTACAGTTGTTTTTATTCACTTAGGTCAAGTGATAATTTTCTTTCTTGCTACCTAAAGCTTTAGAAATAGCATAAGCTCTAACAAAGAAGAGAGAAAACAGAGCAAATAGCAGATACTAATTTATTAGCCTACACATCCTTTCCATTTAATTTCCTGAGCCTTTCATGCAGACAGAAGGGCTACCTACACTTTTCTTCCTTTTCCTCTCTAAATATGATGTGCTCTTATATAATCTCTGTTCTATCTTCTTATTGATCAATGAAGTTATTTCTATTGACTGACTGCATAGAGCAGTACACTGTGGTTTGTTGACACAATTACAACACAGCATGATACTGGCTTGTCAGCATGGAAGAGTGAACAGAACATCCAAACGCATAGACCAGTTTAACAAAAAAATGTTCAACAAATACAGGCTTAGTAGGATAGAAACTACAGTAGGTAACCATTGTTATTCACAACAAAAAAGTGTATTATTTTGTTCTAAATAGGAGTACTTGATTATATTTAAAACCTTTTTTCACAGCTGAATGGTCCCATGATAATAATAAGTGACAGTTATGTAATAATTTTTACTCAAAGTTCAAAAAATATGCCACAACCTTTTAAATGACAAATATGTCACACATAAGTAAATACAGCCACCTATCGTGTATAAAGCAGGAGGAGACTTGTAGAAGGCTTCAACAATGTACATTTGTAGGAAAGACATTGAATTCTATACTTAAAAAATAAATTGATAATTTGACTAAGATGAGAAAAATCATCTGCTGCTGGAAAAAGTCATTCAAGTCTTACCAAATACAAGAATGTCAAACATAATTCTTTGTATAAAAGCAGATACTCAATAACTTTCTGTTAAATGAATAAATAAATCATAATAGGCTTAGGTGTCATGGTTTATTTATATTAGTAGTTCTTAAACTTTGATGTGTTCCTCTATACAACAGATAAAATAGCCGTTGATGATCGTGATAAAGAGAAACTTAAAGACCTCTTTATCTAGTATCATATTTCTCATTATCATCTTCCCAATTGTTTTTTCCCAATATAGAACTTCTCTTTGCTTAACTGTATATTGTTACGGATAAAAGGAAAAAATTTCATAGAGTTTAGCATAATATGACATGTCATACTCTGAATAAAAAGTTAATTTGTGTTTTTACTTAAAGGTGAAGCAATTTATTAAAGGAATTATGGAACATCTTTTGTGGATTCTGAAAAATGGGCCACAACAACCAATTATAAGACAATGATTTATAAGGATACAATTTCTTAGTTTTACTTGATATCTTAAAGTTTAGAAGTAAAGACTCTAAGCATAATTTATGTTTCTATCACCATGGTAAAGTTTGCATTTCATGAATATGCTTGTTGAATTAAAAAACACTATAAACTCTGATTTAAAAAATACTTGTTAGTAACTTCATTAGCAATCTGATTTCTCTCCTAAAACAATATGCACAGATATTTTGTTTGACTTTCAATAGAAAAGATAATATAAAAATAATATATATGCTATTAGGGTACCTGCTACTTCTATCACTTTCTGTCTACTGTACCTTATTGTTATCAATTTCCATAGAAAAAAATATGTACTTACTAGATGCTAAGCCCTTTTTCCTTCTCCACTCAGACTACTTCCCCAACCAAAATATGTTTGATTGAATTTATTTCTATATTACTAAATATTCATCAAACTTAACTCTAGAGGTGGAATTTGTACTTATGATAAAATCAGAGAACTCTAAAGAAATTGAACATCTTCCTAGGAAGTAGTAAGGCTCCTAGTGTTGGCACCCCCCAAAAAACCCTCCATATTTTGATATAGTAGCGACCTGTGCTATTTAACCTGGTCCTTTATTTTAAAATATGAGTAGAGGCATGCCACTACCTACTACATTTTAACCCCTAATTCCCTTAACCAGGGGAGCAGGAGAATACACATAATTTTATTATCCTAGAAATATAAACATTTACATGCACATGTATGTATTTATTTGTTCTGAGACCCTTAAGTAGGAGAAAGACATATAAAAATTAAAAGGAAAATACAAGCCATAATAACGTAAGTAGATGTGAGAAAAAAATTTTAAATGATTAAAATATATATATATGAGCAGAGGCAAGGATCCCTAGACATTTTTAAAGGCCCAAGGTAAACAACTGGATAAATGATCCCAAGGGATATTACAAGCCATTAAACAAAATATGCTATTGAAAGAAAAAAGAGAAAGAAATCCAAGAACAAAAAGACTTATTGAAATTTAAAAATATGCTTGCTATTGGAAGGAATGAAAATGACACCAGGAATCTGGAAAACAGTTTGGCAGTTGCATAAAAAGTTAAACACATCTACCATGTGATCTAGTCATATGTCTCCTAGGTATTGGGCCAAAAGAATAGAAAGCATATCTCCATATAAAGAATTGTACACGAGAATTCATAACAGCTTATTTGTCAAATCCTGAAACAACCAAAATGTTCATTAATAGGTGACTGGGTAAACAAATTGTGGTATATCCATACAATGGAATAATATGTAACAATTAAAAGGAATGAACTATTGATACAACATCATGGGTGAATCTCAAACTGATTATGCTAAGTTAAAGAAGTCAGAGGGAAAGAAAAATACTGTGTGGTTCTATTTACACAAAAATCTAAAACAGGCAAATGATATAGTCTCTACTGACAGAAATCCAATGAGTGGGTGTCTGGGAGAGGGAAAGATGGTCTAGGGAAGGACAGGAGGGAGTGGTTACGAGAAAGCAGAGGACAGCTTTGGGTTGCAATAGTGGTGGTGGTTTCATGGGTACATACATATCTCAAAATTTATCGAATTATACTTTTTAAATATATATAATTATGTCAATTATATAACAATTATAATTACAGGTCAATTATATCTCAGTAAAGCTGTTTGAACAAAAAAGGAAAGAACAGAATATAAAGGAAAAAAGAACTAGAAGAGAAAAAAGGTAAATGAATGGGAAATATGAGAAAAAATTAAAATTCATAGGTCGATCTTGGAAGTCTAATGTTTAGCTGATAAGAGTTCCAGAGGGAAAGGACAGAGTATGGAGCACAGATAGTTAAAGGAACAATGGAAACAATATTTCCCAGATCTAAGGAAAGCCTCTAGACTTCAGATAAGCTAAGTAAGACGAATAAAGAAAAAGCCACATCCAGACACATCCCATCAAAGAGCTAAGTAAGATGAATAAATAAAAAGCCACATCTAGACGCATCCCATCAAATTTCAGATTAAAGATATTCTTAAAACTACCATAAATGGAAAAAGGTAAAACCAAAAAGAAAAGTCAATTCCAAAAACAATGAGATTCAAATTGGCATCAGAAATCTCAATGACAAAGTTGATGTTAGAAAAAAAATGGACCAATGCCCACGAAACACTAGGAAAAATGATGTGACTCAAATTCCATGTGAAATCAAACTCAATTGAGAGTAACAACAAAATTATTTAAGGAATGCATGAATTCAAAAAATCTACTCTCATACACATTTAAGTTTTTAAAATTTAACTTGATGATATAGCCCAACAAAATGAGAACAGAATCCAAGGAAGAGGAAGCTATGGATCCAAGAAACAATGAAAATAACCTATAACTACAATGAAAAGAAATCATAGATGACAGTTGGGCAGCAGGCCTAGAAAGCGACAAATTCGAATTAGAAAAGAAAGTCTGAAGAACATGTTCAGGAAGAAAATTCTTTCCCTCAACAACTAATCTACTACAAAGCTGGAAGATCTTATTATTATCATAAAAAAGGCATATGTTTTCTTCTCTCAATAGAAAAAAGGCAATTAGATATTATAGAGGGGGAAAACCATTTGGTCCACATATGAAAAAAATTAAATATGGCATGATTTTGAGTAGCTGTCAGAGTTTAAGACAAGAAAATCCATTTAACCTTGACACTTGGAATATTCTTTTCAATTTTAGGATTCTAGTCATACAACTTGGATCACAGACAATATTATTTAATCATAATATTATAAGTACCACTTATTTGTTCTAAGATGTTAGAAAAAGTATAGACTATTTACTGTACATAACAGATGTAAATGTTATCAATCCTGACAACATCGAAGTAAGGATATAGCCATCAGAGGCTAAGAAATGAGGCAAAGGAATGAGAGATGAAGAGTTTAGGGGTAATTTCCCTCATCTTACATAATAAAAATTAGAAGTCGTTATTAAAAATTGATGAAAGATAGTAGAAGTTATATATATTTTACTTGATATAAGTGAACAATAGAAGAATATATATGTATATATTATTCTATTATATAAGCATATACATATGTGTGTGTATGTATATGTGTGTGTGTGTGTGTGTGTGTGTGTGTATGGAGAGGACCAAGGGAGAAGAGGTGGGAAATAGTATATATGAGCCAAATTCCTTTTTTTTATAACCTGGAGTCAATAGGTGTTGTCTAAACTTATAAATCAAAAAATATAATTATAAGTATATTCTCTAGAATCAGGGTAATAATTGCAAGAACCCAAAACAACATGTAAAAGAAGCTTACCTCTTGGGAATATGGAAGGTGTACAAAGAGTCTTAATTGGAAAATATTTATTTATGTTTTGTTTTATACCATTCTATACCCAAATGTTTTACTTTTATGGAAAACAAAAACATAAGCGGCTCCTACTTGCACTGCCCTCAGGATACAATCCATACTTACAAAGTTCCTGACAATCTAGTTCCAATGACCTTTCCAAGCTTGTGTCCCAGAATTCATGCATTTAGAGCAGCACCTGGCATATACTATGTGGTATATAAGTTTTAGATATTATTACATTGTTGAGAATTTTAAGGAGCACTTAAAATCAATAAGAAAACAATACTGTAGTATTTTCTAGAAAATAGGGGTTAAAGATATGAAGAGTCAGTTCAAAAAGAAGTACTCTCGTTTATCATTTATAAAAGCAATGCAAATGAAAACAAATGAGACCTTTTTTAACTATCAGATTGGCAAATATTTAAATGATTGATAGTGCTTAGTTTTGGCAGGAATATAGGCAAATGAGCATGCTTCCCAATGTGGGGATGGGGGAGGGGAGTGACAGAGATAAATTGATGTAACATTTCTGGAGACCAATGTGGCAATATTAATCAAAATTAAAAATATGTTGTATATTTTTGACCCAGCCATTCTAATTTTATTAATTTCTCCTAAATAAATAATTAAATTGGCAAGACTATCTTTTTGTTTGTTTGTTTATAACACTAAAAATTAGAAATAACCTAAATGTCCATCAGTAGGAGTCAGTTCATAAATTAGAATTCATTCCTACACTAGAATGCTGTGCATTTATCAAAAATGAATAAAGTAGAGCCACATTTGTTGACATACAAAGACATTTATGATATATTAGGATTTTTTTTTAATCTAGCATTTAGAAGGCTTATTCTTCACTGGCAATTTAATTGCAACATTTCATTTAATTCTCATCACAGCTCTGTAAATTACATCATGTTATTAGATCAGTATTACAAATAAGGATGCAGACTTTCAGAGACATTTGGTGAATTACTAAGGTCACATCTTAAACCCAGGCCTACTGATGCCAAGGGCCATGTTCTTAACATCAGTGCCATACTGTATACAGTTTATAGGCCAGGTCATATGCTATAAGCCTATTTATTACATACAATAAATATATGTTGTGATGTTATGTATCAACTTGGCTGGGCCATGGGGTGCCCAGATATTTGGTAAAACATTATTGTGTGTCTATGACGGTGTTTCTGAATGAGAATAACAGTTGAACTGTTAGATTGAGTAAAGCAGATTGCCCTCCCTAACATTTGAACTGTTAGATAGAGTAAAGCAGATTGCCCTCATCTGATCAGTTGAAGACCTGTATACTACAAAAAAGCTGAGTAGGAGGGAACTTCTCTTGCCCGATGGCCTAGTGCTGACATAGCAATGTTTTCTTGCTTTTCGACTCAAACTGAAAACTGGCTGTCCTTGGGACTCCAGCCTGTCAGCTTTTGGACTAGAATTTACACCATCAGCTCTCTTGAATCTCCAGCTTGCCAACTGCAGATATTGAAACTTATAATCATGTGAGTTAATTCTCTATCTATTATATATATATACTCTATTGCTTCTGTTTCTTTGGAGAATCCATATTAATACACATGAAATAAAACATTTTTAAGGCACAGGAGTGTTGGGTGAATATATCCACACTGTTAACAGCTGTTTCCTCTGGGGGACAGAAGCATAGAATAGACTTTCACTTTCATTTTATCAATCTGTGATCTTTGTATTTTTCACAACTAGCAAGAATAGCATTTAAATTAAAAGCATATAATTATATTACGAAAATAAATTTTCGAATGGCTCCTCCCCTGCTCTGTGATGCCTTCCTACCCCTCCCCCCAATCAGAGATGAGAAAACTTCTGATATTTTGCATTTACATGTATTATAAAAGTTAGAGTATCTCTCCATAATTGAAAGAGCCCTAGACTGAGTTCTAAATCAGTAACCTTGTTTCATCTGTCTTCTTGGTCTCCTTTCACTGAAAGGGCTAAAATGGAGAGTTCCTCAAAAAGATTTGGTTTGAGCTAGACAGGACAACCTAACCTGAAGGAGGAGGTATGCCTTCAACCCACTTTTGCCTGTGCTCTCCTTCTCTTTGTTTTCCTGGAAAGGGTTTTACTGTTCTCTGTTAGGGAGCATTCCCTTTTGATCTGGCTTCCTTTTATGCCTGAGGCTTAGTTATATAATCATAGCCAAAGCTCTTTATTTTGTCCAAATCTCCTATGCAGGGCTTTTCTTTTGGTGCTAGTCATTGGGAAGTCATTTAATGTTCTGAGCTATGTCTCTGAAGAATGAGAGAATCTGGATCCAGGGAACAATTTGAAAGAAAAATTTGGACAATGATATCAAAGATCCACAGCCCAAAGGAAACCCCTGAGTATAAATATCTCCAAACTGGGGACAAAGATTAGACTGGTATGCTTCTCCTCTCTCTCTCCTTATTATATAGGAAGGTCTAGGAAAAACCCCAATCTTCTATTCTGAATTCCCTCACCCTGACCCTATACCTCTATCATTTTCCCCAGTGTTTATTAAATAAGAGTATATGCTTGGGTGGTTGTTTGTGCAGAATATACAAAATTCTTTTGTAGTTAAAATGGCCAATACCTATACTAGCGTACCTGATCTGTGTTCTCAGATTATCCAAAGTAATAAACCAAAGACAGAAGACTGGATAAGAACTCTGTTCAGAATACACTTACACAAACCTGAAAGTGAGTGCCTCCTTAAATTTTGCACCTTACACATTTTGCTTACCTCACCTGTAGTCCTGACCCCGGATCCTGCCAACTCTAGCCTCCCTAGATCACAGCAATGAGAGAGGAATCAATCTTTTCCACTTCCAGTGCCAAGTCCGCAGTGTTCCCCATTAGTAACAAAGTGTTTAATTAATAAGAAGTCTTCAATAAAGTCCTCCAATAAATGAATAAAAACGGAATATTACTCAGTCATAAGAAAAGATGAAATACTGCCATTTACGACACCATGGGTAGATACTGAGATTATTGTGCTAAAAGAAATAAGTCAGACAGAAAAAGTTGAGGACCATATAATTTCACTCATATGTGGGATAAAAAACTAAAAGCAACAAATGAACAAGACAAACAAACAGAAACTGATAGACACAGACAACAGTCTAAAGTTACCAGAGGGAAGGGGGAGCAGTTAAGGGTAAAGGGGGTCAAATATATAGTGATAGAAGATTTGACATTGGGTAGTGAAAATGCAATGCAATATACAGAAGATGTGTTATTGATTTGTACACTTAAAACCTATATAATTTTATTAACCAATGTCACCCCCAATAAATTTAATTAAAAAAAAAAAAACTAACAGAATAGAGAAGTCCTAAGCCAAAAGCAGTACATATGGAAAAGACCTAGAGTTTTCATTGAGAGTAAGTCTAATTTTCATATGTAGGGGGCCTACTAAAATTATCAATGTGATTCTAGGCTGCAACTTTAGATGCTTATTATCTGTTACAAAGAAAGCAGTAATCCCATTCTTCCCTGCCCTGGTATGAAAATACCTGGAGTGAATCCAGCAGCAAGATATTTTTAATTATATTGTAAAATAAAAGTTTAAAAGGCTGATAATGTTTGGCCTGGAAAAGAAATGACTCAAGAACTCCATAATAACTGTTTTCAAATATTTGAATGGTTGCCAGATGAAAAGGAATCAGGCTTATTCTGTAGGATCACAAAGATTAGGGCCAAAACCAGTGGGTGGCAGATGCACTGAAACGGATCTTGGCTTGTTATAAACCCTGGTGCCCAGATTATTGATGTTACGGATAATCCTTCTTGGTTTAATATGTAAAATAATTGGATTTTTTAACCACAGTAAATCAGACTGCAATCATACCCTGACATGTAAGCTCTGTTGGAAGAGAATAAAGCTAACAGGCCTAGTCAACAAAACATTAGGTGGATGGCAGATTTGAGAAGCTGCCACCCCTCCTTCCTTCTATCCTTTTCCTCTTATTCGCTTGGTTTTTTTGTTTTTGTTTTTTTCCTTTTATCCTTTTCACCCTGTGTTTGTGGAGGCACTTGGCGTAATTGAAGATGATGACATTTTCCCAGGTGGGCTTTCTTCTTGCTCCAAGACACTTCCTGGAACTCATCACATATTCTCTCTACCGCTCCCTCTCCCACAGTCTAGCTTCCCAGTAGCCTTCATTTTATTCCAGCCACTCGCTATCAAAATCATAAGGACCACATGCTGGTTTTGTCACATAGACCAGACCTTAAACTTTGCACACACTCTCATCTATCTCTGTCTCTCTTTCTTTCATCTTCCTCCTCTTTATTTATACTTTTGCTTTAACCTCCCAAAATTTACCTCTAATCTTCTTAAGGCCAAGAAGCTAACGTGGAGAACAATTGATGCTCATGTAGACTCTCTACCTCCGAGATTCTGCGATTCTAAAACAAGCTTGGGGTGGAAGTAAACGATGTGCTTGAAGGACAGTGATATTTGCAAGATACAAAAGTTGTATTAGGGAATAGTGCGACTCATATTAGGAGGTTCTGAATGCCGTGCGGGGAATTTGACACTCCACCAAAATCTTTTAGCAAGAAAGTGATACATTCACAGTGGTGTTCTGGGCAGAGAATTATAAGCTGGAGTATAGGATTGGCTGAAGAAGGTTGAGACTAAAGGCAGAAACTAACTAAAGATGCTTTGGTAGTCCCAGAATAAGATAATAAAAGTGTGAACAATGATAGCAGCTGTGGAAGTGAAGAGAAAGGGTTAGATTGGAGAGACATGGTAGAAGAATTTTGGCAATACTTAATGTACTAGATGTTATTGTTTTATCTGTTGGAAAAATGTGTACCTTCTTTGAGGAGCTGCCTACCTCCCATACCAGCCACATGATTCTGGAGAGGACTGAGGTGCAGCCATGAGAACGCTCACTTGACTAGGGCCCCAGCTGCTGCACTTGGAAAGCCATGTCTGTGTCTGTACTGAGGCCACACCTTCCACAAGCTGCTCCTGCCAATGACTATGTCAAGAATACCAAGCAGATCAGTTTCTGAGAGATAAAGGAGTTCCTCTTCAACCAACTTTGGCTCAAGAACTACCAGATAGCCTTGCTGAACCTTCTGAAGAATGCACAGTAATCTAGTAACCTGCTCTCTCTTTCCCTCAAGGTCAGATTGCACCAGAGTCTGATGGCTTCCAGCCATTTCCACCTCCCTCTCTTTCACACAGGCATTTCCCCAAATAAAATCCTTGTATATTTAATCCCGTTTTGGCATTTGATTCTTAGAGGACAAAGACTAATACAACTGCCAATCCCAAACCTCGGACAACATCCCACAGTGATTGGTCCAAAGAATAAGCACATGACCCATAGTGGTCCAATAAGAATACTGGCTGAATTAACCAATGTCACCCCACATATTTTAATGGATGAATGAATGAAAGAATACTGGCTGAATTTAAACTGGAGGCCATACTCAGTTTTTCTTTATGCACATTGAGCTGCAGGCATGTGATATCAAGTCTTCTACCAGTGTCCCAGTCTTGTGGAAAACACCCAGAAAGTATAGCTATCATTCAGATAGAAAGACCACATTCTAGTGGCACCAATTTGCTTGTTCCAGTTCCGGAAGTTCCTACACCTGTTCTACTTCCTGCAGCTCTTTCGTTGATTCTGTGAACTACCTCTGGATCCTTCCAGCAAATTCCCTTTTTTTCTTAAGCTAATTGGAGTTTCAAATTCGATCACTCGCAACCAAAGGATTCCTAACTAATATATATAGTGACAAAAAAGATATAGGATTAAATATAGGGAAAAAAATTAGTTCTGATGTTATGAGCATAAGAGGCCAAAATATGATGCTATTCACAAAAATATGGGAATTAGAAACATTTTACAGGAGATGATTGAGTCTCAACAGGATACACAAATAAAAATGTGCTGTAGGTTATTAGGGTTAAAAAAGGATTGAAGCCTTAGGGAGAGGTCTCAGAAACAAGATACAGATACAGCATGACTTACTACTTGAAACTAGAATGTAAAATCAGTTTACCAAGGTAGTATATTGGGCTTTTGCAGTGTAATGAGATAATCATTTCTTTTTTTTTAAATTTTGTATCTTTTATTTTGTATCTTCTTTTTTTATTTTGCATAACCTCTATGAAATTGTTATTAACATACATATCCTTCATTAATGTAATTTGGTAGTTAGTTTAAATTAACTATAGTTTTATTTGTTATAACAAAGTTTAGACAAGGTTAAATCCAAAATAATGATTAAATAACTTAAACAATAGTGTGTACTATAAGTGTTTTCTGTGGGGAAGGGTGAAGAGGCAAAGTTATAATTACTTTAAATAATAATTTCATATAACTGAAAGAATGTGAATGAAGAGCAAGAAGGAAATATTCTACTGATTTGGCATCACAATTGTTTTTTAAAAACTAAGAAAAGGAGGAAATTGGATCCTAACTCATCATAAAACTAAGTCAACAATGGATTAAATTTTTTAAAATTTACCTCTATGAATCCTGTTTCTAAGTCACATGATAGCATATCTTGCACTTGTCTTAAAAAATGTAAGTTATAACAGTGATACATTTAAGGACACAGAATTTAAAAATATATATGACTTCTCTTTAATAAGAGATAAGAAACCTCCTTCTCAGAAAATTGATTAATCTAATGGTGATGAAGTAGCTGTGATAATTACGATATTGTGTCATGCCCTCATTGATCTGAATTCTCAATTTGAATTTTTTACTAAGAACTTTTGGCAGCAATCTCATAACTCTTGCCAGGAAGAGTTTACCTTGGTGGCCGCCCAAACTAGTGAGTTAAGCAAAATGTCCCCCAAAAGGTTTTAAATACTTAAGTCTTTTTTTTAAAAAAATACCTGCCTTAATGAATTCATGTGTTTTCTTGACTCCTGAAATAAAATCAGATTTTTTTTCAACATGGAATAAAAAAGACCTTATCTACAGGTATTTCTCAAAGTGTGGCCCTTACTACTATATCATACCAACTGGGACTTGTTAAAAACACAAATTTCAGGCTCCATCTCACATCAAATGAATCAGAACCTTTGGACAGTAGGGCCTGAGGATTCACATTTTTAAAAAGCACCCTTTCTAAAGCAAAGCTTTACTCCATAAAGGCTGATTTTAAATGCAAAATATTTTCTCTTCTATAGATGATTTTAAGTTCAGCAAACACATACTAAATTTTTCAAGTATAAAAAGGATTGAAGACTACTTTCTCAATGTCTCAGTAAGAAACACTAGAGAAACAAATCTTTTGAGATATCTTCTTATTCCATGAGATATCTCCCCTTTTCTGAGAATAGTTTTCCCAACCATCAGGGGTGAGACCCTAGGAGTCACATTTGTGTAGTGTACCTTAATCTTTAGGCTGTCAAAATATTTGTGGCCCATGTTTTAAAACTGTGAACGGGAGAGTACCATTCATTGCTGCAAGAGAGATGGCACAGCCCTGATTGATTTAGACTAGTCAGTCTGGACCTGGAAGTGCGGTGAGTTTTCACACAGTCATGTGGGGGGAATAGTGTATAACCAAATAAAAAAATGGTAATGGTAGGAAAAGGGAAGAGGGGACTGGTTGCTGTGTAGCCAGCAAACACCAGGACACTGGTTTTTTTTTTTTTATTAATTCAATTTTCCTATTTCCTTTTATGTATGGTTCTGGAAAGTCTCCTCAAATCCACTGTAGAATGGGGAACAGTATGAATACACACATACACAAATATTCACATACACATATAAATGTTATCAGAGGGTCTTAAACACAGTTCAAGAAAACAACACAGTTCAAACAAGTTTCTCATGTGTACTACTTACCAGCTAGGCCTAGCTGCTATGTAGCATATTAACAATAATTATATTAATTTAATTAATTAAGTTGCTATGGAACCTATTAACAAGTAATCATATTAATCTTATGTTTGTATATAAATTTAGTTTTCACATGGTTAAAATACTAAACTATGCTTATATGTGCTCAGCCTTCTCACTCTGTTACTCTTGCAGACAAGCTGCCTTATCACACCTTTCTAAATGTTAGAGAAGATGCTGGATGGCAAGAATATTCCACTGACCATTGTACCTCTGCCTGGGCTCGTTGTCACCCCTTCCTTCCTCCCCCTTGTTCAGTGTGACTTTCTTGTGCTGTCCATGGAGACAAGAAATTGAGAGGTTATTGTGAAGGGAAAATGTGGAGGAATGAAAAAGAGAAAAATCAAGAAACTATTACTTGGAGGATATTTATAATCAAATTTAAAATGGAAAACTGAAGGGTGTATAATCCAGTACATAAATAAGTATATATAAAATCTATCTAAACAAAATGCAAACTATATAAAAATAACCAGACTAGACTATTTCACAGCACTATTTTAAAGCTTTAAGAATGACTGTAGTAATATCATATCAGATGAAGCATGATAAGTTATCATTAAATCTAGGATTGAATTGAGACCTCTCAAGTCATTGATTTTAAGTGACATATCAAATATTCTTCATCCTGAATTTGTTCAGATAACCAAATTTCTAACAGCTAAATATTTAGTTATTATAAACTTTTATCTCCCCTTAACAAAATATAGTTATAACTTAAAATGATATTAAAAATAAACCAAAAATAGTCAATTCTCCTAGATGAAAATGTCTAGAGGACATTCATTATACCTCATTGCTTGAGGTAAAGCAATGCAGTTAATTGAAGAATAATTTATCCTCTTTGTATAAATTTTCTTTCATTAAAAACTAATTGAATATTGTTTCAAAACTGCAGGATATAATTTTTATGGCATTTATGAACGCTTACATTTATTTGCAGACTAAGAAAATTAGTCCATGAATAAGCCTTTGAAAAACTCAAGTAGCAACTTTTTAGAATGCATAATGTTATGGAAAATGACTTTTGTTCATTAGCATTTTTAGGGTTTTAATAATTTAAAATGACTTTCTCACCAAAAGTTAATGTTTTTCTATATAATGTGAACTGAAAATAAATAGCAATTTCATCCATTATTTTCTCTTTTATTTGTAGACTTATCGGCAGTGGAAAAGAAAAATAAGACGTGCTGTTTTGCAGTGCCCATGTGTCATATGCATTATGAACTGGCCCCGGGGGAGCGAGGCAATTTGATTTGTTAGAGCTAAAAAGTCAGTGAAAACAGAACAACAAAAATGTCCTGAGCGATACTGAAGTGCGACCACCCACAGCCCCTCCGTGTTAGGCTATTTCTTAGGAACTGCAATCTTATACTTTGTTTTTATTTTGTTCGGGGTTTACAGCAATGCAGTTATGAACCATTCCTGTAGCTATAGTAGTTTCTCATTATTTGCCTCCACCACTCCAAGCTCAATCGTAGTGCCCATCTGAATCTCTGCAGACCCTCGAGCCAGACGTCATTAACTTAGGCCGGCATACTGGGGCTACCTGGGGAAAAACCTATATGGACAGGTGCCTCCAGGAAGTTTATTGGTAGTATTCTAGGAAGACACAACTAGAAGAAACTGAGGAAAGCTGGGTAGGGCAGAGGGAGAAAGTGGCCCACATGAGGTATCTCCTAAGGACTCAGCTGGTTTTACAGGAAACCTGGGGCCCAAATTAAGGCAAGGGAGGGCTGGCCTTATATCCCTTCATTCAGCTAGTCACTGGCCATGAGCCACCTCTGGCAAGCGATGGAGCCTTGACTGAGGTAGTTCCCTGTGGGGATACAGTCCTGGGACATAAGCAACTGATATTCCCAGCAGCTAGAAGATGGCTGCTTTGACCTTGAAGAGGGGACCTGGGTGAAGGAACATAACATCCAACACGTTTCGTTCATTGCTTCCCTCAGGCTCTCTTGCTTCCTGGCAACAGCTTCTCCGGAATTAACAAGGTATCAAATTGTTCACTAGGTACCTGAAAGGGTAAAAGAAAACTCTAAGATATTAGGAAGTGAACAGTAGCAGGGAGCACTACCACCCCGAGGGCCAAGGGAACAAATGGAAGAGGTGGGAATTGTTCAATCTTAAAAACAAGAGGCGCCACTCTGAGGAGCTAAAGCTCAGACCTCGAGGAGGGGACACTGCTTGGCTCATGCTGGAGTCTCTGAGTCAGGATGAGAGGCTCTGTGGGGCTGGGACCCAAACTCAGAACAGAGGCACCTGCAGGCTGATGCTGGATTCTCTGAGGAGGGTGTGATGAAACTTCCACAATCATTGGAAAACTGCAAACCGAATTTAACTGCTGTTCTGGGATGGACCTGCCGCTGCCGGGGGGAGGAAGTACTACAAGGGTGAAGCTCACCGGAACTTAAGCTCCCACAAGGAGGAAGAATAAAGTCCCTGGTTTCTCTCTCTAGTGCCCCTATTGACAGAGCCCAACACAGAGATAGCTGGCAAGGCAGAATATGAGTTTACAGGGAGGGGCCCAGCTCCAGCATCACAAAGGAGAGTATAAAAGCTTAGGTTTGGAGCTAAGAGACAATGACTTACTGATGAGTACAGAAATGCATAGGATGGTTAGAGAACTTATTGAAGAAGTAAGTGTTCCAACATGGACTCAGGTTTGGGAATCTGTCAAACCCAGGTTGAAACTCAGGTCTTCTGCTTAGTGGTTATAAAGTTTGGTGATTATCTTAATTTTCAGTGTTTTTAGTTTTCTCATCTGTAGAATGGAGTTAATAGTATCTGCCTTAGGGGAGCGTCTTGAGATAATATCTATAAAACACCTAGCACTCTGCTCAGCTCATAGTGGTTGCTCAGAACTGAGTTATTATTTCCATGGGAAAGACTGACGGCACAGAGACCTGTGGAAGACAACTGTAACAGCACAGGATTCAAGTTTGAAAGACTTGAAATATACTGACGGTAGTGGGAATAAAAATAACGTATAGCTAGATGTCAGAGATCTTTGAAAGAAAGAAGAATCCAATGACTGGGTGTGTTGATTCCTACAGAGGGCGAATTAAGGAAAGGGAGGAGTCATCAAATAGGTGACCTGTTCAAAAGATGCCGCCCTGTTCAAATGGAAATGCCCACGGCTCCTCAAGAAAACCTTTTAGTGGCTTTGTGCCAACCTGAAGAGATAACCCCAGTGACCAAAGAAATGCATATTAAACCAATGTTGAGTTACTGTTTTAAATCTACTTAACCATCAGTTATTCACTCAACAACTTTGGCTAAATGCAGTGGAGGCTGTGATGAATCCAGTATACACGGCATGGTAAATGAATACAGCCCTTTTGAAAGCAATGTGAGATAGTTATCAAAAATGGTTCAAATGCTTATTGCTTATGACTCAGTCATTCGAAATTGGAAATTCATAGAAAGAAGTTAGGAAGGTACAGGATACCTCTGACCTTAGATGATAATCTTAGGGGCAGCTCTACCAGTGCTGTGAAGTGTCCTTTGGCAACAAAACCGGTTTGATCCAGAATGCCGTGTTGGATGTGCTCTTGTTTTCACTTTTTGCCGCCAGTCCTGAAAATGTATCCATAGTTATTTTGTTAAATAAAAATTACATAGTCAGTCTCTAACAGAAGGCTCCCTCCCTCCAGCTCCTTGTCTGTGTGGTTAATCACAGCCTTATAATTTTACAAGTGTATGAGTTCTCTCAGTTAAATGATATGCTCTTCCAGAAACAGCCTGATGCATCTGCTTTTCAAAAATTCCCTGAATGACTCAGGCTCCAGTCCTATGATTCTGTATTAGGACTGTTCTGGGCTCCCTCCTCCTTAGCCCTGCCATGTTTCCTTCTGCTTCTGTCTCACAGCTTTAGCAATGTGTTTTCTCAGCTTACAAAACCTCCAGGTTCAGCACAACCCGAAAGCCTCTAATTCAAAACTGCATACTGATATACCGTAAACATTCTTTTAGCTATTGCTTGCGAACCTCTGCTGACACCTTGGTCGAAGGAGTAAAAGAAAGGCATGTAGTCATCATTCCATCTGACCAAAGTAATGCACTAAAAAATTTGTTCTGTCATGAAGCTTGAAGGTATTCCTCAAATTATATGGATGATACGATTGAAATCTAGAAAATCTACTTCCCTTTCTAGCCTTGCCTCAAATTCACACCCTCCACGTCCTGGCATCTCCTCCAGGAAGTCTTCCCAGTCCTCTTCAGCCTATGAGAACACTGTCTCTCTGTTCCCTCGGTGTGTATAATATTGCACAGACCTTAATTACAGCAGTTCTTCTTTTGAAGTAATGATGCTTACATGTTCTTATTCCATTCTATACTAAGAGCTTCTCAAGATAGTATAGGAAAGGCAAAAATTACCCTCTTAGGGCTGCTGGGCCGAAGAACTAACTTGCTATAAGAGAGATTAGCAGGAGAAAAGCATCAATTTTCTTGAATATTTTTATATAAACATGGGAGTCTACAGAAAAATGAAGACCCAAAAGGCAGTTAGGCCTAAGCGTTTATATATTAGGCTGAACAAAGAGTAGTAAGCATGGAAAAGTAACTAAAATACATGGGAGGCTAAAGGAAGATAAGGGTTATTTTGATGAGACCTGTTTGTACAGATTTCTCTCGGCCTCAACTCCCTATCTCTGTTGATGAGAATGTTCCTTTCCTCCTGATAGAGGAGCAAAAGGTATCTTTCCCATGAGGGTTCAATCCCTTGCTTTTAGGAAGAAAGGGGAGATCTGAGCACCCCTCTTGCTCAATATAATCAATATACCAAAGTGGCATATTTGGGGATGGCATATTTTGCTACTCCTCAGTAGCACACATTAGGTACTTAATGAGTGTTTGCTGAATATTTGTTGAATGAATTTATCTCGTTTGTGCAACTCTAACACTCAATCTACTTTCGGTTACCCATGCTAACGGAAGGGAGGGGAGGTTTAGACTGATCTAAAATAAACGACAGTTCTGAAACCCCAAATCCTGGAGTGGAAAGGCTTTGTACACTCAGTAATGAAGTCACACCCCCACGCCAACTGCTAGACCACTAAGAAGGGTTTAAAGGATGAAGTCAATTGATTTGGACTCTCTACAGGATGGATTACATCATCATGGAAACCAGTAAAACTGACGTGGAATTTGCTCTGCCAGAACACCCTTACACCAGATTCCCTGTGGTCAAATGTCTTTTACTGTCACAACTGTAGGTCCACAGCTCCCTTCATCAAAATTGCAAGTGATTAGCTACCCCGCTTATGCTCTGACACCAGCCTAAGCCTCGGAGGCAGAAGAAGTAAAGTTCAATAGGTAAGGTAGACTTGCCTACTAGGTTGGCTTTGCGCGCCATACTCAGGATTGGAGTTTGAGTTGCTGGTGAAGCTACTAGAGAGAGAGAGCAACATGCAGAGGATCCGTGGACAGCAATGTGAAGGGTGAATGGGCCAAGGGAAATGTCGCTTAAGAAGGAGTGAAGACAACAAGTGAAGGGGAAAATCTCTGAATGGAAGGGGGCACATCTTCCTTTAAGGCAGAAACGGGAAAAAGAAGAGTTGGTGATGAAGGCAGTACAAACCCTATCGATTTAACTTCTTAGTTTATTAATCTTCAGAATTTTGCAAACTTTTTTTGTCAAGGACCATATCGTAAACACTTTGGGCTTTGCAGGTCAAAGAGCGTGTCACAACTCAACTCTGCCACTGTAGTGTGAAAGCAGCACCAACAAGTTGTCATGAATGGCCATAGCTGCATTCCAATAAAACTCTATTTATTAAAAAAAAGGGGGCGATAAAGGAGACAGAAAAGTGAAGTGAGGTGAGGGAAGCCCACAGAGTTCATTTTAGATGGTCTCCAACTTCTCCAGTGAGAGGGAGACAAGGGAGGAGCATGAGGTTTCCTCTTTGGCAAAGCAGTTTAGTGTGAAACTGGTGTCCTGGGGAATTTGAATGATCAGCTGAAGTCCGATTAGGGCTTTTTATCCAGCAAGATTGTTACCTGAGCAGTATAGTCTAGAGGCATCTGCTTTGGAGAAAAAGTCAAAAAAAAAAAAAAAAAAGAAAAGCAAAGAGCAAGTCTCAGGGACCAGACGTGACGACTGTAGGCACCTCTGCTATACGCGCCCCAGGAGTGTGCCTCTTCGTGTCTCTTGATCTCTTTTCCCCTTTCCATCACTCAGCGAGGATGTACTGAGATCTACAGTCAATGTTCTTTCATTCAGTATTTGGAGAGGACCTGATATGCACTAGACACTGTTCAAGGTGCTGGAGTTAGAGTAGTAAACAAATCACATGAGTGAACAATGTCTGCTCTCATGGGACTTACGTTCTACTTGGGGAGACAAATAATTGAGAAGAAAAATAGAAGGACAATTCTACACATTGATAAGTGCTATAAAGAAAGTAAATCAGGGTAATAGGACAGGTTCGGAGGAGTTGCGGTTTGAGCTGGTGGTCAGAGAAAGCCTGTCTGAAAAGATAACAGCTGACCGAAACCTGAGGCAAGAAGCTCCCACGTGTGAAAACCTAAGGCAGGGCCCTTCTGGGCAGACGGAACAAGTACCATGGCTCTGAGGTGGGAATGGTTTTGGAGTGTTGGAGGGACAGCAATAGAGCAAGCGTGGTTGGAATGCAGCAAGCAACGGGGAGAGGGTAGGAGATGAGTTTGGAGAAGTGGGAAGCAGAAAGATGTGGAAGCCAGGGCGCTGGCTGAGGCCCTGAGAGACTGCAGTTTCCCCCGGGCTCTGCTACTGATTTTTTGTATGACCTGAGGACAGTCACCCTGGGTTTCAGTCTCCTTGTTGCAAAATGAGAGGCTTGGACAGGATGATGTGAACTCTAGCTTGCCACAGGGGAGACACTTAGCACTGTTTATTTAAAAGGAGAATCTTTTAAGGTTCTTTGCAGCTTATCTCCTATGCCCAGGGCTGCCCAGGGCCTATCAGAGCTCTCTGCAACTTTTGTAAGAGCATTTCCCTCTGCCCTTTAGGACTCTTTAAGTAGGCTGTTCTCCCTGTTACCAGAACACAGCACTCCCTGCCCACCTCTCTGGGTCTGCTTATATGCAACACCCTTCTTTCTTTGTTCTATCCGTTCATCTCATATCCATTCCTTAAGCTCCAGATTAAATCCCACTTTGCTCATAAGCCTTCTTAGATAACAAATCCTCCTAACTGCAAGACAGTTTGTTCCCATCCATTTATGAGTAATCACGTTATTAGTTGTTTTCCTTTGTACACATTTCAATATTCCCAACGTTATTCTAACCTCTTAAGAGTGGTGTATTAGTCAGGGTTATCCGGAGAAACAGAACCGAAAGGATGTTTATACATATGTATATACATAGGGAAAGATTTGTTTTAAGGAATCGGCTCACACAATTATAGGGACTGGCAAGTTTAAAATCTGCAGAGGAGGCTGGTAGGCAGGGGACCCAGGGAGGAGCTGATATTGCAGTCTTGAGTCTGAAGGCCCAGAGATAGACTTCTCTCTTCCTTGGGGGACCTCAATCTTCAATCTTAAACCCTTCCGATGATTGGATGAGGTCCACCCATTTTATGGAGGATAATCTACTTTACTCAATGTCTACTGATTGATTTTTTTCCAGCTTTATTGAGATATAATTGACTTATAACACTGTGAAAGTTCAGGGTGTACGAAGTGTTCATTCGATACACTTTTATGTTGCAAAATGATTACCACCTGCATGTTAGCTAACACCTGCATCATGTCACATCATTACCATTTCTTTTTTGTGGTGAGAACATTTAAGATCTAGTCCCTCAGCAATTTTCAAGTATATAATACTGTATTATTAACTATAATCACTATGCCGTATGTTAGACCACCAAAACTTACTCATTTTATAGCTAGAAGTTTGAACTCTTTGACTAACATCTCCTCTTTTCCTCCACTTTTAGCCCCTAGCAACAACCATTCTAGTCTCTGGTTCTAATGTGTACTGATTTAAGCGTTAACTAGATCTAAAAAACACCTTCGCAGCAATATTTAAGACTAGCATTTGACCAAACAACCAGGCAACATAACCTAGCCAAGCTGACACATAAAAGTAACCATCACATTGGAGGATGAAGCCTTATGAATCTTTGTATTCTTCACTTAACTCAGCATAAATACATTGTATGCTGTAAGCACTCCATAAAGACTTGATTAAAGGGCTCCATTTAGTGCTATATATTCATTCATTCAGCAAATACTATGCTTAATCAGCACCAACATTGTGTCAGGTACTGTTTTAAGGGCTAGGCAAATAGCCATGAGTAAAACTGATAATAATTAAATCTGATTCTTTTTCATTCATGTTTTGACATCTCGTAGAGCCGGTCTAGAGGTTGTTTGTTTGTTTTTAGTTTTTAATTATTTTTTTTTTTAATTAGCTGGTGCTGTAAAGTCATAGTAAGTATAACCCCTTTGAAGTTCTAGTCATCAAAGCTGTCAGCAAGATTCTAAAACACCCAAGGCTTATAGGGGTTAGGTAATTTGTTTACTTGTGTTAGCGTATGTAATAGACAGAATTCTAAAATTGGCTGCTCAAGATTCTGGTCCCCTAGTTATTCAGTCAAATGCTAATCTAGGTAATGCTGAGAAGGGATTTTACAGATATACAAAGTCAGTCGACCTTGAGATATGGAGATTATCCAGGTGGCCCTGACCCAACAGATGAACTCTAAAAGCAGAGTTAGCAGCAAAATAAGAAGTCAAAGGCATGAAGGGGATTTGTCACACCATTGCTGGCTTAAAAAGGAAGGGGTCATGTGCCAAGGATGTGGGCAACATTAAGGAACTGAGAGCAGCTCCCTGCCAACAGCCAGCAAGAAAACGAGGCCTCAGTCCTACAACCACAGAAACTGAATTCTGCCAACAACTGAAATATAGAACATGTAGAAGCAGATTCTTCCCTAGATCCTTAAGACAAGAGCTAGATGGCCAACACCTTGATTTTGACCTTGTCAGATTCTATGCAGAAAACTCTGTAGAACTCACACAGACTTCTGACCTACAGAAGTGTGAGCTAATAAGTAAATGTTACTTTAAGCAGCTAAGTTTGTGATAATATGTTATGCAACAATAGAAAACTAATACAGAGTAAACAGCTAAATAGAGATATAAGTTATTTTAAAATTATATATATATTTGTCTACAGCCATACCACTCTGATCTCGTCTGATCTCAGAAGCTAAGCAGGGTTGGGCCTGGTTAGTATTTGGATGGGAGACCACCTAGGAAGACCAGATGCTGTAGGTGTAAAAAATAAAAAATAAGAGATTGTAAACTGACAAGGTCCTTGCAATCTATGAGGTCAACTAAGGGTTGCCTAGCCTAACAAACAAACAAACAAACAAACAAACAAACAAAATTTTATTTTTTAAAATGGCTTAGAAAGTAAAATGCTTTCTCGTATGAATAATCCTTGACACAAGTTTGCATAAAAGAAGAATATTTTTGTTATGTGGTCAGTGGTATTTATCTATAAAAATATTGCAAATCTAAGACATACCAGTTCTGTTTTGGGTGAAAAAAGTCTATGGCAAAGTATTAAGCTATTAGGCTAAAAGCAAAATAAATTAATGAGGATCCATAAACTATATCCACCATCATTTGTGTAAAATATTTAGTATCATTTTTATCGCACGTTATGAGGATAAGTAATAATATGGTCAGACTCCTGATGTTAAATACCCCAAGGACTAAAGAATTTATGAAGGAAATGAATAATTTGTTAATGCTTTGGAAATGAAGGCTTTAGGCAAGCAGAGCTGAGTTTCCTGTTCTTAATAAATGTAGATGGATGTGTTTCATGATAATTTAATATGCCTAGAATTGACTCCCACTATGCATCTGGCAAGCTTCTCCCTTTTCATTTATTAAATTTTTTTTCCTCCAGACTCACTCATCTCCCAAAACCTCTCAGAACCACCAACACACCCTGAAGGAATCCAGGCCCAAATACTAACTTCTGAATATAAGTAGAATATGGAAGTAGGGCAGGTGTCAGTGATGGTCAGGATCAAAACGCCCATTGTTCAGATGAGGAAATTGAGGCCCAGAAAAGGACCTGTCCAAGTCACAGCAAGTGGCTGATGAGTTGGAGCTAAACCTTTATTTTTAAGATGATAAGTAGAAATATAAGTGAAACCGCCTAGACTGACTAGTCAGATTTAATTTGGTTAACATGTATGAGCTATTTCTGACAAAATTAGAATAAGCGGTTTTTAGTTTTGAGTTCTGGGCCCCTAAACAAAAATTACCAAAAAAGTCTCCATCATCCCAACCTGTGTTAACTGTAAAATAAACAGATTTACAACGGTAGGCCATTTTTGAGGGTTGTTTGATAGCATTTATGAGTATGGCTTAAAATCATTGAAGAGTCTTACGGGTGAGCTGATCTATGAAAATAAGGTTAGCTTCGATATAGGACAGACAAGCATAAAGCTATGCAGAAAGACTCTGACCTAGTAATGGAGCCAAGAGTTCTGGCCCTAAAATGACCCTCTTCCTTCCTCTGCTTTCTGACTGTTAGGTAATATATATAAGCACCACTAGCCAAAAAAAAAAAAAAAAGGACAAAAATATCAGGTTTATTAATGGCTTGGCAAGTGCCCTATAATCTCCACAATGTGGGGATCGATGGCACAACTTAGAATCAAGAAAGCTGCTTAGAACTGATGCCAGATGCAGACTTTCACCTCCACACTGGAATCTGGGCCTTGGGACAAGCACGAGGATCTGGGAGGTGTGGGGTTAGGGGGGTCCGGGCCTGAGTGAACCCCCTAAAGCAAATGGCTGCAAGGTTGAGCACTGTAGATCCCACACACAGCAGCAGGGCAAGCTCCATTCTCTTTTGCAAATTGACAGGGGAGATACAATGGGCTCTGCTTCACCTAGGAAGATAGATGTGGAAGCCTACACCAGATGGCCTGCTGGGACTATTCCTGTTTTTGAGGCCAATCACTCTGCTTGCTATAAAAAGTCAGGAATTAATCATTTTTCCCTGTTTGGGGAGAAACCAGCAGAGAGTAGAGACTTGAACAACTGATGGAAGTTACTTCCTCAAAGAAGATGTAAGAATGTGGGGAAAGTAATATGAAGTCTCCTTCCAACTGAAAATGTTGTTTTTTCTTTAGATAAGATTTGAAATCGATGTTATTTCGGTATTTCAGAGAACTCTGAAGCCAGAAGAATTATTGACAGAAACTACTAGGAAACTGATAGAGCAAATAATTGTTCCTCACTGTGGCCTGGCATTGAGGATGCCTCACCAGTAGAGCCGAGGGCAAGTGTGAAATCTGGAGAAGGTTTCCACTATGCCCCTTGGAAAATACTACCTTCTTTGAGTCTATTTCTTCATTCATAAAATGGAGACCAGCTAATCTATCTTAGAGAGCTGCTGCAAGATTAATAGCAAGCAGTAGACACTCAATAAATAGCATTATTAATGGCTCCTGATTTCGTCCATGGGTACAGATACTAAGAGAATGAAAGAGAAAACACATATTTACGTTTTCTGGAAAAGAAAAAGTCTGGCTAAAGAGTAAAACTGTATATTGCTCGGTCTAGATTTTAAAATAAAGACTCTTAGTTGGCACCTGTAGTTCTCTACTTACTTGTACAAGTATGTGTAAGAGAGTAGCTGCTCTCACATTACTTCAAATGTTCTAATGCTAAATGCTAAATATACTAAAGTATTCAATATGTACCAAGTACTTGGATGAATATATCATGCGTATTATTTTGTACCTACCAGGAACCTGGCACATAGTGAAGACTTGGTAAGAACTTGTTGATGAAATGAATAAATGATCCTCGAAATAACATTGTAAAGTATGTATTGCTATCTCTATTTTGCAAGTGAGGAAACGAAGTTAGACGTGCAGAGTGACTTGTCTGGGGTCATATGCTCTGAAGCATTAGAGCTAGGAATGAAAACCAGTCCTGTATGATTTCAGAACCCTGTGCCACTGTATTGCACCATCACACATGCATGTGCACACACATGGATCGGCCGTTCATATGACACAAACTCCTGACTTATACGTGTCTCTTTTATGAATCTTTGTTGTCATTGGGACTCTCTTCATGCTACTATGGCTTGTTAAGGTTGTTTTTTTTTTAAAGCACTGCCAAATTTAGATAGACAGACAGACAGACAGGTAAAGGTTCCATAAGGGATAAATAAATATGACAGTTAAATATGTGGCATTTGGGTATTTGTTGTAATAGGCCCCATGGAAGATAAAAAAACAAATCAATCTGTATATACTGGGGCTTCAAGAAGCCTCCAGTTTAGTGGGGGAAATGAAATAAGTATGTAGATATTTATAATATTTATGAAAAAGGTGGAAAGACATAAATGCCATACAATAGATGTAGACAAAATGCTCTAAGAATCCAGAGAAGAGAGAGATTGAATGAATACATGTGAACCAGGAAGATGAAATTATACTTCACGAAGGAAATGCGGGATGGGTAGAAGTGGAATGTCCACACATGAACCTTTGCTCCGGCTATTCATCTCCTGGATACCCTTTAGGAAGGGTATCCAGGAGATGAATAGCCGGAGCAAAGGGCAGAGGCAGGGAAACATAGGGTGTATGTATACTTTAACAGTAAGGCATATATATATATTTAAACTGTGCGTTCACGCAGTTTAAATATATATATATGCCTTACTGTTAAAGTGTTCATCAGAAACTAATTGAATTTCATTNAGAAAGAAAGAAAGAAAGAAAGAAAGAAAGAAAGAAAGAAAGAAAGAAAGAAAGAAAGAAAGAAAGAAAGAAAGAAAGAAAGAAAGAAAAAGAAAGAAGAAACCGCAGGTTCCATTTGATAAGAGATAAGCAAAATGGAGAGTGAAAATTATAAAGACAGGTTGAGGTCAGATAGTGGGAGATGTGATTGAGGATGACATTTAATGGTAAGTCAGGAAGTTTAGATTTTGTGATGGGGAACCAGTAAAGGATTTAAAGAATGAGAGTGACTTCATCCCAGTGCTGTTGTAGGGCATTCATCCAATAGCAATGTGCACAGTGGATTGGCCTGGGTGTCTGGAGCCAGGAAGTCCAACTAGGGAGCTCTCACAACACAGTAGGTGGGCAGTCCTGAGGGATGGCAATGAATGAGGCAGTAGCAATGGGACAGGATGGCAGGGTGAAATGGACAGGAGCAGTGGGTCCCGTGGAGGGACAGAACCATGATCCAGGAGGCAGTGTGGTGCAGGAGGAAGAGCACTGGGTTCCAGCCCTGTCACTCACTGACATGAGACAGGTGGACTCATGGTGATAGGTCAGCTCTGTGCCAGCTCATGACAATCCTATAAGGCCCATGGTGTTGTCCCCATTTTGCAATCAAGGAAATTAGATTCAGAATAGTAATCTGTCTAAGGCCACGCCCCAGACCTCTGTGGGCTTCAGTCTCCTCATCTTTAAAATGATAGTAATAGACTAGGTCTGAGGTCCTTTTTGGCATGCGCATCGGGTGCATGCATGACTCTTTGACCCTGAGGACGACAAGAGAAGTAGCAGCAGCAAACCTGATCACTAAGCATTGGAGGGCTAGTGGGAAGTATCCTTTGAAGAGGATACACATTTCCAGACCTGGGTGATTGGGTAGATGGTGAGGTCAGTAACAGAAACTGGAACACAAAGAAGGAGCATGTTTAGGGAGAAACCTGCTGAGTTCAGACATGAACACGTTGAGTCGGAGGTGCTGGCAGGATATGCAGACGTAGATGCACCCATGGGAGATCACACTAACACCCGTTCAGTCATCCCTTCCTATACTTAGCACCTGTCCCTTCATCTCCGTGTACTCTCTGAAGCCCCCTCCCTCCCTGCCTCTCTTCCTCCCTCTTTCCTTCTTTCTCTTTCTTTTCCTCTTCTAATCTTTTTCATCCTTTCTCTCTTTTGCCTTTTCTCAATTGCATTAAAACATGCAGAAGCCTTTTTGAATTGAAAAGCTATAAAAATATAAAAGACTATTATTAGTATTCTCTTTTCTCTGTAACAGTGATTCTCAATTGGGAGCAATTTTTCCTCCCAGGGAACATTTAGCAATGGCTGAAGACATTTTTTGTTGTCACAACCAGAAGGGAGTGATACTGGGTGGGTAGAGGCCAAGAATGCTGCTATCCTACAGTGCACACGACAGCAAAATGAACCCCACAAAAATTTCAATAGTGCCACGGTCGAGAAACCCCACTCTGTACTTTAGCTCTGGCAGGGACCAGTGCAGCTTTGCTGAGTTGTGCCAGTGGCTCTAGCTGAAGGCAGGGATGATTGGCTTTCTTAGTCAGAAGTCAGGCCATTATAAATGGAAGCACTTAGGGAATCTGAAATTCTTGCGATGTATTGTTTTTTCAAATGTAAAAAATAATAACATTTATTGCTAGGCATTTTTCTAAGTACATTACATATATTAACACAGTTTTTCCTTCTAACTAGCCTTTTAGGTAGGAACTAACAAGTTCATAAAGCAAATAGGTGGCCAAGCCAAGCAGCCGAGCTCTTAGGCCGCACTCTTAAACACTTCACTGCATGGCTCAATATAGGAAAGACGACGCTCCTAAAATGTGTGGCCTGTTGCTCTAACAGTTCCTTACAGTGGCCTAGATTATAAAGCTCCATTCATACCCTCTGGTTAAGGCATGCTTTTCTTAAGCCACTCTTAATTTTACAGTGACTGCATAGACTATACTTTTATGGTCATAAAATAGAAATTTTTCTCTTTGCAAAGCTAATTGACATAAAGGACATAAACTGGCTTCATCAGCAAGATAACTGCATTGTGCCTCAGCTTCCTCATCAGTAGAGTGGTGACATTAACTACGTCATAGGATTTTCATGAGGGCCGAATGAGTTAGTATAACATATGTCCTCTTCAATAGGTGCCAGTCTGTACCAGTCCATGGGAGATACTTATAGTAATTAAGAATAAGCATTTGGAAACTTTTACTGCAATTTGCCATAGTAATTTTTTGTCTGTTAAATCTAAATGTAATTAAAAAAGAAAAAAAATGCAACTTGAATTTTGCATTTTAAAATATTTCACTTTGTAGCAATTAATTTTTATCGAATTCTACAGAAGTACTTGTCTATGACAGATAGAAAATTATAGTAATAACAGAGCGATATTCTATCCCAAAGATGTATGTTCCTGAGATTTATATTCCATGTCATTTTAAGTTCATCCTCAATTCTATTAACTCTCTTTCCTACAGAGTAAGCCATTAAGGGAAGTGCTACTATATTCCTTACTCATTTGTCATATGTTATCAGACACTAAATATTTTAACAGCCAGTGTCTGCCATTGGCCCCAAGGGGAGTATAGCCAGCAGAGGTTACAGCTATTCTGGTTGTTACCCGCCACAAAAGGTGACATAGTGTTACACTGTGCCCCAGCTGCCAATGGGTCAGCCTCCCTGATTCATCATTGAGTAGGCAGGTGGGTGTCAAAGAAAACCAGAGCTAGACAGTAGTTAAAGTGGCCAAGACAGATTTTATTCAGGATTATTACAATAAAAGAAAAGAGACCTCAGTATAGAACTGGGCTCAATTCCAAATACAGCACAGCAAGTGGGAATTTAGAGGAGGAAGGTGGGGGTCGGTAGATGAAAAATTACGAAGAGGAAACATCAGGGTGAGGGAGACTCTGGCTAAACTGTCCTAACAAGATTCTTGCTGAAGACAGGCCGCCATGACCGACATCACCTGCAGGATGGTGGAGGATGAGGAACCGGGTCAGGTACCGAGGGTCGGGCAGGGGCTCTTGCTAAACTGACTCAGCAGGGTTCTTGCTAAAACTAGATTTTACAAGGATGTGCACAGATGGGCTTGGGAAGAAGGTCCAGGAGCCTGACTAAAATTTGCTCAAGTAAAGAATCTGTCAGAAAGAGACAGCTTACTCACTGTTCCTTCACTATCCTACTACAGTCCAACATCCCTTCCTAAGAAATTACGCTTCTTAATAGTCCAGGCATCATTAGATCATTCCGGTTCCTCGGTTTCCTTCAATGAGGCATGAGAAGCACATATTTCAAACACAACAAATTCCTGGGTAACAGAAATATTAGCACTGAGATGGTTATACCTCTCCCTGATATTATAACTGCCTCAAAGTTTTCATTTAGTGGATAAATGAAAGGGGTGGGAGAAACAAAAGGAAAACCCCATTCCATGTGAGCGGTCCAGCAAGTCTGAGCAGAGTACTCACAGGCTTCTTGAACCGCGCCTTCACCTCCCTCCCTCTGACCTACTGTGTGCAGCCTATTTTCTCTTTCTTCTCTCAAACCATTAGACTGATATCACCTTCTCTTCTGCCCCTCCTGTGGTTTGACAAGGTCATGGGCAGGCAGATCCTGACTCTAGCCAGACTCATTGTCTTCCCAAATTAATGCCGCCACTATCCCGTACTCTGACTTAAGAATCTCTTTGAGAATTTCACAATGCCAGTTCAGAAAGCCAAAAGCACCATGAAGTAAGTATTGGAATCACAACACGAAGGTCTAGAACAATTTTCCTAAAGACTCACTTGGCTCACCAGGCCAGGTACCAAATAGAAACTTCTTATGGAACAGTATTTCCTGGGTCCTTTTCTCCAGGAGCTCTTCATCTTGAATGGGTGTCAAAGCCCTCGGAACGCGAGGGCATAGGCTCGCACATTTCCTCTGCACTGAGGCTCTGAGGGAGGCCCTCTCACCCGCTTAATCATTCAGATCGTAATAAAATCTCTGCCCCAGAGGATCATGACTAGATTTCTTTTGTTAAAATCTCATTAAAGCCTGCCTCAGCCTATAATAATTTGTTAATAGATGGCAGTGTTATTTGGCTGCTATTGGGTTTTCTTTCATTTCTTCTGAGGTCTCATAATTGTTGCCTTATCTCCAAGGCATTTGGTTGTCAGTGAAGTGTAAAAGATGCTATCGCCACTACAGACCACTCGGTGAGCTGCCCCCATTATCTGTGGGAAAGAGATGTCTCATTAGTTTCCTTCCTTCCTTTATTCCTTTTTAAAGATTCTTCCTATTCAGTTGAAAAACATGGCTCTCCTTATAAAGCAGACCAAATTCCCAGGCATTTTCCCTGCCCAGTGGTTTGAGTTAAGCCTACCTGCCATGGGTCTCCCCTGGTGGGTCTACATAAAACCACCAAAGCAAATATTTTAGATCAGAAAAGGTGTCTTCGGAGGGTCTATTCAAATAGCAGCAACTAGAGCATTTCCAGAGGTCTGTGACCCAGTGTCTGAGGGTGGGAGGGACACCGCGAATTACAGATCATGGAAGTAGAAGTGCTTTATAAACTATAGCCTATGGAGATGGAGGACCATGAAATGATGTAGAATAGCCTGGGTTCCAGCTGAATTGTGGGAACCTCTGGTGGCCTTAGCCTAAAAAGGCAGGAAATACTTTTACCTAACACCAGATCTACCAGGCCATGACTTCCCTTTATAAAATATAAAGCAGGGTGGGGTGGGGAGGAATGGGTTGTGTGTTTTCATTTGCATCACTGCACCTGCCAATCAGTTCCTGCCACCAATCAGAATGCAAACGTGACAGCTGAGTCACCCAGTCACGCCAAGATCTCTCCAACAGATACAGAGTCAGATCCTTCCGATTATGATAGGGAAATGGAATTCTATAAATATTAACTACCACTACTAATAACAACATCAATGGCTGGTATTTATCAAGTACTCTCTGTCAGGCGCTGTTCTAAAACTGAGATCTTTACTTATATTAATTCCTTTATTCACACAACAACTTTATGAAATAGGTATTATTATTATTCCCATTTTAAAGATAAGGAAACTAAGGGTTACATGATGTGCATTAGAATCCAAGTATTCTGACTCTGGAGATTGCTATTCTATCTATTTAAGCTCTTTACACTAGCTAAGCTAAAGAATATTTCTATTTATAATAGACATGGAAGGTCAGCCCACCTTCATTATGTCAAACTACCACAACGGACCTTAGATTGACAAAACAGTTGAACTGTCTACAACACAGTTATTCTCTTACCCTAAATTTAACTTCAGACCTACTTGCTAGAGAAGGAAGAAGCCCTCTTAGAAAGAGTGACTTAAAAACATTGTGATCAGTGAGTGGCAGAAGATACACAATAAATATGGCATAGAGGTATAAAGAAGGCCGGGCGGCCTGGAAGACGTCCAAGGGAAATGGGATGAGGCAGGAGGGAGCTCCACTAAAGGTAAAGTCAAAGAGTTAGCAGAGACACTTCATAGGCTACCTCAAAGACCATCCTAAGAAACTTGGATTGTATGCTGAGGGTTTTAATCGGGAGGATAACATCAACAGATCTGCCTCTTGGGAACAGTTCTATGGCAGCATCACCAAAGATGGATCAGGGACAACTCTTACTGTTGAAGCAGAGCACGGGAAAGATAATGAGAACTCAGACTAGGTTTGGAGACAGTGGTAGAGAAGAAGGAAGTACTCAGGAACAGAGATGGTAAGAAGGTGTAAGACTTTGTAGGTAAATAAGGGGGAATGGGGATGAAAGAGGAGTTTTCTGGGAAAGTTCCCAGGTTTGGGGTTGACGTGATTGGATAGATGCTGAAACCAATAAAAATAATCAGGGAAACCTTAATGAATTGTTCTGGACATGCTGAGTTGATGCTGGATGGAGAACACTGACGTAAGACCATCATGAAGTGAAGTTGGATGTGGGAGGATTCGTGCTCAAAGAGCTGAGACCAGAGATGGAGCCTTGGAAGGTTCCAGCCTAAAGAGAACAGATGAAGTGGGTTCATGTGATGGTCTAAGAAGAACAGGCGGCCAAGGACTGAGCAGTCATGGGGAGAATAAGCTGGTGACAGCGCTGTGGGACAGTGCTCAGGGGAACAGAGTAAAATTCTGGGACCTCCGTGTTCATTCCATGTTTGTAACATCTTTGCACCCTGGCTGTGTCTTCCTAGTAGCAACTGGTTAAAAACACAAAAGGCCCTGATATTTGCCTTTGAGGATGGCAAGGAAGGGTGTAGCTGATGAGCTAATGACCTACTTAGAAGTTAGTCTTGAAAAGGGGTCTGAGAAGAGTAAGTATGAGGAACACCTGTGAAGGGGAAGAAAAGCAAGCTGATCCCTGAAGGGGCATGTGGGAAATGATGGAAGGGGAACCCCAGCCCCTGGAGCTGGGCTGAGAGAGAAGCTGGCCTGGCAGGAGACCCCTGTGTTTTCTGACCTGGTGGTCTGAGCTGAAGGAATTGCCTCATTGTCTTCCAGGGAACATGTCACCAGACCACTGAAGTCTGCTACAAATGCCACGCTGGTGCCCAGGGGGCTTCCTTCTCTGGTAGACACGGCTTGACAGGCTCACGGAGGAACAGGGAATCATTCAACACCCCTTCCCCTAGAACTGACACGAGCCCCCTGTGTTGGAGAAGAAGAGGTAGGTTTTTTCACTCCAGAAATTCACCTTCCCATCTGCTTTTTCCTTCCCTACTGGGAGAATATATACCATGGAGATACTTGTAAGCCTATCACTTTTAGTTTTGTGGAGACCAGCTATGTAGGCTGCATGAGATGTATCTTTAAAGTGTCCCAGACTTGTAAGCTCCCTAATGACAAAGACTGGAAGACTGGGACTTCTTATTAAATTTTCCGTTTCAAGACCATGAAATAGGCAAAATTTGTCCTCGAATCCACTTTTCCTTGCCTTTTTGGAACTGCCACTCACTCCCTCTCTACCATGTCTACATTCTCCTTCCTCTCCACCAGGTCCCGGAGCTGTCCATCAAAACTCATTCACAGGAAAGAGTTTCAGATCATTCATACTGACAATGCTTAACAGGGCCACCACAGACAACTGCGCAGGTTGGCACCGTACAATTCTAAGAGGCTTAATGTGTGACACTTCCTAGTGATAGTTTTCACTGGGCAAACGCAAATCTCAAACCAAGGGATAAATCTGAATGGTGGGATTTTAGTCTTCCGTTGAGCAGATGAGAGGTTTCTGAGGACTAAAGGAATCTTTCCTCGGTCCCCGGAACCAAATGGGCAGCTACGTCTCCCGATGACTTAGCAGGCTATTCTTGCTCCTTGTGTAACCTCATGGGCAACTGAAGTCAATTCCATGTTGTCTTTAAAAAGTACCAACTGACATGATGTTGAAAGACAGTGTGCATCAGCCATTTGCCCTGAGTTGCCCTTTCTGCAGACCTACAGCTTTTTTCCTCCACAAAGGTAAAATTATCCATAGAGATTTTATATAAAGCATTCATTTGTGCTCATTGAGCTTGTGGGATTTTTCTGCTTCTCAAGTTAATACTTTTGGTTAAACAAATCCAGCTCTTTGGAATACAAATCCCTAGCTCGAGGTTGCTTGAGTGGAAATTTTTAACGAGCAGTTCCCTCAGCTACAGAGCCACACAAAATACGATTCTCTTAATGTGTGTGTTCCCACAGAAGCTAATAAATGGACATTACTCTGGTACAGACGCATCCTATTACTCAGCTTGATCCTAATATCACTGGCAAAAAAAAAAAACCATTTGCTGCGCGAGCAAACAGCTGAATTCATTATGTCCAGCTACATGAATAATCCCCAGACAGATTCCTGTTGACACAGACGGAACTCCAGCCTCTGAGGGACGACAGGGCTGCCAGGCAGAGCAGCCACTGTTGCCACGGTCCCTCCCACTGCTCCTGTGGAGTCTCACTAATCAGAAGTTGCCACTTGCTGCTGAGAGGGTGATGTATGGCAGATTCATGACATCTCATTATTTCTGAGACAAAGAAAAAAAGGACGGAAGGAAAGAATAATCTCTAGGTTTAGGCTGAGAGAGGGGAGGGTAATCCACAGAAGAAGACAGAAGACCGTTGAGTTAACCACACCTGCCACCACCCAGGGAGCTGAAAAAAAGGTCATCAGTGTGCAGTCAGTTGCACACGGTAGTCCTGGATTCTCAGGCTGAATGGGCTCACTGAAAGACCTTTGGTCTCCTCCCTACCTTGGGTCTGAATCAGGCCCACATTTACGCCAGCCTGGGTTGGGAAGAATTCTCTGAAAGGAGACTGCATGGTCCTTTCATTCCTCATTCTGGGCAGGCACAACCCCACAGAACAAATTTGAGGCGGGTTCCTGGATTCAAGGAGTGACAACCCTGGAGAAAGACAGCACCCGTCATCCTCTGTGAGAATTTCAATGGTCAGTGGAGCCCTCCATGAGAAGCCTTGCCCTGTGGAGTATGAGGTGAGCCTATAGGCCACCAGGTAGTTTCCCTGGCAATCCCCTCCTGGCCCGAAGCTACTTCCATTTTCCTGACAATCTTTAGACTGGTCGGAGGAGAGGTTAAATCATCCCACAAGCCCACACGTGCACACGTCTGACTCTACTTCCCACTGTACTCAAAAAAGAGTTAATAGAGTGTTCATTCTTTCGAAGTGTTATTGTTCCAACTGGCTCTGTTTCCTATTGGTTCTCAGCAAAGTTATTTTCTTCCTCAGTTGTCCCTCACTTCAGGCAAATAGTCCACTAACTCTTCATTGAAAAATCTCCTCCATGCAGCTCTTTCTAAACCAAACTCTTCAACATAATGTAATTTCTCCCTCCTTTGTCCTCCTATACCAGTTTGTACCCTACTGTAACTACACTAATTCATTCATTCATTCATTCATTCAACAAGTATCTATTGAGCAGCTATTATGTGTAGACCAGGCATTGCTCTAAGCAGTGAGGACAGTTATGAACAAGATAGAATCTGTCCTGATCTTGTGGAGCTTACAGTCTAGTAGGGGAAGAGTTTCAGTGAACAAGTTCCACCTATCATTGCTGAGAATAGGGTCCAATTTTTTATAGCTCAAGAAATAAAAATTACAGGCCATTCAAATTCTCTGATTCAGCCTTGGTTCAAATAATAACTATAGGTCACAATGGTGTTGACAAGCCTTGAGTGAAAAGAATCTCTATCTTGATGAACAGGACCCTTATACTATTCAAAGTACTTTCCTGAAGGTGCCAAGCTTCTAAATTATTGTATGAACCCAAATGCCCTACTTCTCCTTTTCCAACCAGAATCTTTACTCTTACAAGGCAGCTGCTTAACCAGGGATGAGAGAGAAAGCAAGCTTACTGAATTAATTCATACTAATGCGTGAATGACTAACTCACACATAATCCTTAAAGAGTTTTTGTAAGAGAATCTTTACTAGCCATAAATGATAGCTAGATTTTTCAGTCCTCAATATACACTGGAAAAAAGAAGGCCATATAGGAAAAATGTTTACTAGGTTGTACACTGTGGGTTCCTTGAGAGCAAAAACTATCTCATTTTGGGGTGCTCAGTTATCTAGCCTAAACGATTGAGTACCTACTCAACATTTGTTGAACTGAGAATGGAGAAATACAGAGAGAGAGGATAAGAGGAGGGAGGGAGAGGTGTAGAGACGAAGGGAAGTGAAGGGAGAGAAAAGATGAGAGGGAAAGAGGGAGGAAAGGAAGGGGGAGGAAAGGAAATGAGAATGAGAGAGAAAGAGAACTAAACTCTCCTCAAATTATGGTCCAGTTTCTGATTCATTTTGCCGTTCGGCCCTCCGAGAAACTGCAGCAAGAAGGGATTTATTCCAGGAGAGAGGGGGAGGATGCCGCTGCTCTAGCCTGTCAGTAAGAGAATGGAGCCAGGAGATGCCAAGCCCTAAAGAAAGATCCTGATCGAAGCCATACATTTCTATTTTCCAGCACGATATAAATGACTCATGACAGATGACTGGCCACCATCAATTAGCCTCCCTAAGGGACTCCTATACCCAGAAAAATGGGTCCAAGATATCTAATGATCACAGGAACTCAGAGACTAACTCTGTTAGGGTTATAAAAATTGATCTCTGGAGAGTCAATATAATTAAAGGGCCTGCATTCATCCATAGAAGGCTGCAGTGGAATTTTCCACTGAAGCCAAACCAAAATGGAAACTTGATAGTGAAGCAGAGTTCAGGAGGTAGGGAGCCAGGACCACCAATTTTCTTTTGGGTCTCAGGAAATAAGTGAAGAAGTCTTTTTTAGATGTTAAAGAAGAAAAGTAAAGTAGCAGACTCTGGCTCCAGGTAACCCAAGAGACCAAATGTTCCAGAATTCAGAGAGAAATGGACTCAGGCAGTCTGAGCAATGAAATCCTTGAAAAAGATAGGCCCAAGAACCAAAGGGAATTGGCATTCAGTTTTGCCAAGATATACTGGGATTGGCCTGCTCTAGACAAGTGTATCAGAAACAATTCTGCTCCGTTCACAGCCAATAAAATTCTATGCATTTAAATGCTTGCTTCCATCTTTGCCCCAAATGAAACCGTGGTACCTGGATTTAGTGTCAAACAGAATCTTGACCCCACCACTCACTGGTTTTATGACTTCAGTCAAGCTACTTAATTTCTCTAACCTTTCATTTCCTCATCTGTAAAGTGGATAAAACATCCCTCTCTCTCTCTGCCATTTAATGAGTATTTTCTATCGCTAGACACTATGCACTCTACAAATAACAATCGTTTTTACTCTTCACCACCACCCAAAGATGTATTATTATAATCTTTTAACAAGATGAGGAAAATGAGGCTTAGAGAGCTTGCCACAATTTGTGCAAGGTCACACAGCTGGAAAGTGTTAGAGCTGGAACAGACACTTGGTCTAACTTCAGAGTCCACAGCCCCAAACTGGGTGGCATCGCCTCTCCAGCTATCCTAAAACCACAGAGCAGAACAAAGATGGAGATTTTCCATGCTTCTGTTCAATTACAGCTGGAGGAGCACGCTCCCTCCCCCATCACGCCAATATCTACAGAAGGGGAGCCCTCCCTGCTTATTTTTCAATTAACAAAAGGCACAGGGGACTTTTTCTAGCTTGTTTTTGTTTTATTTCAGTGGCATAGGATTATCCTAAACCTACAGACCGGGAAACACAATTCTCAGCCCCCAGGTCTCCAGTGAACAGAATTATTATAAGAAATCACCATTTGTCAACTTTCCTTGGTACCCTCAACAGAGCAAGGGCACTGCCAAAACATAGTCCCTGTTTCTGTAAACCATCAGCGGCTGCAACCTTGGAATTCAACCTCTCCAGCTTATTAGAACAATTATCCAACATGAGAACTGTGGAGTGCATTCAGATGGAAAACGGTCTCTTTTTTACGAAGTGATTTAATTAGGAGCCATTTTCCCATCAGCTCAGTTGTCAGGGCTTGGCTGGGGCAGCCACTGAGAAGAGCATTTGGCTGCCTCCTTTCTGCAGCCACCTCTTAGACAAGGAAGAAACCGAAACCACTTTAGGAAAGAACAGTTCAAGCTGGACAAGGAGACAGATCAGGCCTGAGGGCCGTTTTGTAAGGTAAGGAGAGTCCACCGTCTCAGGCTGTGATTCGCCAATCTGTAGGCTGATTCACCTTTACAAAAATTTTAAAAGACTTTTACTTCTTGTACTTCTCCCTGCTGCTCCTCACCCCAAGCCACGACCTCCTGCAGCCCTGGTGGCTGAAAAACACAAAACGAATTTCAAAGGGATCCTTGTTGGAAGTGTGTAACTCTGAAGGATATTTGGGATGGAGGGCTAGTGGGAGGTTAAATCCAGCTGGGTCTGTGCCATCCAGAGGCTGAAAAGGTTCTAAAATAGCATTGGCAATCTGATTATTTATTTTTAAGCCTCTGTTCCATGCTGGACCAGCTTGATTTTGACATTTTTGCATCCCCATCACATTTTCAGCACTCAAATATACAGAAATTTGATCCGTAGAGATGATCTCATTCTCTATCATACAAAGGAGCCTCTATCCCCCCTCATAAATTCGGGAATAAGCAGGGCAAGAGCCCCCAAGGCACCAATGGGAATTTTTTATTTTTGTGCAATTTTCCTGAAAGAAAGGGAATAAGGATGAGGTTTACGATTAGTGGCCAAATGTACTGCAAAAACTGTGCATCAGTATTGAGAGGCTCAGGGCCCCATAAGATTAGTCTGGAAAGAATTCACAAAGAGAGTTCTGAACACGGTTGGAAAATATTTGACAAATCTGTGGCTTCCCGTACGCATATTTAAACTTTTTGTCCAAGAAAACCAAATAGCTACAAATTCTTCCTAATCACCTATGAAAAGTGGCAGAGAAATATAATCTTTCAAAGGGAAATATTTGCTCACACTGTTGTAAGAAAGCGTTGCTTTTTTGTTCGATTTATGGTCATGATGGCACATGCTTAGTACTGTCATCTGAGCAGTGTTTATTGACAACTGAGCTAAGCTGAGACCTTTTATGGGGTCGTGAAGTCAATTGAGTGGGCACTTTTCAAAGGAAATAATCAAACAGAAAAGAAGAGAAAACACCGGCTCATGATGGTACGTGTGTTCTTGCACGAACACTGGGTCGCGGTGTAAAATGTAGTTCTTACTTTAGTTCATAGAGCTCTAAATTTGGCATCAGAAGACCGAGGTTCTAATTTTGGTTCTTCCGTTAACTATGTGACCTTAAGCAAGTACTTAATGTCCATTCTCCAAACTTTCTTTTCAGCATCTGAAAAATGAACAACTCTGGTAAAATTCTAAACATCTGTGATTCCATAAAACAAGAAAAATATAAATGTATTCCTGCAAAAATGTACTACATCCCAAAGTCAACTAGAAATGGATCGAAGGTTTTCTGAAGTACCTGCACAGTTGCTCCTCCAATGACATCCACGTGGCTACCCAAGACCTGACTGAATAAGTCTTTTGATCCACCTATCACATTGTCAAAGGAACTTTAAGTTTACCGCAGGTTTTACAGAAAGGATATATCAAGTCCTGATGACATTTTAGAAATAAAAACGTCAAAGTCAAAACTCTGGGCACAATAACCTGCTGTGGTTTAAGCATCTCCTCTACCAACACTTCATCTCCCTTGAAAAAAGAAATGTAACAAGAAATACAAAGCTTTGTGGAGCTAGGGATCATGCCCTGTGAATGTCAAAAGGCAGCTTACCGGATGTTCCCACTCACGTGGAATGTCATATGCCACACTGTAGAACCAGAAGTTCTCCTCACGTGCTCTGCATCACAAGCTACTCCTTACTTGTCTGTAATTGAACAAAGGTCTGATTTTTACTACAACTGGCCCCCTCTCGGGCCTGAAGTGCAATCTGTCACAGCATTGGACCAGTCCTAGTCTGAGTCCAGACTTCTCTGAGAAGTCATAACCAACAGTTTTCACAAAAATGTACTGCAGATGGCCCAACCAATCTTCTGTATATCCTATACACGTGACACTACACTGTGCTTGAACCTGGTCCCCGTTAGCATCTAAACTTGGGACGTAATGGAACTTGATTTCAGTTTTTATAATCGATTATAGCACAATTATAGCAATAATTGTAATGTTTTATAATTATGTAATTACTTATGTCCTTTTTGTAAATAACTTGAGGTACATGATTTAATCGTGTATGTTGTTAGATTCCTCTACAGCAAGAGCATCACCTGGCATATCCAGACTCTTGATAAATGCTGCGGAAATTCAGTTTCACTGGAGAAAAGTTGCCATCTAAAAAAAAAACGAGCAAAGTGTTGATGTTATTATATCTGAGATCTTACATTAAATGTATTGTGTATGGTATCAAAGTAATTCACTTCTAACCTAAAGGAATTGTTGAAACTTAAAGGAACTTTAGAGATCACCCAAAGTTGGGGTTGACAAACTGTGGCCTGTGAGTTGAATCCAGTCCACTGCCTGTTTCTGTAGGTCAGGTTTTCCTGGAACACATATACATATTATCTCTGGCTGCTTTCATGCTACAACTGCAGAGTTTAGCAGACCATATAACCCACCGAGCCTAAAATACTTACTACCTGGCCTTGTATACAAAGAGTTTGCCGAGCCCTGATCTAGACAGAGTACCACTCTGATTTTCTATGTAAGGAAAATGAGGCCAAGGAGAAGAAATGACTTGGCCAGACGCATCCACAGTGTAGCTGAGATGACACTCAAGGTCTCCACCTCCTGTTTCTCTTCCTTAATATTCTACTTTTTCTTCACCTGAATAATAAAAGCTCCTTTTGAAGATGGATTTGGAACAACCAGGGAACTGTCCCAAGTTCCTCTGCTTCGTCAAGAAATACCCGTGAGCCTCTCAGAGCTGACGGGTGGCATCCTGTTTCCCGTGCATGTCCATTCCGGTCTCAACCTGAAGCGGAACTCTGTTCACCTTGGATTCAGACGCCCTTGGGCACATTTGGAGAACCACGGATTGGGCCTCTCAGGAAAGAGTTCATCTTTAGGAGCAAAGCGTAGAGTTGCACAAATCTGGGTCCACGCAAAAGGAGCAGAGAAATGTGATGGTTCCCGCCCTGGGCACTAAGGATGGGTGCCCGAGTCCCACAGCGAAAGGGCTGCAACGAGGAAAGCATGAAGACTAAGTGAGTTGTTCCACAGTCTGGCAGGGGCGTGGAGGGCATGAGACGGTACAGGGGATTTGTGCCCCCGGTGCCGGTGGCTTTGGCACATGTGTGGTGGTATGTGGTTGTCTGCAGGTGGCTTCACTGGCATATGTGATCTCTGTAATAGAACAAAGCCCGGCAAGCTGAGGCAGGACTGGAGAAAACTGATGGGAGCTAGTGATAACCCAAAGGACTCTTTCGTGTACATGAGTGAAATGCTCCTTGGGGTCCCCTCTAACCAGCAGGGAGGACTATGAGGAGGCTGAATAAAGAGATGCCATCTTTTAACCTCTGGGTGGTAGAGGAGGCAGCAATAACAGTTACAAGTGCTAATCCTCTCACCTGCCTTTGCAGGTTTTAGAGCTTCTGTCACGGAGGAGACTTTGGGCTCTTTCCAAGCCATACCTTTGGAGGTGGACACTTAAGCCGCCCAAGCTGAGTTTGTTAACCCTGGTTCAACAGGGCAGGGATATACTCCAAGTCGATCAGCAAGCAACTCCCTCACCGTCAGAAACTGCCTGCCTATAAACAGTTGTTTATGGTATTGGCATGGCTAACCTGTGGGATCCAGAGAAATGGTTTGGCCTGTGAGGGGAAAAGCAAAAGAAAACAAACACTCGTTTAACAACTATGATTCCCATTCGTGATGGGAAACATTGGCTTATAAACCGAGGGCTTACAATAAGTCCGAGTTAAGTCTAACCATTGCATGGGGGAGGTTATTTCCACCGCACCGATGAACGCGAAGGGAGATGTAAAAATGACAAAACAGTGACAGGCTGAAAAGTACGTAGGATTTGCTGTTTGGGTCACATAACTTCTGAAAACTATTTTCTGAGCTTACATGTGCTCGTGTATGGAGACTTTGTAGGTAAATGGCCTGTAAATATTATAAAGAGTGAAGCTATCTGTTAAGAAAAATTATTCAAAACTTGGAAATAAGAGAAAAATCACATGAGCCATTTAATGTCATGCCCTCTCATTGCCTAACACGCCCACCTTAGGATCACCTGATGCTCTAGGTGAGGTGACTCAATTAGACTTCCTAATTACTAATGGTCAGGGCCCTTGTTGTAAAGCTAGATGTTAACTTGAGAAGATTGCTAAGTTGCAAATGACTTTTAATTCGGTAAAATGTACATGAATTCTGTCAAATAGAAAACATAACCCCATAGGGTCTGATCCTATCACCATGTAGGAAGTTAATCAGTTTTATCTAACTTTGCAAACTACTTCTGCATCCTTTCTTTTAATGATCATATAAACCTGTCTCTTGGGTTCGAACGCCTTTGATTTGGCTTTGTTGTCCTGCTCATTCCCTTACTAATGAGTTAAATAAATCTTTGACTGTGTGTCTGTATGAGAATCTTGTTTTCAACATTTTATAGAACACCCCCCAAAAAAATTCACTGTGGGCTTCCCTGTTTATAATTATCATCTTATTCTTTATGCATCATAACAAATTGGACTCATCTGGCTTCCATTTCTCAGCTGGCAGATTAGACGAAGTCTCTTTGTTTTAAAAAATGAAAGTTCCTCCAATTTCTACCTGGAAGCCAGTTCACTTTGGCAGTTGCTTGCTGACGTTTTGGGCCCAGCATTGTACTGGTTACTCCACGAATTACAGAAGTCATAGCCTCTGCCCTTACGTATCTCAAAGACAAAATGGTGAGATTAACAAGTTGCATTTTTTAACAGTAGTTATCTGCATTGAGACACTGCTGTGGTATGTATGTTCAGACCAGTTAGCTATCTTGAGCTCTGAGGCTAATCTCATTTGATTCTAGGATCTAGAAAAAAAAGGTAGCAAGGAAGGTGACTAGAGCTGTAACAAGGTTCTGCCTCTCTTGGCTCTCGCCCAAACTAATCGGCCTGGGAAATTGATTTCCCCTCCAGCCAGCATCTTGTTCAGCATTTCTGCTCATCATGCGTCTGGCATTGCTTTCTCAGAGGACTGTCCATCATTCCTAAACCATCTCCCATCCTCTTGATAAATCAGCAGACAGGTGCTGTGGATGCAGGATAGAAATTCAGAAAATATACCTGATTCACAGACTCATTCCTTCCTCCTTCTTGTTACCTAGTGAACCAGGAGTGTGTGCGTGCGTGCGTGCGTGCGCGCGCGTGTATGTGTGTGCGTGTGTGTGTGTGTGTATGTGTGTGTGTGTTTAGGGTGGAGGTGGGAGCAGTTGGTGTAAAAGGGAGATTGCTGGGATGAGTTTGAGGGGAAAAAGCTTCTAAACAAGGTGTTCTCTAGCCTCCGAATTCTTATAGGCCATCTTTGAGAAATGTTTTGGATACCGATGCTGATTTTACAGTCTCTTCAAGGTCAGAAACAAAGGCCCGGGTGTTCAGTGTTAGCACAAAGGGAGAAGGAGGAAAAGCGGGCTTTGGCACCACATGTTCAATTGGATAAGAGGCTAAGAATTGGCTGCGGGTAGAGTGGGGAGGAGGTGGAGACAAATCTGTCCATACTTCTGTTAAACCATTTTATAAATGAAACCCAGCTGGGATCTCCCAGTTCCTTCAGAGCCAGATAAGGTTTGTTTGAACTGTCTGGATTATTCAAAAGCTGGCGTTCTCCTGTGAATTTCTGTGAATTATTAAGGAAGCTATATGATCTCTGGCTCCAACTTTTTGTCCCTGCTGAGTTCTTGTTCTCTGCCCTATATCTTGTGGCTGTTCCTTTATTTTCACCATGGCTTTAACCCAAAGATGAAAGAATGTGGCCCCCTTCCCACAAAATAACCATTCACACATGGAAACGAAGGAAACTTATGTTCAGCAACATAAATTATTTAAAATCGAGTAGTAGATATTCTTCTCTTTAAAAGTGCTTAGACCACTTTGCCCGGTAGCTCTGCTATCACCCAAATTCTCTTCTCCTTTTTTGCAAAGGCAGTATGGTGTAGAAGTTAGAGGCATGGAAGCTGACGGCAGGAGTTCAAATCCTAGTCTAACCCTCACCAGCTATACACCTTAGGTGAGTCGCTTCACCTCTCTGTGTCTCATTCTTCTCACCTGTAAACTGGAGATAATGATCTACCTACCTCATAAAGCAGTTGTGAGCATAAAAGGATAGATATGCCACTATACACACTGAAAAATGTTCGACATCGCTAGTCATCAGGGAAGTTGAAATCAAAACCGTAATGGGATGCTACTTCACACCCACTAGGATGGCTAGAATAAAAAAATTCAGATAACAACAAGAGTTGGTCAGGATGTGGAGAAATCAGAACCCCTGGATTACATCAGACACGTGAAAAGCTGCAGCAGCTTTGGAAAACAATCTGGAGATTCCTCCAATGGTTAAACACAGAACTACTGTATGACTCAGCAATTCTCCTCCTAGGTACACACCCCAGAGAAATGAACACGTGTACCCATGCAACAACCGAGACCGAATGTTTACAGCAGCACTATTCACAACAGCCAAAAGGTCGCAGCCATCCAAATGTCTATCACCTGATAACCGCATATTGGGACACTAAAAGGAAGGAAATACTAATACACGATACCATGTGGAAGAATCTTGAAAACATTATGCTGCGTAAAAGAAGCCAGTCACAAAAGACCACATACTATGTGGTTTTTCTCACAGGAAATCCCCAGAACAGGGAAATCTACAAATAGACTAGAGGTTGCTTAGGACTGACGGCTGGGGTAGAGGTAGCTAAAAGGGTTGATAGCTCAAGGAGATGGAGTTTCTTTGTGAAGTGATGAGAATGTTCTAAAATTGACTATGGTGATGTTTGCACCTATCCATGAATATTCTAAAGACAACTGAATCGTGTACTTTAAATGAGTAAGTTATATGGTATACAAATATCTCTTAATAAAGCTGTTTAAAAAAAAAAAAAAAAGATTATAACAGTGCCTAGCACATAGGAAAGCAGCCACTGCCTAACTGTAGCCCAGCAGGGAGAAGCCAGCAGAATGGATGCCTCCTCGTAATCACTTCTCATCTGCTGGGACGCCCCATCATCAGAACCCATAGGTCAGCCTGAGATGCCCACTAAAGGGCCCACAGATGCAGTCCATACAAGTTAGCCTCCGGGAGTAGAGGCAATTATTATTACGTGGACCAACTTGGCCTTCCTCTGTTCTGTCCCCTCCTCATCACCCCACCCTACAACCAATCTTCTAGGCCCTGGATTTTCCCACTAAGTGGTCTAGTAAGGTATTTTCTTAAAGACTGTTTACTTACTAAGAGGTTTGGGTACTTTTCTGCAACAAAATATCTGTAGCCTTTTGCAAAGATGCCCCCACAAACTTTCTCTGAGAATAATTGGAGAAAGAAAACTAAAGCATCGGAATGCTTCACAGAGTGGGAATGGGCGGGCAAGGACAGACAGGGCCGGACTGTGCAGTGGCACCCTTGCCTTGCAGTCCAGGTATAGGAAGTAACAAAAGCATGTATTGAAAAGAGACAGAAACAAAAGTGTATGTTGAAAAGAGACTCTCAACTTCCTAGTCTAGTAACCACACATACAGATGCCTGTATCTATTCCTCCCAGATGTTATTTCCTCCTGGAAATGTGGCCTGCTCCTCATAGCCTGGTGAATCTATGTTTGGATTAAGGTCTGAGCAGAAAAAGAGTATGGCTACCGGTTATGAGCTGAATTGTGCCCCATCCTCAAATCTCTATGTTGACGTCCTGACCCCCAGCACTTCAGAATGTAATTAATTTGGAGACAGAGTTTTTAAAGAGGTAACTGAAGTAAAACGAGGTCATTGGGGTGGGTGCTAATCCATAATGACTTAAGTCCTTAGATGATCAGAACACAGACAGACACAGAAGGAAGACCATGTGAAGACACAGAGATGGCCATCTAAAAGCCGAAAAAAGAGGCCTAAGGAGAAACCAACCCTGGTGACACCATGATCTTGGACTTTTAGCTTCCGGAATTGAAAATAAATTTGTGTTGTTTAAGCAACCTAGTCTGTGGTACTTTGTCACGACAGCCCCAGGCAAACGGATGCACCACCCATTCTAGAATGCCTGTCTTCTCATCTTTCTCCTCCAACTCCCCCACCCTACTTTCTCTTTAGAAGGTTGAGAATAAGGCGACTTGAGTCCCACTGAGTTTTGCTCCCCAGTTCTGCCCTATCGCTTACTCACGAAAGAGTATATGGGGTGCCGTACTAATCCTTTGAGTCATGTATACATTCTGCTCCATGAAATTTAGGAGTATAAGCAATATCATATTTCATTTTATTTCCTTAGAACAATTTCATCGGCCCTGAACTTCTTCTCTCCTAGTGGACTAGAAGCTCGGTCTAAGTCCCAGCTGAGGCTCCCCTTGCCAGGGCTATGCAAAGGTCCTGGGGTGCTGGAGAGTCTAGTGCTTAGGAAGGCCTTCAAGTCTAGGCTCCGGTCACCCTGGTCTCCGGTGACCTGCTTATTTTCCGACTTCTGAGAACTCTTAAAGGGAGCAGCTGCATGGCTCTTGTCACACTGCTTGGGCACGGGGCGAGTGTGTGTGTGTCAGGGGCGAGTGGGGTTCCGATCTAGAAGAAGCCCACGAAAGTCTTCTTTGGCTACTTCTGCCTCTTCTCCTCCAACCCTGGCCTCAGTGTTCTCCACCTCCAGGACAAACCGACAAAGTTCTCTCGGCCTAGAAAACGCTGTTTCAAGCCACCACAGAAGGCTCCCTGAGGCTGGGAAAAACACGGGCTTGGTAACCTCTCGGTGGGAACTTACAGGAACATCTACAGCAATAAACGCAGAGCACAAATTAGGATCTCGCTAAGCTGCCCTGCTCTGTTTTGATGGAGTTTAAGGAAACTAGCACACTTTCCTCACTTGCAGAGTCAAATTTCTGTCACAACGCAGCTGGAATTCTTCATGGAAGAAGCAGGAACAGGACTCCGCTGGCATGTCCTCTATGGTCAGCCTCCTGTGGGGAAAAGAGGCAACTGTAGGAATGATGGCTGCTGGGTGGAATTTCTTTCTGTGCCTGACAGGCTCGAGCTGCTTTTCGGACCAGGGGAGCTAAGTTAGGGTGGCTGGATTTTGTCTTTGCCTCAGGTTTCATAACCGATAGGACGAAATGGGGAAATCTCCCTGCCCACAAACAGTGGCTGGAAGAACTCGGTGACAAATATTACACATCCATTCTTCTTCCTGTCGACACCTCCTCACCTCACGTGGCTGGAGACGGAAAGAAAATACAAGTCAAAAACTCCAATTCCAGGGTGCAGGGTGGCCTTCTGGGAAATGATTAGGACCCCAGGGAGAGGCTACGTTCGCACTCTGAGGATCTAATTAAAAAGATGAATCTGACACCATGGTGCTTGAGCGAGGGGTGATGCAGGTGGCTGAGGGCTCATCGGGAGAACAGGTGGAGTCACTCGGTCACTGGATGTCCTTCACGTGCCATGCCTTCATTACTATGGCTCCTAGAAGTCCAGCCTCCTTCAGGAGGCCTTCTTAAGCTTTTTGGAAAAAAAGAGAACCAGTATTCCGCCTGCTAGAAAATGAAGGTTTTGCCTCCTATCAGCCTTCATCCCTGCCTCCAACACACACACACACGCACACGCACTACTCTCTCACATACATGTGGTGTGATGTTTCATTTTGCTATTTATTTGGAAGTTTGTTCCTTTGACCCCCTGCGAGGTTCCAGGGTACCTGCCCATTTCTCCCTTACCCACCCCCCCATGCCCACCCTGAGGGTTCGGCTCAATTGATAGTTGCTTGGGGTGCTAGTGTCAGTTTTCCTTTTCAGTGTATCCAAGGGGTTTTTCTCGAAGGTGGACAATGGTTCGGAGAACGTAACAATGAATAAGAGAGTAGTGGTCCTGAGCCTCCCAGACAGGCTTAGACAACCAGTGGGAAAGCTCAGACGAGGGCGCGATTAAGTTTGATAGGAAACTGCGATGATTTGGCAGATGATCATCAGAAGGGAGCCCTGGAAAAGGAGTAAGAGTTTCACACGGTGGAAGCAGCAGCTGGCATTCTGTGCAAAGAAACGGGATGGTCAAAGACCTCTGCCCCCTGACCCTGCTTTATTTTCTTCCGGCATGTAGTACCACTTGAAATTATACTTTTACCTAGCTTCTAATTGTTCATTTTCTGTCTCCCCATGCTCTCTGAGTGCAGAAGTGTGTCTGTCTCATTCATTGCTGTGTCCTAAGTGCCCAAAGAATTCCTGATGCTCAATACATATTTGTAGAATAAATGAATCAATGGGCGCCCGTGGGAAAGGGAGCGAAGGAAATTCTTATGAGCTCCAAAAGTGTGTATGTGGTTTCATTTACTCCTTACAAAACCACTCCCCTAGAAAGACACATCATTATCTCCACCTTACAAATAAGGAAACTGAGGCAAGACAAAAGTAAGCAACTAGCCAAAGGTCACACGCTCAATAAAAGGTGAAGCTGGGATCAGAGCCTAGGCCATCAGGTTCCAGAGTCAGGACTAAACCAGGAAGGGGCTAATAAAGGTCCGAACTAAGTAAAACTGTGGGACAGGAGTTAGAGAGGAGGGCTCATGCTTAGGAGGCGCAGCATTGACATCAGTGATCAGACGTGGCCACAGACTGAAATGCCCACGCGGATTCCTCTCCATCCAGACCACTGGTCCTGATGTGTGGCTTTGGCCACTAAGTAGCTGTTTAACTTTGGGAGACTTACCTACCTTCTCTGAGCATCTTTTTCCCCTGCAAAATGTGAGTTGACGTAGGTAAAGCACCCAGGACAGTTCCCGGCCCATAGGAGGTGTTTGATATGTCTTTCCCCATGGCCTCCTGCTGTCCTTTGGTCTGGTAAATACTGTTCCCAAGATGAGGACCAAAGATGCAGGAAATGGTAGGAGGACATCTTGCCCAGTGTAGGTGAGGAAGTGAACAGTCTCAAGAAGGACGTGAGTGACAAGCTAGGCCTGGGGGAGGTGGCTGGATAAGAGGCAAGAAAACTACCCAGCAGAGAAGACCTCCCTGTCTGCAAGATAAACTCTGACCCCTCCAGAATGAAGGTTTAGACAAGCGACCGAGATTCTAGGTCACTGTGGCCAATCTGCTCTCTGCAGAAGTTGCCAGAAGTTGATGAAGGAGAGCCAGGTTTGGGCCTCATATATACAAATTTGGTTGTATTTCCAAAGGAAGTTATTCAGAAAGTTATTATAATTTTGGTTTTGTGTTAGAAATGTTAATTTTAAAATTTATTTGTGAGTTTAGTATACATTGCATCTACTAGAGTTTCCATTTCTTAAAACACATGTACACTACTCTATAATTGTTCCTGAAATAAACACACTATCTGTGGAATCATTTTATAAGGTGCTATTTCATAAATATAAACAAACTATACCACAAATTTCTGTGACTGACTGAATTTTTTAATTTTTCCTGTGTTGGAGTGAATAAGAGAGAGAAAGGGAGGGAGGAAGGGAGAGGGGATCCGGGTCTCTGCAGCTCAGGAGTGCTCATAACAGGAGCAGCCCAGAGGCATCCAGAATGGGGAGGTGAAGAGTCTGCTACTGTTCTTGTTTACAGCGCCACCTGGTGTTTATAACTCATAAAAAGTTCAAACTTCCTCCTGTTTAAGAGTTGAAATTTGCTGAGTAAAATCCCCACAGCTACTTACTGAAGCACTTCTTTCAAATACAGATAAAGAGCTTCGAAGAGTTTCTGGTGCATAACAGTTCCAAAAATGTTACCTTTTAGTATAATGAGCTAGGTACTATGCTAAGCAGATTACTAAACAAATCACCTTTTAGTGCAAGGGTCTCTGTCTATAAACTGTTGGTCAGTATAATTCTTATTCATGCAGAAAAGAATCTGGAAAGAAACATATCAAGATATTAATAATAGTTATCACCAAGAATATGTAGTTGATTTTTTTAAAATCATTTTTCACTGTTTTACTTGCCTTTGCTGAATGAGCAAAAGTAAAGAATAACTTTTCAAGAAAAGAAAAATCATTGAAGGAACTAAGGGTGACTGGCCTGGAAAGAGAAGTGTCATAGGGGACATGGGAGATGTCTTCAAATAGTTGAGGGTTAACAAGAAGAGAAAGACTCGTACCGTGTAATTTCAGAAGCAGAACTAGGACCAAGTCCCTAACAATCAGAGCTGATGAGAAAAGCCACAGGAGTACCTACCTACCTCACCCTTGAAGGCATGCAAGCAGAGGCTGGACACCGCCTCTCAGAGATGACCTACAGGTGACACACGGGTCAACTGGCAGATTGGATCACGAGTCTGCTGAGTTCCTACCTTACCAGGGATCCTGATTCATTACCTAATTTTGCTTTGAAATACACCAGAAGAGATGACAAACAGGTGGTCATCAGCTTTCAGAGGGGAGATCTGATTTCTTGCCAATTCTTTTTCTGCTACTATCAGTGTCTATAAATTCTATGAGAAGACGCTTGTCCTCTCTCATTTTTATGCATTTGGTGTGGACTGGAGGTGACAGAAGTGATATAGTGCAGTCAGAGCCACCTTAGTGCTCACTCCCCACTGTCACCAAACGGCCAGCCGTCAACCCTGAAGTTCAGTCCTTCTGCTGGTTTCTGTAGAAAACAGAAGAATAAACAGGCAGAGTCTTTGTACTTCAGGACTCTGTGATTCCATTTTTGTCTTTTGTTATCAATGAGGAATTGCTAATAATAGAGGCCTGGCTTCCATGGCTTAAACAAATTAGGGATTTAGGTTTTTACATGAGAGTGCACAGGGAGGCTGTGTAGCATCAGCATGGCAGCTCCAGGCTGTGATCAGAGAACCAGACTCCTCTGACTTTCTGCCTCACCATCTTTTATTCTCAGGAGCTGCAGCCATCACTTGTTCACAGCAGGAGAAAGGGAAGAAGAGGCAGCAGCACTGTTCCTCTCAGTGATAAAGAGCTCAGTGGCTAGTGTGCACTTGCCTGGCCCCACCTTACCGCAAGGGGGACTGGAAAATGTAGTTTTGGCTGAGCACAGTGTCACCCCATAAAATCCAGGGGCCTGTGACCAGGGAGACTGTAGCAGTCTCTTCCACTTTCTCTCAAGTCCCTGTCAAGATAGTGTGGATAACTCCTTACTTCATAAAGATGAGAGAGCTGAGAAGCGGCCGGGGGGAAACGCACGGAGCTGCGGCAGGTTAGTGGCAGTGTGGCTCCCATCACCCAGTTCAGTGCCAACTTTGGGAAATGATGACTGCGAAGGCAGAAACCCATGAACATCTGTGGGCAAACACCAGCTGTGAGCCCAGGGCCATCTCTCTGGGAGGAGTCAAACTGGCCGATAAGGGGGGCTGCAGAGGGCAGTGAGGACAAGGGCTGCAGGACACGAGGCTCCGTGTCATTCTCTGGGTTGGTAAGAGGTAGCTAGTTTTGGCCTTGGCTCAGTTGGGAGAACAGATGGGCAGGAATTCAGCACAGCTTCCAAGTCAGCCAGGCGCAAAGACTCCTGCCTTCCCATTCTGTGTCAGTTGAGGCTCCACGTCCCATCCTGCCACAGCCACAGAGGCCCAAGACTGAAGAACATGACAGCTGGGCCAGTAGCAGCCCTAGGAATGTGTCATTCTGCCCAACTATGGGGGGCAATCAGGAGGACAAGCAAGTGCAGGTGTTTCTCCAGCAGTGAGGGTGACACCTGGGTAAGCTGTGACAAGGGGCAGGCTCAGATTCCCCTTGTCGCAATCAGATCTCAGTCCTGACCCTTTGGAGCACTAACTCTTGAGATGGACAGTGTATTTGTTTGAGAGAGGCCTGGAGCTGCTCCTTCTCACGCCCTCCCCTCCCCTCCCATGGGAATAATGACAGTGTGACCAGAGGTGTAAGGGGACCCCGGAATGATGCGGAAATACATGCAATGCAAGCAGAGGCAACTCCTTCCCCCACCTGAAAAGAGGAAAAGTCCTCAGAGCAGAAACAGAAACAAAGCAAATTTGAAGAGGGGATGGAAACGTGTTCATCTTTAGCGAGGATATAAAATGCACAGAATTTTACTGCAACTCTGGTTAGAGCACGTGGCACAGGAAGAAGCAATCCAAGTTTTTAGACAGAATCACACTATCTCCTGTCAGCCGAACACGGTGGGGCTCACTTGGCTAGGCCCAGAGGAAAGGAGAGTGAGCTCTCTTCTTGTCTTCAAAGACTACATCCATTTTGGATTATCTGTGTACTACTCCCAATTTGCTGACTGTAATTAAAAGCTGACTGAAATTTGTTGGGAATTCTATTTAGCTGGGCTTCCGGAAAAGCTTTTTCAAACAAGAAGCCTGGAGTAGAAACAAGGTGGTGAAGATCACTACCGTGACTTCTTTAGAGAGAGAGAAGCGGGGAGAGACTGGAAGGAACCTGGTGGGAGGAGAGGGTGCGCCAGCTGTGAAGGCTGCGCCCCACTTGGAGGCCGCATTCCCACTACATTCCCCTTGCATGAAGCTTCTGGCACCTCACAGCCACCTGCAGGTTGCACAGTGAGGCCCTTTCGATGATTATAAAGAACTTGCAGCCCGTGCCCTCACGCCTGGCCTCTGTTATCGTGAGAACCTAGACTCCTCACATCTAGACTCTGCTGCTGGAAGAGCTGCTCCTGTGGCCTTGCGGAGGCTGGGCGGTGGGGCTCTCAAACCACCTGCCTGCCCCTCCTCCCTCAGTAGCCTGGCTCCTTGTCCCCATGAGGGCACAATCAGGGCTGAGGGTCTTCATGAGCCGCGTTGGCCCTCTGGGGTGGGAGGAGTCAGCAGGGACACACTCCTCATCCCACCCGAGCCATCTGCACTCAATTATAAGCCCTTTGGAAGCCAGAGGAGAGCTGTTTAGCTGCTGCTGCTTCTCTATGATTAGCTAGTTCTTGTATTCTGAATATTGCACATGGTGCAGCCAGCTGTAGGAAGCATTCATGATTCAAAGCTTTTTCCCCCTCAAAGAGAAAAACGCTAAGCTAGTTGTTATTACTATGGGGAAGGGAAAACAAGTTTCAAAGTCTTACTTTCTGGATAAGTTCCTCTTCCCACCCTATAATTCCACCTCCTCCCAGGACTGGGACCATTCCTTTGTCTGTTTTCTATAGGCACCATAAAGCCACTTGCTACACATGGGCCTTGCTAAGAAATACCAAGATAGTGTGTAATTGCAGCTTAGGCAGTATTACCCGTTATCCAGTAGGCTCTCTTCTCTCCCTTTATTTTGTGTGTGCAAGAGACTTGATGTTAAGGCATCCTTTCAATGAAACCATTCCAGAGATGCAACTCTGTAAGCAACTCAGGAGCCGGGGCTAACTGCCGAGGCTTACCTTCTTTCCCAGGTGCTGAGTTAGGAACAAAAGTAATACTTAGTTCACACTTGAAATCCTCAGTGTTCTCTGCAAGGAGCAGCTGGCCCGCTCTGAGCCAGCATTAAAATCATCAGGAATGCTTACTATAATGCTTATTCCTGGGGCTACAGCGTGGACTTGAAACCCAGGCTCAAACGTGAGTGGAGGTCCAGAGGAGCTGGAGATCTGGGAGTCTTGTGAATAGTCATAATGAAAGACTTGAGATTAGCTACAATTCACAGGGGAAAGAATATGGAAATAGAAGATGAGGGTAATCAGAGTCCCTTCTTCTTCACATCTCTGAACTAGGCATATAAACTCATTTCTTTTCTCAAAATATACAGGCTCGATGGTAAACAGCAGCACCAATATGCCAATAAGCGCAGGGCACTCTATAGATATAAAGAGTTCCTCGTAGCATCAGTTTGTAGGCTTACGATTGTCATCCAAATTTTCATAACTTTAGGAACCCACCTAGGTATGCAATGAATAATTCTACTTTCTATGTTGAGAGAAAAAATAAAAATGCCTATTTAATAGCAGGAAGACTACCCCAAAAGTGATTTCATTTTTTTTTTTTTTTGATAAGCAATTTTATGTGTCCAAATAGAAGAAAACCTTAAGGGTTTTCTTATACCAATAAGGGCTGCTCCATTGAGAATAGTGGGAGCTACGTGTCTGCCTGAGAAGGGAGTTACAGAGGTGAAAAGGGAGAAAAATGGAAAGAACCCTGCGGTGTCAGACCAAAGTCAGAGGCATGACATTAATTCACAGTTTTCAACATATGGATACAAAAATAAATTCAGATGCTGTGTGCACATATGTGTGTGTATACATGTATCCACATGCAATATTCCCAAGCTCTGACCACTGACAAGGCCTGGAACCAGTGGCTCCACAATGGTATTGAGCATGCCTAGCACTCGAATCTTAGCTTTAAATTAATTTCCCACTAAAGCAAGCAGGGCTGGAGTTGGGAAAATACAAGACAAACTTGGAATGTCTTACTGTGTCAGAAAATGAAGAAATGCCCAATTATAAGGGGGACACGTCAAAAAGACACAGGTGCCAGCGTGAAGGTGCTCCTGCTGGCCACATCTGAGATCGTTTAAGTATCTAAAGAAATAATAACAGTAATGTATTACAACCCACTGAACAGAAGATGAAATTACGAGTCCACACTGATATAAATTAAAAAGTAAAGGAGGAAAGAATCATTCTGCAGTGGAAAAGCCTGGCAAACACCACCTTAAACATGTAGTCAGTTAGTGTCATCGATGATAGGACAAGTGGAAACTGTGCACCACCTGATGAGACGCAATGAGGACACAGCATCATTTCTGCACTGCTCCTGCCAAAGATACATAAACTAAACCTAATCACAAGAAAACATCCAATATAACCAATATAACCAGCCTGTAATCTTCAAAAAAGAGTCAAGGTCAAGGAAGCCAATGAAAAGCTGAAGTAGATTCCAGAATAAAGGACAGCACAGAGATATGACAACTAAAAGCAACATGTAATTCTCAACTGTATCCTTTTGCTATAAAGGTCATTTGTGAGACATCTGGCAAAACCTAAATGGGGTGAAAGGATTAGACGATAATAATGTATTAATGGCAAGTTCCTGATCACGGTTGGTTTTTGGTTATGCAGGAATGTCCTTGTTCATAGAAAATACATGCTAAATTCAGGGGTGATTTTCAGGAGCGACAGGCCCATCAGGTTAGCAACTTACTCTCAAATGGTTCAGGTTCTGTACTTTTAATTTTTCTGAGAATATTTCAAAATAAAAATGTTTTAAAAAGCACTTCCTTTTCATTTTTGTTATACAACAAAAAATGAATACAGTAATGTTGAAGATGGCGATGTTGAAGAGGAAGATTTCAACATCAAGAGTTTCACAAAATTATTTCTTGAAAGAGTAGAAATTGTTATTTTATATAACATAATTTTAAGTGTATATTTTAACTAAAATGTTTTCTATGAGTTAAAAAAGATCAGTGAATGAATACACTCTTCTAGGCTGAATTAAAATAGAATATTTACAATTTTAAAAAGTTTGGCTGGGGAAAAATAAGTTCTATAAAACCTGTGTGATCCAAAATTAAGACATTCAGCAGCAAAAAGTATTCTCATTTCTCATAAGCAGTTCTCACAAGCAATGACCTGTCTGCCTTACTTTATGAAAGTGTCAAACAGAAATAGGCAAATCTGAAAGAATTTACCAAGTGTAATAAATCAGAGGTCAAATCACAATAAAAGAATTTATGGCTTACAAAAAGATTCACAAGTAGGAGTTTCCTTCCATCAACTTCTCAGAGTCCCATTATCTCCCTCTTGACTTCTGAAAGATGGGAGTTACCAAAATTCAGTTTACATTTAACTTCTCAGGGAAATGTGACGTGAAAAGAAAGACATATCGGATATGATGCTGCCTGCTGCTTCTTCCTTCTAGCAGCCCTTCTCTTGTAGAAGTGATCAGAATCAGGGCCAAGTGGCACAGAATCAAGCATTATGTATCACTCCAAGTCCCATTTCCTGTTCAACAAATTCTCATCTTTCCCCAGTGATGAAGAGGTGTACATTCTTCGTGGACTGCAGCATCTGTGCAGCCCGCTCCACACCAACCACTGCGGCCAACCTCTGGGCATCGTACTTGGAGTAGAGGACAGTACAGGTCCAGGTGGCTTCCTCGCCTCTGGTGGTGGCTCTCAGCATGTTACAGACTTCACTGTAGAAGTGGGGATATGTTGGCAGCTCATAGAAAATTAGGTTCCTGATGCCTTTTATTGTATACCTGTTAGAAAGGGAAAGAGAGGCTATGTCTACTTGAGAAAATGTGTGGAAAAACTACCCAAGATTTATAGAGAAATATTCACTCTCGTTGCCTCATGCTCAAGGAAGAAGATAACGGCACAAACAACAGACCAAAAGTTATTCTAGTTTGAGGGCTTATTTTTGTGACAGCATATTTGAATTCCTAGTGTTTGGCTTAAGGTAATAAAATAAATTTGTATTTCTTGAGCCTACTCTGGGTAGACTGAGGTAGAGTGGAGAATAGCAGACTTAGGATTAGAAGTCTGTCACAGAAAACTTAAAAAGCAGGCACGATTTAACATTATCCTTACTATAATTGGGCAAAACAGAATGTTCTGTAATGGAGATGAGGTCAGAGCCAGCGCATAAAATAAACTGCAAAAACTGTAAATGCATTCCCATTAGTCTTTTCTTGTCACTCTGTAGACATGTTAACTCTATGGCAGATGTCCCAAGCTCGTCCATTTACAAAATCCTGCCTGAGGACCCAGTAGGCATCATGGGAAAGCAATTAGTTTCAACAGCTTACGTGCTTCTTTCCCTGCTGCACAGGGCTGCACAGTGGTGGTGGCGGGTGTAGGCCCTAGGGACGCACCGTATGTTTTGGGTTGAGGTCAATTGTTCCCTCGGGGGTCCCACAACAAAAGATTTTGTACGTTGAAGAGGTTCTGATTTTTCCTGTTAGATCTCTCATACGTTGCTGATGTTAGTCTCCCTTGGGAATTTTATTTTATTCACAGAGGATAAGGTTTCCTTGTCTTTTTATCCCATGAGATCATCTTGACCTCTCTGGAGACCCTCATCTTCCAAATTGTAACTGCAATCCATTCCTTGGCTCACCTTTCAACATCACCTTTCTATAAAGAAGGAATTCTAATGGATAGTGATCTTGAATAAGCTGTTCTATCTCACTAATCAAAATAAACAAAAACAAACATTGAGTTCCACTTCCGCTTAGTATGTAGAAAACTCGAGAACATTGCTCCCATGCTAATCAGAAAAAGCCAGAAAATCTACAAAGTATTCCCTTCTTATGCCTAGACAACTGATGTCACAAAGCAACCAGGCAAAATGATTCAATGGGGTGCTGGTGTACGTTTAGTAACTGGTTCTCAGTGGAGAAGGGTGGGTGCTAATTTAAAGCATTTGCCAATTTCTACAGTGTAAATACTCCCACCACAGCCAGTTTCAAACTACCAATATCACGTTGCTGAACTGGGAGCTGGGAAGAGACATCCAATCAGATCTCAAGAACCTGCATGAGCCAGCTTTGGGCCACCAATGACTGAATTCCAGAATGACAAACCCCTTCTAAGAGAGGACATGAGAACTACTTCACCTTTGGTAGATCACAAGCGGAAGAGGACAGCTGCCAAGAAAGTGGGTAGGAAGAAAACAGCTATACTTTTAAAATTCTAAAGGGCAAGTATGGGCCTGTGTGACAGTTCAGAATCCTGAGATTCCTGGACACTCCTTCAGTTCACAGTCACTCATGAGCTCTTTTCCACAGGCCTCCGCTGGGAGCCCTGGAGAAAGGCTGGAGGCACGGCGGGAGACCTGAGAGACCCTGCTTGTGGTCCAGACGTGAGCCCCACTTACTTCCCAGACCCAGATCTGGGAGGCAAAAGCCTGAAGCAGATGAGAGAGGGGCAGAGGTCAACTGCTGGGGTGTGGGGAGAGCAGATGAAGCGGAAGTCGTCTGCTTCTAAGGGAGGGGCAGTAAAGCCCCCATTCTCTCCCTCCCGTTCACAACTTACACCCAGTAAAAGGCCACAGCAGTCTGTCCCTGGGTAAAGAACGCAAAACCCATCCAGCCCAAGACCCTGCGCTGATGTAAGCAGAGGTCTGCCACCACCAGGGGAAAAGCAGGAACTCTTCCTCACCAAGGCCCCTCACAGATACGAGATAGAGATTGGCTGCCATGGAGGGTGTTGCAGGAACCCTGAGAAAGTCCCACCTCTTAAGTCCAGAATGAACGGGGCCTACCTAAAATGGAGTTGCACCAGGAGAACCCCCACCCCACCTCAAGCTTTGGGGGAGGGGCCGGAGTGTAGTGAGAGACTCCCCTCTAGCACTGGGGTACAATAGGCCTTGGTGAAAGCTGAGAGGAGATCACAATACTGAGAAAAGTCTCTCTAGCACTGAGAAGTCTCTCTAGCACCCCGGGCCCCACACTAAGCCACGTCCACTAGAGGTGCTTGAAGTCTTTGATGTATGGAAGGTAATTATAGTAACAACCAAATCCCGACTAGATTCCCAAACCCCCACACCAGTGGCCTGACGGATGAGGTGTGCCTGGACATCAGCCTCTACATTCACTGATATTACACACACACACACACACACACACACACACACACACACGACATTAAAACAAATAAGGTATCAGACTATCAAGTCACTGGCAATGAGCGGGGTTTTGAAGAAACAGACCACTGAAGTACAAATGTGTGTGTGTGTGTGCGCGCGCGCACGTGTGCGTGTGTGCGTGTGTGTGTGTATTTGGTGTCAGGGGGTAGATAAGAATTAGATGAAAGGAAGCAATAAGTGGCAATGTACAGCAAATTTTTAACTGTATACGGCCTTTGAGCTAACAAGTTTTCCTTTCCATATTTATTCTAAAGAAATAACTAGCAACCACCGACTATGCGTATAGATGTTCTTGGCATTATTGCATATAATAGAAAACAGGAAAAAAATCTGTATGCCTAGTAACAGGAAAGTGGGATAATTACACATCCATATAACATAATGCTATGTAACCATTAGAAGGATTCAATATACAACCCCAAAGATTACTTATCACTAACAGTAGAAAAGATATTTTTATAATGGAGAGATGGAGGGGGAGCAGACCCACCTGGACCAAGTGATTACATTTAGCATCACCAAAAATGGGATAAACACCTCATGCAGTGGGAAGTATACGATATCCTCTACGTAGAATTCTTATCAAAAAATATTTCATCTAAATCAGTGGTCTCTGAACTTTGGCTGCATGTTCAATCACCTTTTTGTTGTTTAAATACCTATGCTTGGTCCGCATCCCCAGGCATTCTGATTTAATTGTTATTAGGGTATGACCTGTGCATTCAAATTTTTAAAAGTTCCAAGGGAATTCTAATGCACAGCAAATTTGGGAACCACTGATTTAAATTAGAAAACATGTGGGACATTCTACAGGAAACTGGATTGGATTCTTCAAAAAATGTCAATGTCATGAAAAAGGAAAAAGCAAGAAAATTATTTTAGATCATGGTTTCTTCACCTCAGGAGTACTAACATTTTGAGTTAGATAATACTTTGTTGTGGCAGCTGTCCTGTACACTGTAGAATGTTCAGCTGCATCCAGGCCTCGACCCAACAGAACCATCAGACCACTGGAATAACCTTCCAGCTGCGACAGCAAAAATGTCTCCAGATATTGCCAAATGCCCCTTGAGAAGCAAAACTGCCCTAGTTTGAGAACTGAGACAGACTAAAGAAACATGTTAACCAATGCAATGCATGTTCCTTAATTAGACCATGAGTTGGGGGGCAGGGGGGTAGCTATAATGGTTATTTTGGGGACAACTAGGAAATCTGAATACAACTATATATTAGAAAATATTATTGTAGTAATGTCAAGTAGTACAATAATGGTGCTATGGTTAGATAAAAGAATGTTCTTGTTTTTAGAAGCTACATACTGTTGGGGAAGGCAATCGAGAAGACCTGACCACCAGTTTGACCCTCCAGCTGACCCTGGGCCATCAGATAGAGGCTCCTTGCCCCTCATCTGTGCTTTTGAATGTGCACTCCGTTTGCCTTCCCAGCTCCCAGTGCTGCTCCAAGGATCCAGCCTTGAGACAGAATGGTGTTGAGACTATCTGGACTGGGCACGTGACTGATCCCAGTTAGAGCCTCTGTACATAAACTTTTAAGATTCTGGCGGGTGGATGCGGAAAACTAATCTTGTGGCCGCCCAAACAAGCCTACAAGTTAAGTTCCCTTGCTTATTAAACCTGCCACCTACCACTCTGCCTTTTTCTTTGGGGGCCAGTCTCAGATTATTAGGGTTTCGATGCTGAAAGATTCAGGGGTTAAGTGTCATCGAGCCTCCTGAAATTTACATGCAAATGGCTCAGGAAGAAAAAATACTCTTATAAAAATACTCTTATGAGAAGAAAGACGGGAGACAGGACGTGTGTGTGTGCAAATGTGGCAAAACGCCAACAGCTGGTGAAGCCAAGTGAAAGGACTTCTCGATGCTCACTGTCAGTCTTATAATTTCTTCTGAAAGGAAATCATACCAAAAAAAAGTTGGGAAGAGGGAAGACGGAACAGAATTATATATATATTAACTTAAAAATATATCAATGATATATAAATATATATACCAAAATGTTAACATATTTAAAATTTTTTTCAATGAGCACATAAAACATTTACGATAAAAGGAAAAAATCCCAATGTGTATAGTGTGATACCAATTTTGGTATGTTTTAAAAAAATGCCTGTGTGTGTGAGGGTGTGTGTGCATGAGTGCACACACACATGCACGTGCATATATGCATGTGCACATATTTTTCATATAAAAAAAGACAGGAAAGAAATATACTAAAATGAGTATTTATATCAAGGCAGTGAGATTATAGGTGATTCCACATTTTTTTAAACCTAGATTTTCCAAATTTTCCACAATAATGTGTAATGTTCTTATAATCAGAATATTTCTGAAACAACAAAACCAACTCCAATAAATGTTATGTTTAAAAAACAATAACAATCTCAGTCCCAATGTGCCCACAATGGAGACTAGGTTTCCTGGAAACAGAGCACGTGACCAGGACCTCTTCAGAGGGCCAATTAGTGCCAGTCTCCATAATCTTCAGCACCCTTCCCCTGCCTTCTTCCTCTCTTGTACATGCTTTGGGGTTTGAGTGATGCCTACAAATATGGCCTAACACCCTGATGGGCCTAAAACTAAGAACATTCCATATGTCTATTTTACCTGCCAACTGTCAAAGATAAATGAGGCACCCACAACTGACTTGAAAGGCTAGCTCCTCCGTTTGGTCTAAAAAGAACCGGTCTACTATTTCCAGAACTGGGATTCTCATATAGGAGCCGGGGTACTCAGAAACACCCCAGCAGCCTTTCCCAGCTTGAGAAATCTCACCTCTAGAGTTTCTGACTTGCCCTGGCTGACAATCCTTCTTACGGGGTAACCCACTGATAATGCTCAGGAAGAACTGGGAACCTCCTCTCTGCAGGAGGGCATCATGACCAAGTGCCATTCACTCCTAAGAATCTGCTGGTTTTATCTCTGCCTAAGAAAATGAACTTTTTGCTGGCTCACAAATAAACTAATATTTCTAACACTGTCTACTTCCACAGAGAACATAAATACAGAATTTCAGAATTGGATACTAAAGTTTAAAATACATGAACTTTCCCCAAGATCAAATAAAAAAATCAAACCACAAAGACACTGCAGATCAAAACACCCATCATCACCTTGGTGATCTCTCAAGCAAAAGAATTCTATAGTTGGAAACCCTGAGATAATTAGCAGTTGCAGAACTCTGAAGCACATTTTCCCCGTTCACCTTCGACACGGGATGCACTTATTAACCTGGTCCAGGGAAAGCAACTGGCACATGCTAGGTTTGTCTTCATAATGACTTTGTGGGCAAAGCGGTTTGGTAAATAAATGAACAGTGTAAGACAGGGGACTGACTGTCTTGCCGACATAAGAGAAAGGGTACCTTTCTCTTAAGTAGGACCTCATGCCCTCTTCTTGAAAAGCTGCTTTCTGACAGCAGTCCTCATCCCAGCTTAATTCGCACTTGCTAAGACAATCGCACTGGGAAGTTTTCCAGTCTATCCACTTCACTGAAAGGGCTTGCTTTCATTTGTCAAGCTGATAGAAAACTAAGGGCTCTTAAGACCTGCTGACTACAAACTCCCCCCAAAATGCCTCTCTTCAACCGAAATGAAAACAACTTACTGGAACAAAGCAAATAATGATGCCAACGAGCAGGCATTCATTAACAAACCCTCTGGCCAAATAGCCTTGTCTGGGTGGCCATGAATGGTGCCCAGGGAACACAAATGTAGTCATTTCTCAACTCTCCCCTAAGAGATCACCTTGCCAGCAGAGTACCCAGAGAGGACACGTCATGGCAGCCTGCTCTGCCTGGCAGGCTGCTGTGTTCCTCCCTCTCCATCTTGGTAACAAGAAGGTGTCTGGGGCATACCATCTTAATATCAGCATAAACTAAAAGGCAATGCAATGTCAAAATGCATCACCTAACATGCTCCAAAGCCTGGAAGATTTCTGGATTATATGTTAGGGACACTGAGAAAATGTGCCCCTTGTTTGTATATATGACTGAGAGTTAATAAAACAGCGAAGTCAGAACTAAAATTAACTAGACATTATTGTGAATCGGAAGGAAGAGTTAGTAATAGGATGTAATTTCCATCTCTCTCTAGGCGAGGGTTCAAAAAGAGCTTTTCATTGGCAAGAGACAACTAGCAACACAACACCTGAGCTCTGGGAGTGTAAAAGGCTGCAACTATCCCAGACAGTCACAAAAGACTCAATATTACCAACACTCTAATTAGAATTAAAAAAAAAAAAAGGCCAATCTAATTTTGTCAAAGTCACATGGTAGGGAAGCTAAACAAACGCTGAAACCCTAAAATATCCAACTTTAAGCCCCTTGCTTTTAGCTTCCTGCACACGCCAGGGGCCCCGTGGTCCTAGTTCTTCTTGGTGAGGAAGTATGACCACCTCCTCAGGACACTGAACATGTACACCTCCACAAGTGACCCGGACCCCGGTATTTTGTCTGGGCTTCTGTGACAGGGCCCAATCCCTCTTGTACGCATTAGTGTTGTCCCTGTCAAGAGTTGTTCAACTCTGTATTGTCTTTCTTGAGGGGTAGGACCACACCTACAGGAAGTCCCCCACATAGGGACCCTCTCCAGATCTACACACAGGTTATGCTATAGTCAGTCATTTGTTTCTATAGCCTTTTCCAACAATGTCAATTTGGGAGAAAACCAAACACCAAGAAGAGTCTGTCCAGCCGCCAGACTGGCTCCTCTGCAGGAGGCAGAGTGAGGGAGGACCTGGTAACACCGCAAAGCCTACCATGTGCTCAGAAACAGGCCGATCTGCTTTGCATCCCCCTGAGAGATGTCGCTGGAAACCTGGCACCACCTCACCTTTTGTAGAAATGGAAGCGCTCTGTGAAGAGCAGAAACTGCTTCTCTCCTTGAAGGAAAAAGTGTCTGGCCCTGGAGATAGCAGACTTTTTCGTGTACTCGCAGATGTGTGTGAAGTTCACTTCCTCCTTCTTGAAGTAATTTCGGAGACGCACGAAGTCAAAGTACGAGGGGACGTAGACGAGTGTGTGAGACATGACTGCATCACGATATTGAGGCAAAATCTTGTTCACAAAAAAGTTAAACCTGATTTGGAAAGGCAAAGGGTAAAGTCAATGATCTCAAGTTGAGCCTGTAGCATCACTACAAACTGAGTGGCCCTGGGCAAGCCACGACCTCCCTCTATCTCCCCAAAGAGACCACCATGGCTTATGTCATTGCAAAGACGTTACTTAAATAAAACTTGACGAGCACATTAATAAGTGCAAACACCAGTCATCATAAAGAATAGGTGTAACGCCAGTTATCCCAGAAAACTATTCTAGGAAGTATCTCACCTCATCATTCATTCACTCAGTCAGTCTGTCATCAGCCAATCAGTCAACAAACAATTGCTGAACACCTCCCATTTGCTAACCACCATTCTGCTACCATGAGTCCCCTGACTAAACACAATGCAGAGAAAGGAGGAAAATAAAGAGAAAATTACAAAAACAGTTCTTGCCCTGAAAGGCTTACAATTGTTGACACAGATACTTTGTGGCATTAAGCAGTGTGATATAGTTAAAAAACACCCCAGTCTAGAGAGAAAGACCCCTGATTTACGGTACTAACCCTGACACTAACTAGCTATAAGAAAGAAGCTGAGGACCATTTCTCTCTGGGCTTCAGTTTCCTCCTCTGTCGATGGCATGATTGGGTTCATCAACTCATTAGGTAAATGGTAACCAAAAAAACCAGCATGGAATCCAGGTTTAAATTTGTACGCCAAAGTCAAATCCCTCTGTGAGGCCCCCAGGCATCCAATGAGACTGGGGAGGGGTGGATACCTGGCATCGATCACCGAAGCTAGGTTTTCAGCTTCCATCTTCTGGAAGACATGTGGGAGTTGCACCAGCACGTGACTAATGGAACCTGTCATCGGGACGTTCCTCACAGCCACCTGCCAGGAGTCGATGAGAGCATTAGGCGGTAAGCCATTCCTATTATTGACCAAATACACATGCTTCAGGAAGATCCAGAGAAACAAGGGCAAACCCACCTGGCCCTGTGCATTGACACAGTACTTGTTGAACACGGAATTGATCTGGGCATCCTGCAGGGCCCCGAACAGTAGAGTCTGGCGATAGAACTTCGACCAGTTATTGAGGCTCCACATCCTCACTCGAGAAAAGTCCACCCCATGTGAGTCCAAGGGCAGCAAGTTCATGTGATTCATCAAGTGCTTTCAGCAGAAATAAAACTACCATTAATAGTTACTGAGGATTTTTACCTGTTAGGCACTGCCAAGCATTTTATAAGCCTGCCATCTTATTTAACCTGATAAAGTACATACTATCATTTCCCAAATTACAACAAGAAAATTGAGGCTCAGATGAGTAAGTGACTTGCCTATAGTCAGGCGAACGCCTCCAACAAAAAGCTAACTAAAACTGGCCATCTCTCGGACCTTCGAAAGAGGATCAAAATAGTAACTACAGGAATTTTCCTTTAAAAGGAACTTCTGAAATGCTACTCTGGTCATTCTATGGGTTACTCAGTCCCAAACTTAGACAAGAAGGGAAATGACATGGAAAATAGCTGTTATCCTTCAATGATCTGGTTCTTAAAATATTAAATTTCCAGAACCACAACACATGCGTTTTCTACTTAATTATATTTTTATCTCACAATATATATTGAAGGGTCACGAGAACTATAAATTTATTTCCACCTTTTAAATAAGTACTCCCCTTTATTTGTCTCAAACTTCCTGTAAGCCCTGAGGTTGTAGGAAAGGTAAATTCTCATACACCTTAAAAAAATAAGCCTATGAACCGTGATGGAATTATTCAAATGCACAGGTTCTTAATCCTAAAACTGACAACAGTACAGAGTATGTAGAGAGGGAGAAAAAAATTACAACACAAATTACAGTGAGAGGATAAAAACATCGTACATTTCTCTGCAAAACCAGATCATACACATTAAGAAATCATGAGCAACGGTTTTTCATCTCCACTGAGGACCAAACAAAAAAAGAGTAAGCATCAACTGTAGGAGGAATTATGTCAGAATAAAGACATCCGTAGTGGAGGATTTTCATCCAATCACCTACCCACCCAACTAATCACACTAAAGTGGTCTATTAGAAGTGAACTTTGAGGGGAAGAAATCTTTTCTGGAGATTTCACAATATTGACAAGAATTTTTATCTTTTCTGATAGTTTCCTGACCAATCTGTGGGTAGAAGGGATAAATTTCCCATTTTCAAACTGGAAAATGTGGACTTTTCCCTGTTTCACACCAAGTTTTAATCTGGACTTAAATAACCCTGTGGGACTTAAACCACTGAGCTTCTTGTCCCTCTAAATGCGAATGACCAGCATTACCAGAACATGCTCCCAGTTCTGCATCAGGTAAATGTCAGCTTGATCAATGATGAGAAGCTCAACAGAAGACAAAAAGTCAAAATCTCTCTTCTTCTCTCCTTCTGCACCAATGATGGTCCTCAAGCCCAGAGGGGAGGCAATGAGGATGTCCGAGGAGTAAAAGGGGGCATAGAGTCGGATGCTTCTCTGAAGTATTGCCACTCCTACACGAAACAGCCAAGTACACATCAGTGCATTCATCACTGCCCAGCCATTGGCTTCCACCCTCTCAAAGCATCTCCATCCTTGTACCTTCCAAACCTTTCCCCTTGGCATACAACCATGCCCAAACTGCTTCAGTTATAAATCATCATCATCATTATCCCACCATCGTATCTGGGTCCCCTCCGGCTCCCATTCTCTTCTTTTCCTTCACTGTTAAACTTCTCCAGATAATTGTCTCTACTTTGAAACTCGCGCTCGCTCCTCAATGCAACCACAATCTGGCCTGTGATGCTCAGGACTCCACTGATATGGCGTCTGCTAAGGTCACCAACAGCCCTCCATTACCAATTCAATGGCGCTATAGTGTTTCTTGTCATGACTGTGGAAGCAGCACTCTGAACACACCTTCCTTGAAATGTTCTGTTCTTCAATGGTGGTTTCCATACCTTTAACACTTCATTTCTCTATCACTGACTCAGCCCTATCAGTCTTTTCAGATCCAAATAGCTCTTCTACAAATCCCTGGATTCACCCACAAGTTCTACTTCCACTTTACACAGAGCTTTGGGTACATTTATTCTCTAACCATGGTTTTAATATCGCCTTCACACAAATTTTTATTTCCAGCCCATATTTCTTTCCTGAGCTCAAGACTGATATATTGGTAACTTGCTAGACACCTGCCCATGTTTAAAACTGGACATCAGCTCTTGTCCCCTTGCGCCTTACACTCCAGCCACTTCGAAGCCTGTCTGAATTCTAGGCCATGCCAACTCATTCATCCTGAGGCCTCTGCACATGCAGTTCCTTGTCTGAAATCCTTTCCTACAGTCTGACCACTCCCCTTCGTGACTGGTTAAATCTCACTCAGGTTTCAGCTTAGCACAGACGGCACCTCCATAGGAGGCCTTCCCTAACCACCCTGCACCCCTTCTGGGTGTGGAGATTGCTTTAAATGCTCCCAGAACACCCACTGCGTCCTCTGATCATAACACTTCCTGCTCTGTACCATTTCTCCACTAGGCTGGACTTCCTGGAGAATAGAAATCATAACTTTTATTTCTACATCCCCAGCTTCACAGTGTCGGGCACACAGTAGATGCTTAATAAATGTTTGGTGAATGAGCATATTTGACTAACAAACTTCCCCAAGAACTTCGTCAATGTACAAGCAACCAAATACGTGGGAGCTGAATGAGAGACAAGCAAAAATGTGAAAAAGTTGGGTAGGAGAAAATAAGTCCCAAGTGGCTGTAATTCAGAGCCACTCTGCGCAGCAGGCAGGAGGAAAGTCCACCATTACAGAGACGCTCAGTTTATTCAGCCTCCCCAGACCGATGCCCTCAGCCCATCAGTCACAGCTTCCTCGAGATTTCCTGTAGCACTGACCGTGTGCTATCAGCTATGGGTGTGCTGAGACACTGTTATAAACGTCTACATGCCTTTTCCATATGCCTTCAGATACACTCCACCCCATTAGCCATGGCAAGACTGTCCCCTGGCAGACGAGATGTTTCAAATGCACCCTGGTTCTGCCGAGAGGCTGGGTCAGTGACCCACTGAAACAATGCCTAATTCTAGCTATGTGAACCTTGCCCCTCAGGTCCCTCAGGGCCTCAGTTTTGACAGGAGGAGTTACCAATCCTGAAGTGGTCATCGATGTTGCCCACGAAGACAGCTTCGTAATCCTCAGGCCTCTTCAGGTTGGGTGGTCTCTCCTCAGGATCTGAGCCATACTCTCCATTAAACCTCTTTTTGTTGCTCACAATTATTTTCTTCTTACTATCGCCCTCAAGGAGGCTGATAAAGAGCTGTACCACCCGCAAAGCAGCTTCCCGGAACGGCACCACTATCAGCACCTACGGGAGAAATGACGGTGAGCCTTGATGGGGTGACGGCGGGAAGGGCAGCTCGAGGTGAGCCTGCCGACGGTGTGCTGCTAAAGAATCCCCTGTAAGCAGTGGCCCCAGCCAGGGACAACGTCACCCCCTTTGCAGGGAATCTGTCTCGAATCTGGAAGCTGAGCACATCCACAGCGTCATGTCCTGAGGACTTTCATAGTTCCATGGGAGGCAATTCTCAAGCAGAATTTGAAATACATTTTAGGCTAAGTCAACACCTCTAACAGAGGTGTCCACCAACAAAATCCAAGAATATAAACACCCAAGTTCTTTGAGGGCAAGAAATGTACAGTATTTTTATCCATAATACCCAAAGAACAAATATGTTCTGAACAAAAAATGAACTAGATGTAATAAGCGGGGAACGAATAAAGCTGGTAAGGAAAAGGACTAAAGCATCATTACTTTTCTAATACACTTTCTAGTAGATTTTTCAAAAACGATAAAGTATTTCTGAAATAGGATATTTGAATGGGAAATAGAGGACTTAGTTTTCCAAACATTTCCTAAAATGCTTCAAGTTATAACTGTTAAAGGAAAAAACAAAGATCCCCCCAAAATGATTAATTTCTAACTACCCATTTGTAAACAATACAATCAGTGGAAATAACTCCAGATTTTGCAATTCATTGAATTCTAAATGTGCTTCCTGGGTAATCTGTCTCTTGTTCTTTTTTGTAATTCTAGATGGAAACAGATAATCTTATAAGTCTGATGTCAAGAAAACTCTGAGTTAGTTTCCCAGAAAGACAACCAGCAGAGCCAGAGGGGGCAATAATCAGTTGGGTACAGTGCAAGGTGGACAAACCAAGAGTGAAGAGGGCCGAGCTATTGTCCCGCTGTGACACCAAGGAAATGTCTAGGCTTTGGTTTCCCCAGCTATCAAGCAAGAGGGTTGGACTAAGAAATCTCTAAGTGCCACATCAGTATTAAAACCGGAGAATCCTATAAGCTCAATGAGAACAATTTAAAAAGATGAGGCTTCCTCAAAATGGAGAGGCATGGCTAAGGGGTAGAGGGGATGGAAGACACAGATCTAGCTCTATAACATCATGAAAAGTGTAGACAGAATTAAAAGACATTTCTGTCAAAGCCCTAAATCCACTGGAGCTTAGGCTTATGAGCCCAAATAAATGTAATCATCACTTTAAATGGCAATACCTATCCAGTGGAAAAATAGGGGTTTTTCTTTTCCATTGTTTACATATTTACGTGGCTGACTGAAGAGGATCCTTGGTTCTAGTCCCACCTCTGCTGCTCTTCTCCTGGTTCTCCTTAGCAAGGCCCCCTAGGAATCTAGGTCTTGGTCTAGAGCTGTAACAAGTAGGAACTGGATGAACAGCTCATTATTAAGGTCCCACTCAATGCTGACGATCATGAAGAAGAGATTTATAATGGACTGTTAGGTATGTTCAGGGCTTACCTTTATGGAGAATTATCATGGAGGTACTGCCTACTCACAAGTCTCCAGTTAGATGCACTGTCACAAACAGTCCACTGAGGCATCTGCAGCGCGGCTCTGACAGTACCTGGCCCAGCCGATATGCTCACTCCTCAGACTCATTCATTACTCTAATCATTAAAACAGCTGAGTACCTGCTAAATGCTAGGCACCTATACAGCAGTGCTCTACAGCCTAACCTCTGGAGGGCAGAACTCTCCTGCTGCCACTCACCTTGGGCCTTGTTAGCCCTTGGTCCCTGAAGTCATTATCATCACCCACGCCAAGTTTCTGGCTTCGGCGTCTGCTGTTGTTGCCAAGCACCTGGGCATTGGCTTTGAGGACGTGATTCACTGCATGCAGGCAGTACACATGGCGGATCTCTTCCCCGTTCTTCAGGGCAGTCCTTTCTGGGTAGAACAAGTCCCGGTAAGAATTCATAATTAAGAAGAGCTCTTTCTGGAGGGGTGTAAAGGGGCTACTTGATTTTGGGAGACTAGACAGGAACTGGCTGTTGGTCTTGGTCCAAGTGGATTCCAAAGGCTTCTGGAGATGAAGTGATTTTAAGTCAATGTCCTTTGGGGGTTTAAATGTTTCCAACTTCTGAAACTTGGATGAAAAGACAAGCTGCCCCAGGATAGGCCACTAGGGGAGAAACAGATCAAGAGCTGAGTTAGAAATGAATTTTAATATATCACAGTCACATACTACTTTATAATTTACCAAGACCTCTCGTGATCACCTCATTTAATCCTCACAATAACCCTGCGAGGTAAATACTCTAATGTTCTTACAGTTTACGAAATGCTGAGGTTCAGAGAGGTTATATGATTCAGACAAACTTTTGCAAACAGTTCTGAAATGACAAAATTATAGAAATGGAAAATGAATTAGTGGTTACCAAGCATTAGGAATGGGGGCCAGATGCTTATAAAAGGGCAAGGGGAAATGGGAGGCATCTTCACGGCGCTGGGAACGCTCCGCATCACGACTACGGTGGTGGATGGGGGAACCCACACATGTGATAAAACGATATAGAACTAAACACACACGACTGACTAGGAGTATAACTGGGGAAATGTGAATAAGACAGGTAGATTTATCACTGTCAATTTTCTGGCTATGACATTGTATTACAGTTTTACAAGATGTTACCATTGGGGAAAACTGGGCAAAGGGCACCTTTTGTATTATTTCTTATAACTGCATCCATAATTATTATCTCAATAAAAATTTCAATTAAAAAAGGATGACCACTCTCATGAACAGCACCAGTTGGTAAAAAAACAAAAAAACCCAAAGCAAAAACTGCTCCATATTTGAGTAATTTACTGGTGAACCTATATCTGATACTCCACACAAATGAACAGCTGTAGCTACTGTTTTACTGAAAACTTTCTATGTATCAGTCAGTAAATTACTTTATTTTAAGGTAGGCATTACTGTCCCCCTCTAACAGATGAGAATAGTGAAGATCAAAAAGGTAGATTAACCTGCCTTAGGTCATTTAACAGTTCCTCACAGATGTTGGTCTAGACCCTGGGGTACTCTCCAAAACACCCTTATCTGGCTCCCACACCCCAGCTTCCCAGTGCCTTCTCTAGCTACACCTGTGCCCCACTAGGCCCTTCCCGCCTTCCTGTGTCCTGCTGTCCCATCGCGTCATCTACCTCTGGTGTGTACTCTACATTTGGGGAGGCTGCTGAAACCCAAGACCACTGCTTCACTTAGAGCTTTTCTCCCTTGTGACTGAGATAACCAAGCAACACTTACTTTTAGCTGGTGGGTAATTTTGGGATTTGTGGCAGCAGCCTGAATTTCTTTTTCTTTCAGTTCTTTGTTCACGTGTTGTAGAAAAGGATCTAATTCAGAAATAGAGAATGTCAGAACACTTGGAGCAAACGGCAGGCATGTTCCCCTGTGAATGACATGCTGTTCTTCATGAACTCATCCTTCTTTCCATCTACCTTCTCCATCCTCTCTTCCAATCCAGAGCTTGAAAGTTTCTGACAGGTCATTTTACTAAAGCATTTCTAATGACATTACTTTCCAGCTCAAAAACCTTTGAAGAAATTTCTCAGTGTGAAATTTGGGGCACTACAGGATGCACCTCCAAGCTACCTCTCTGATGTAATTTTTAAATTTTATGGTCCTCAAATTCTTCGGCCTCTGTGGCCTTCCTTCAATTAAAATTTCTATCCTCTCCTTCACTTCGTCTTTGTTGTAAGCAACAGCATCAATTTAAAGTTACTCCCTGACTCACAATAAATATTTCCCAGGAGCCTACTGTGTAGGCATAGTGCTGACTCCACTACAAGGCCGTCCCTAGTCCCCCAGAGACAGTCCCCCACCTTGCCCCCACCCACCAACCCAAAGCATATATGTTCATGACATCTCATTGACTAAACTGTAAGATCCCTGAGGGCAGGTTCCATGTCTGATTTATTTTGCACTGCAGAACACAAAGAAATGCTCGATACTCAATTGAGTTGGGCAAATGATCTAAATGGCAGGTAGCACCTGCACTCTTTATCTTTATCTTTAGTGCTCTGAGCTGGCCACCCAATCAGTTGCCTCATTAAGAAGCAAAGTTAAATGACCCATTCAAGGACCTAAATGGTAAAATTTCAAATGCAATGTGCCTTGTACTAAACAATAGGAGATAAGAGTGAACAATAGGAGATAAGAATTCTAGGTTCTAATACATCTATACAGGCAAAACCACCAAGATATTTTAGGATAGTCAAGCTTCCTAATGTTTCCTCCAGGTTTTTAAGTTACGATGGTTCAGAATGGGGTTCGTACTCACATTCTCCTCACTTCTCCTTCTCTAGCATAATAACCAACAGAACCAAATGAGCCAAGTTAAAATGTCACCTTCATTAATAGTAGCGCTGTCTTGAAGACTGGCACTGGGACGAAAAAAGGCAGTCAGGACACAGAAAGAGACCAACCTGACTTGCCCACCCAGACACAAGTTAAGAAACTGGACCCAAGAGAGAGAACAGAGACCTGCCTAAGCCTACCATAGGCAGGCCTTGTCCAGGTGGCTGCCATTTAGGCAGAGGCAAGGCCAAGAGGCTGAGAGAGCCTAGGGAGACAGAGCGGAGCTTTCTGGCTTCCACAAAGCTCCGTTGTGACAAGGACCAAGCACATCAGCCACCCTGGGCCTCACGAATCAGGAAAATTACTGTTCCAACAAAAAGGAGCAAGTGAAGGGTAGAGAGGAAAGTGCAAAGTATTTCTCCTCTTTCCTTCTTTCATACTTGCGGAGAAAAACAAAAGTCTTCCCCTGACTCTAACTGTGGAAGTATGAGGCCTGGGGTACCAGCCTCCCGTGTTACCATTCCTAAGCTGTTTGTTCTCCTAAACAGCCCGCACGTACTGCTAACCATGGAAACGCACAAAATACCTTTGAGAAATATTTCTTCTCAGCTATCGATCTAGCTGCTAAAGTACCTGCTTTTATTGTTTTCGTTCCAATCACAGAGATTTATGTGTATTAGCCCGCACCCCCCATACTAAGCAGTTGGTGAATTCGAATAACACGTACTGTGCTCTGACCTTGTGATGCTTTCACAGAACTGTTGCCTCCACTTTCCTCTTCAAGAAAATTGGTTTCCAGGCTAAAAAGTGACTCATGTTTTGCATCTGTAAACTCCTCAGGGGATTCTTGTGACATGCCAGGTGGCTGTTCCCCATCTTTTCCCTCAGGATCAGCAGGTAGGACCCTATCTCCAATTTTGAGAAACATTTTGTAAAATTATTTACTCATAAATAGAATTATACTTCCGTTGACAAATAAAATCTAATTCCTTAGCCTATATCAACACTGAGGTTCATTGGCATTATTTGTTTTTAAACAAATTCAGGTAGAAAACAGATTTCAAAATTAAGCTTGATTACTGACCCATTTCCATTTCTAGGCATTTATTCTAAGATGATAACTAGACAAAGTACACTAAGACATACATGTAAGATATTCAAGGCAGCACGAATTATGATAAGAAATAACTGGGAAAGTGATTTCATCAGTTTCTATCAATGGGTTAATTGAATACTAAGTAATTAGTACATGCGCTGCTGAAGTGAGCACGGAATACTATGTAATTAAGAAGCTAATGTGAATCCACAGTTAAACACATGGAAAAAATGTCAATGGTATGTTATTAAAGAAAAAGGAAAGTAACAGCAATGTATGAGACCATTATGCACATACACACAAATATATGTACATACTAGTACTCACACATATATTCATAAAAAAGTAGTCTGGAAGGTAATATAAAATTTTAAAGGTGTTTAAACCTTCTTACATTTTTACAATACATATATTACTTTTGTAATTAAAAAAAAAAAACTTCATTTTGAAAAATCCAAAAAAGGAAAGAAAAATGGAAAACCAAAACCAAAATAAAACAAAAAGATCGTAAGTCTGAGGCAATAAATTTTTATCCTAGTAAAACTAATAAAATACTGAGAATGGTGTGTGGCACCTTAAAGTATAGAAAAAAATACACTGTAAGGAAAATAGGCATTAAGAGAGTGAGATGTAAAAAGTCATCCAGATACATTCACACAATGGAATACTACTCCAGCATAAAAATGAATTAATAATACATGAACATGGATGAATCACAAAAACGCAAGGAGCCAAAGAAGCCAGACACAAAGGGCTCCCACATATAAGAATTATTACTGTATGCTTCCATCTATAAGAATTTCTAGAACAGCCAAAACTAATCTATCATGAAAGAAAGTCAGTCAGTGCCAGGGACAGGAAACTGACTGTAAAAGAACAAGAAGGAAGTTTTGGGAGGTATTGGAAATGTTCTGTATCTTCACTGTGATGGTAACATAGATGTATATACTTGTCAAAAGTCACTGAATATATATAGTTATATATGGGTATACTTTATAGTATGCAAATCATACCTTAATAAAGTTAATTTCAAAGCTAAAGAAAAAAGTCTCCTAGAAATCTGAGAAAGAGTTCCATGAAGCTTTCAATCCCAGCTCTTCTCTGAAGCCTTCCCTGGTTATCCCACCAGCATGTGACCACTCAGCATCTCTACAACACTTTTCTAGCTGTTCCATAAAACTCTACTTGAAAAGTTTTATATATTTGCATCTATTTCCATTAAACTTGGTTTCTCTATGAGAGGAACAGTAATCTCTAATAAACTGAGACCATCACAAGACACAGAATTATGTTCTCATTCCTCTGAACCAGGAAAGCTTTAACTAGGATTCATGAAGTCCTAGAAATTCTAAGCAAAAATGTTATTTCTGCATTTCTCTGGTGAGAAGTTTCTATGTTTTCATCAGATTCTCAAAGATATCACTGAAGCCAACAAGGTTAAGAATCTCTGCTTTGGATTGACATGCTTTTGCACAGCTCACACAATACAGGGTGCTGTGCCCATGGGGCTATCTGTCTATAGTCCTGGAACAGACTGATGAACCCACACCAAAGACACTTACTCTCCTGCATTTCAGTAGACTCTGCTGCTGTCTCTTCCTCTACAGGGACATCACTGTCACCATCTTCTTCATTCATTTCTTCCTCCTCTACATCACTGTCTTCTTCCTCTTCCTCTTCCTCCTCCTCCTCTTTGTCCTCATCTTCCTCAGAAACATTCTTTAATGTGGCCAGTAGTCTGTGGTAACCAGAAACCTGTTCTGGTTCACTCTCTGCTTCACTTTCAGAACCTGAAGTATCTGAACTCTCTGACTAAAAGGAAAATGGGAATTTTAAAAACAAAATGATATTGTTCTCATTGCTACCCTATGACTATCATCAAGCCAACAGTGCAACAGATTCTGACTTTCCTAAATAAAAATTAAGCTTTTCTGCAAATACGCAATCCTAGATATTCAACCAAGCCCAGCGCCAAATTTATTTAAAACAGCTAATCTAGCTAAGTCCCTAGAAGCTCTTCATCTTCTCTGAACTGCTAATGTTCCACATAGGAAGAAAGGAGACAGAGCTTTAGGCTATAAGGAAACCTAACCTATGTGTCAGACATTTGGCCCATTTAAAGGAGCGACAGGAAAATTACAATTTAACAAAAGTACATAGGCTGCTAAGCCTCCTTAACAGGTTCAAATAGATTGATCTCTTAGGGCAGTTTCAAACTCTGGTTACTGTTGAAGTTATCACAATAGACATTAATTAGAACAGGCATTTTAATAGACAACTGTATTCAAAAATGAAGCAATATTACTAAAATAATAACATATCTAAAATTGAAGAGTAGAAATGTAGCCAAACTTTATTATTACATATAACCTTAAAAGTAACAACCCAGAACCAACTATTATAAAGAAAGAATAAAGCATTACCAGTTGACAAATCTGTGGTTTAACTTCCTTTCTGGAAACCCTGAGAAGAAACACGTAATGTTAAACTCTAACTGCAAGTATTTAGCAGTTAAGAAAAAGTCTAATGATACAACTTTAAATGAAAAGGGCAGAATATTCCATTATAAACACATTATAACTATAATCCTGTAAAAACTACATATGCACTGGGACAGGGATTATAAGAATATGACAAATAGATTATAATTGACAAATGAAGTTTCACGAGGTCTCATGACAAATACTAGAGTCATACAACAACTGGCTAAATCTGGCAAATAGAAAACCTCGGGTTCACCTTTTCGCGCAAATTTCTAAATTAGAATATCCCTCTAAGTCACTGACAAAGCAGCCTAAAGTGTTGGATGAGGACTAAGATCATAACTGAGAGTCTGAACACTCACAGAGGAACCCACAGCTACCGATACAGCAGTGTCCTCCGTGTAACTGTGGCCAGTGATGTCGAAGGTCCCAAACAATTCTTTAAACAAACACACACAAACAATTCAGAATATCTCTTAAAATACAAAACCCAGCCCACACACAGCGGGCGTGTGGTCTAGCATAAAGTTACGGCCCCAACAAAAGGTAGGAAGACCCATGTGGAACCCCATCTCACCCAGAATGTACGAGGCCCTGCCCTGAGCAAAGAGGAAGCCGGGGAAGCGTGGAAAGAGGTGGGAGCAGCCCCGTCACCATCCCATGGGAGACCTGTGGACCAAACCAGGGAAAACGCGGGCTTCTACTGGGAAAAAATGCTGCAGCTCTGGCCCCAGCCATGTCCCTCCATACCTGTCATGGAAAGGATGCTCCTCGCCGAAATCCCGAAGATGCTTCTTCTGCTTTTTAGTCAGAGTGTTGAGCAGCTGGCTCCGGTTCCGGCTCCCGCGTTTGCCCATAGTGAAAACTCAAGTTTGTCGGCCTTCAAAAGCCAAATTTTCCAACAGGAAGTTGTCCTGTCAGTCCACACGCCGGGCCTCGGCGACAGTGCTTTACGGCAGAAGCAGGTTGCCGTAAAGCAGGCCAGCTTTACGTCGTGCTTGTACGACAGACAGTTAAAATTTCCTGGTCGCGATTTTGCCCCCTAGCGAGGCTCCTTGGAAGCACATGCACGCGTGCCCAGTTATTCTGAGTCCTAGAATGTTGACAGTTAGGCTCGGGACTGCCAGGGGTGAGTAAATGGGTGGGCGTTCTTGTGCTTCTGTTTTGGCTGTGGGACTCAACCTGGTAAACATGTAGTAGTGGAGATGGTTGAATGCAGTGACTTTATATTATTCCATAATAAAAATGCCAACCAATATTTAAGGGTGACGGCACATCTCACTTCATCCTCACAGCACTACACAAATGTGTCTTATTAATAAGCCTGATACTACAGATGAGGAAACTGACACCTAGAAAAGGTTACACAATAACAAGAGAGGAGATGGAAACCTAAGTCTGTCTGATGTGACTATAGGCTTTTACCCCACTTGGGTCTGTCACATGCGTGTGACAAGAATGGAGACGCAAGGCTGAGCTTCCCATCCCTCACCCACCTCCCCCCATTTCCTGAAAGTATTAGAAGAGCTAGAAACAAATCTGTTCCAACAGTCTTCGTGTTACAAGAACAGAAACACATTCACAGAGGTGCAGTGTCTTTTCTGAAATCACCCAGAGAGAGTCTACAGCCAGGCTACCCTGAACAAGCCCGGGCCGTCTGGTGTGATCTCAGAAGCTAAGCAGGGTCGGGCCTGGTTAGTACTTGGACGGGAGACCACCTAGGAAGACCAGGTGCTTTAGGTGTAAAAAATAAAAAAATAAGGGATTGTAAGCTGATAAGATCCTTGCAATCTGTAAGGTCAACCAAGGGTTGCCTTGCCTGAAAAATAAAAATAAATAAATAGTTAATTAAAAATAAAATAAAATCACCCAGAGAGCCAGATGTTGGAGGATGCAGTGAAACTGGATCACAGGTCTCACAGCTGAACTCTGGGAAAGAGGGATTGAAAACTTTCCAAAGCGGAGTAACGAATGATTCTGATTTTAATCGTGGCAGTTGTTACACCTCCTTTACAATTACCAAAATTAATCAAACTGTATATTTAAAATTGGTGAATTTTAATGTATGTAAATAATAACCTCAATAAACAAAGAGGAAAACATCAAAAAGCAAAACTGGACTCAGTACTCCAGACATGCAGAGTGCACTGGGCTGCTTGAGAACATGGGATAAACACAATGATACTTTTCTCCTAATAGTAACTTATAATATCATGTTCTGTAAAAACACAGTGGTAATTCATAGACCACAAAATTCACCTGAATTTTTAAGGTGAAACGGGAGCCATCAAAGAGTGTTCACTTTTGGCTGTGCTACTAGAGGTGTTTCCATGGGAAAATCTGAGCTTTGCCCAGTACCACATCATACCTGTAGAAGTCGTACTGGAGCTACTAGGTTCCTATTCTTGTCAGTTTTGATGGCCATCTACTGTTCCTAATTAGATTGAGAGGTTGGGTGGGGTAGGGAGGGCTGGTGGAGGGAGTACCAAGGAAATATGCAAACAAATGGTGATGCCAGCAGCTGGCCCAGCCAAGGAACCCATAAACAAATAGACATCTGTCTTCAGTCTAACGTCAAGATAAAAGGTACAGTCACTTATGTCAACAAAAGGCTGTTTGCAAAATGTCATCATATATTTTAAGGTGCTAACCATAGTATAACCTGCCTATAACAATAAAGAGATTTTTTTTTTCTCCTCCCACCCTATCCCAAGTGTCCCAGCTTCCTTCCCCAGAGGCAACCAATTTCTTGGTAATATTCCAGAGATCTATAAAAAGCTATACTCTCGAGCACTTGAGGTGACTCCTTCCTCTCTCCTGGTTTCCACATCCTTGTAGTCCTGTGGGCATGTCTAGACTGTTCCCATATTCAGGCAAAAATGTGCCCCAGCCCCACCCAAGCGGCCTCCTCATTGGCTCGCTGAGCAATGAATGGAAAAGGGGCCCCTCTTTTTATAAGTATTTTTTATAATTATAAAAATATTTATATTAGCCTTTGACAATGTAAAAGGGGATCCTTTGTGAAATTTTAACCTGAGAGTCCAGAATTTGAATATTTTTTTTCACGCCTCCGGTGAACATTCTCTTAGTAAACCCCACACAAAGAAGATGTATGTGCCAACTAGTGAAGGCCATGGGAAAATTGTAATGAAGGCAAATTTGTTCTTCCCTTTCTCCTTTCCATGTACAGCCTTCCTTTTCCTTCCTCCAAGGTTTTCTTTTACCTTTACCCTTAGGCACACAGTATTTTCATGGATAAAGGCAGTCCAGGAAATAATCTTTTATGCTAGTTCATAAAGGCATGTTTATGAATTGTTTCTTTTCCCAAAGTGTTTGCACTTCCCAGGAGACTCACCACAGTAATGATCTCAAAGGGTGGGAGAAAGGTGACAATCTCTAAGGACAAGAATATCAGAATATTCAGGAAGGTGTTAGTAATTTAAAAAAATAACTCTTTTCTTTGGAAAATTTCAAGTATATACAAAAGTAGACAAAATAGTATAAAGCACTCCCATGTACCCATTACTCAGCTTCAACAATTATCAGCACGAGGCCGTGTTGTTTCATACACGTGTCCACCCAGGGCCCCTGACACTTCTCTGCATTATTTGTGAAACAAATTCCATACATTAGACTATTTCATCTGTAAATATTTTAGTATGCATATCTAGAAGATAACGATTCTTTCTTTAACAGTTACAATGGCATTATTTCACCTACAAAAGTAATAACAATTATTCAATACTATCATATATCCAGTCAGTGTTCAAATTCTGATCATCTCTTAAATGTGGTCTTTTTTTTTCTTTTTTTTTTTACACGTTGCTGGTTTTACATGTTCTGCTGTTCTATTTCTCATGAATAGGTTGTTGGATATAGAACTTTTACTGGACTTCATTATAGATGGTATTTTATGCTGTCATCGGGAGTCATATAACATCTGGACGTCTGATTGCCTTTCATTTTGTGATGTTACTAGCCATTAGGGCTTAATGTCTAAATGTGTTAATTCATTAGAGGTTCCATTCTAATTCTATCATAGAGGTGATATTCTAAGTCTGCATTTTTTCTTCACTTACTTGCTGGACTGTTCCATGACAACAGACTTCTCCCTTATCTAAATGTGGGTTACATAATGGTACCATTTATATAGGAAAAGCAGATTAAATGCTTGATTCACCGCTTCATTTACTAATTTTCAACACAAGGAGTCAATTCACTAAATCTTCTAATGGCAATTAATCAAGTCTTTGTTTTTATTTTTAGTATCATTATCGACTCCCAGAGTTATATGAACTGATGTGTTTTAATCCCTTGCAAACATTACGATTTGAGAGTATTTATTTAATATATAGCCAATGCAAAGACAGATAAATCATTTTCTAATGCAAACTGCAGAAAGTAAGCAGAGGTCTGAGAGTCTCAACAGTTTGGGGGGTACAGCTTAAGGATACAGATCAGATACTGAGAATGTTTGAGTTTTGAAACTTATATGACAACAAGAGCACATGGGTTCAAGGCATGTTTACAGGGAGCCATATGTGATCCAAAGGTACAACTCTCTAATGATGGAAGTTTCGATACCTCAGCTGCTGATTTGGGAAGATTCTGGGGAAGCCAAGTGTGTGTGCCTGTGCATCTGTCTCTTCCTAGAGGACTTAAATCAGAATTTCCTACATACAAGACCAGCCCCCTCTACCATATGCATACACATGACCCCAAAGCAATCCAGCCTCTCCCTGAGAATGCTGACAGAAGTCAGTCTTTTGCTACCCTTATAATGAAATGAGCTTATCTATTCATTCAAAAAACTTTACTACACACTGTCTGCCAATTGCTATACTAACAGCCGAGGCAAGGAGACTCTTCAAGACGTTTCTAGATATGAATAAATCCACAGGTTATCACAATATACTGTGATAAATGCTGAACTGAAAAACGCTGGGTGCAAAGGAAACTAAGGACAGTGTTGAGACTAGGGGCCAAATGGGGGAGGGAGAAGCCGCTGCTGTTGAGCGTTTGTCAGTCAGTCACATTTACTGAACATCAGTACTGAGCTCAAAATTTATCTAGATTCTAGTTCTTAGGCCGTATGAGGTGTTTCGGCTGACTTCATGAGCAGTGCGTGTGTGTTCAAGACAGGATATGAGGGATCTAGAACAACAGGAAATTAGAAAGCTGTGTAGCCATCAGATGCCACAGCATTTATTGTGTATGGAGCAATAAGCTTTCTACGTGGTGCATATTTTAGAAAACAAAATTATGTCTGAGAAAAGAAAAGCTTTGTAATGGACTTAAATGCACTCTACATAATAGAAACATAAAATATTATATCTAGTTCCTTTCCTTTTTATTCATCTGTACCCATAGGAAGTTACCCATTGTCAAGCCCAGAGCATAGTGTATAGTGGCCTTTAATAAATGTTTGCTCAGGTTTATCAGAGGTCAATTTACATTAGGTCTAACCTAAAACTGAAATATTTTATAAGATTATGTTAATCCAATTAAGAAGGAGCCTAAAATGCTGCGCTCGAGGGAATAAAGGTTTACATCTCTCTCTAGTGGAGTATTGATATAACTACACTGTATTTTTCATATTTTCTGGCAAAGGCTCAGCATGCATACATTCATTTATTTATCAAACATTTACTAAACAGTTACAGCGATCCAGGCATGACTCTAGGCATCGAGGATTTAAAAAGCTCAGACCTCAAACTTATACCTTGAAGATCTCATAATCTAGTTAGGGAAACAAAGTGATTAACAAATAATTACAGTTCCATGGGCTAAAAGCTGTATTAGAAGGATGTATGAAGGGTTCTAAGAACCCAGAGGATAAAGAAACTCATTTTACTGTAGAGGGGAGGGAAAGGGCCATGGAGAGCTATACAGAAGATGTGCTGAGTCAGGGTTTCTGGGTAAACATGTAGGGAAAGAATATTCCAGAAACAGGGAGTAGCGCTAGCAAAAGTATAAAGATGTATTTGGAGAACTGCATGTGGTCCATGTAGCTGAAGAGGATGGGCAGGAGAGGAGAGGTTGGAGAGGCAGGCGGATGAGGAGTCAGTCTATTAAAGGAGAGGTCCCCAATCTTTTTGACACCAGGGACCGGTGCTCCTATGGGAATCTAATGCCTGATGATCTGAGGTGGAGCTGAGGCGGTGATGTTAGCGCTGAGGAGCGTCTGCAAATACAGATGAAGCTTTACTCGCTGGCCCACCACTCATCTCCTGCTGTGCGGCCTGGTTCCTAACAGGCCATGGACCAGTACCAATCCGCAGCCCAGGAGTTGGGGACCCCTGCCCTAAAAGCCTTCGTGCCTTGCTTGGGGGCTTGGGCCCAATCCTATATAAGGTAAGGAGCCATTAAAAGATTTCAAGCAAGGGGGTTATGTGATCAGATTTGGACTTTAGAGAAATCGCAGTGATGTCGGTATGGATGACAAGGCTATTTAAATCTTCCCTTCTGATGCCTCCTTGGGGCAGTTAGTTTGCTGTTGACGCTGCCCACCAACACTTTGGAGACTTTTTCATATTTTTGCCAAATGCTTCCACCCACGTCTCAACATCTCTTGAAATTGGTATCTCAAGTTTCTCCTGATGGAATCATCCTACATTGAGACTGTGGTAAATTCAGTTTATGAACTCCACACCACCCATGCTAGTCCCTGTGCGTGGCATGGCTATGACGTGAGGGGATCACATGGGCTAACCTAAGGGTCCTGCTCCCTATAGCTGTAGCCTCTGTCCTCCCTTTGTCCTTGTGGCCTCAGAGACCCTACCCTACATCCCTCTGCCCAACATATGTCGAGGTTATTTGATTCATTTGTTAAGCTTGAGATTTTTATTAGACATCCAAGTGGGGAAGTCTCGAAGGCAGTCAAATATGCGTGCACATTTGGGGTTCTGGGGAGAGATCCAGGATGCTTGAGTGTCCATGCGCATTTGGGAGTTGTCAGCCTATGACTCAGAGCAGACGAATACAGAGGAGCAGCCTGGGAACTGAACCCTGTGGCCCTGCACATTTCAGAGCCTGGGGGGATGAGGAAGAACCAGCAAGGTGACTGAGAAGGAGCAGCCGTTGGGGGAGCAGGGAAGCTGATGTTGTCTCTCATTTACTGACAGATCCTTCTCAGGAAAGGCAGGTTTACACAGGTTTAAAACTGAGGACTAGACTCCCATGGATCCAGATTCAAACCTCAGTCACTTATTAAATATTAAATGAGTTTACGCTTCTATATACTACTGGGTCCAGTATGGGAGACCTGCCAAGGGAATTTTATGTGAAAAAAATCAAACAAAGGTCTTGGCCTCAGGGAGCTTAGAGTCCAGGAGGAGGGGAGCAGTCCATGGAGATGATTCTCTATGACATCACAACATGACAAATCTTTTAATGAGAGTGTGAGCCATGCACTGGGAGAATGGAGAGGAGTGGTTAATCCAGCCTGCGATGGCCTGACTTAAATGTGATGCATTTTTTCTCATTTGTCTTTCTCATGCCATCCTGTCCAAGAAAATCATGACTCTTCTGAGCACCCCCAATCAATCTGTGAGAATTTTTTCCTTCTTTTGGAGAAAAGTGGAAAAATAGCCTTGGGATATAGATTGCGGTCCTGCTTTTTCAAAAATGAAGAATTACCATCTTAAATGAAACTGAGTCTATAATTGCCTCTTAGCCCAAATCAACAGCAGCTGCTGAAATGTTCTCCCACTTTTGACTGTTAGCAAATCACTCCCCAGTGCAGCACTCACATCGCAGGCTTAACTACCGAGCCCGTTACATCTGCTGGGGGAGGCTTCGGTGATCTTAATATTTTTCCTTGAGCAATGATTTGCCTACCATTGGGGCAGGGGCAGCTTTTCTTTCAGATAGTGAAGCCCCAGCCTTTCTCATATTTAACAACCATACATTTTTCATGAACAAGATTTTTTAGCTGCTTCTTGTGCTTTTAATTTCCCCTTGCTTTCTCCTCGAGGTGTTCATTCTAGTTAGAACTAAACATCTTAGAAATCAAATTTGTAATTAAAGATGTCCTTCATGAGTGTAGGATAAATTCTTGCACTGAAAATTTCACCAAGACAGCCTGCAAAGCTGGAACGCGATGTTGAGCACAGTGGAGTGCTAGCCCTATGCTGCAAACTTCCGGCTCTTGCAGCTCTGCATGAGGATACGACTCGGTATTTTGGAGCCAGATGAATGTTTGGTTCATTGCGGCCTCCAGTCCTAAAGTAACTGTAGCCATGGTCCCTCTGATGGCTGGCGTGGATGATGGTGAATGTATTTGGGACAAGGCAGGTTCTAGTGGAAATGGAGATGAGGTCGGCGTGGGTAAGGGCTGAGCATTGTCAGCTGGGATCCAAGAAGGAAAATTTTTTCAACCACACAAGAATATATCCCAGATCAGTTTTTCAGAAAACGAACAAACAAAAACTTGAATAATCATTAAAAGAAAACTCACAGAATTGTGTATTCCTGATTTAAAAATGAAGAAAACCCTAGGCTTTTCTCTTAGAAAAGATACTTAGGATTTATTTTCCAAGAAGGTTATATGTTATCTGAAGAATAATCATTCTTCAAAGTTGTCCCTGTGCTTCAGCCTTTAACTAAAAGGATTGAGTTTCTTTTAATGTAGGAATCCCGATGACACAGAGTATAAGAGATTGAAGGTGTGAAAAATTAGTTTGTTGAAATCCTAATGACCAATGTGATGAGATTAGCAGGTGGGGCCTCTGGGAGGGGGTTAGATCCCGAGAGTGGGGCCCTCATGAATGGGATTGGTACCCTTCTAAGAGGGACTCCAGAGGGCAACCTTGTCCCTTCCTCCAGCGAAGACAAACTGAGAAGCAGCCCTTTAAGAACCAGGAAGTGTGTTCTCACCAGACACTGAATCTTCTTAGACTTTCCAGACCCCATCATTGTGAAAAATAAATGTCTTCCATTTATAAGCCACCTAGTTTGTGGTATTCTGTTCTAGGAGCCCAAATGGACTAAGACATTGAGCTTCTACGTAAGTAGATTAACAAGAAGTCCAGTCTTCTCCCAGGTTTGGCCAAGTCTCTCACTGATGCTGACCCAGTCCAAAAGGTCAGTCTGGTTACATTCATCCTGAGCAGTCACTGCTGAAGCCTGGCTGGGCTCTATAAGAGTATTGTCCCTGACCTCCCCTTCCATTCTCCCAGCTCCTCTGCCCCCCACCTAGCTTGTAATACTCAGTCTCAGCAGTGCTGTGCCAGAGTTAGCTCCCAATTGGAATATTCTTTAGGATCCAAACTCTGCAGTTGACAGGGGCACTGCCGTTTTCCCAGGCACTCCCATAGCATCAGGCTGGATGGGTTGGAAGGAACCTTCAGCATCAGCCTCATGAGGTCCCATAGCCAATTCTCCCCTCTGATGGGCTCTAGGCCCTAGGTCACTGGTCCAGGTTCTTCCTTGTCTTATAGTGAAGGTCATTTCAGTAGCCTCGTCTCAACTGTCTGTTACTGAGCCTTGGTTAGGGCATACCTAGTTCATCTGACATATTCTGGCAACTCTAAATCTCAAACAAACTAGATCAATAACGTTCAATATGAACTATTATTGTTGTTAAGCATTATTTGCTGTCTAAGCACAAGTTCCTATAAATTAAACTGAATGAAACAGGAAAGGTAGGGAGGAGTTAGCTCTCTGCTCCCAGATGAGTGAGTGAGTGAGTGAGTGTGAGTGTGTGTGTGTGTGTGTGTGTGTGTGTGTGTGTGTGTGTGGGGAGAGGAGCAGGCTATAAAGACCAGGCCCTTTGAACATATTTTTTTGAGGTCCAAGACTCTTCTTTCTTGTGATTTCCTAAGAGAATCTATGGTAGGGCCAATATAAACATATTAACAATATAAACAATATAAACAATATAAACATAAAGACAGATTCTGGGTGACAGGGAAATTTTATAACTTCTTGTTAATTTGCCATCATCAGAGTCCACAACCTAAAATTCTTGAACTTTTGGCTAGTTTAGGCAGAGGTCTTATACTACCAACAGTAACTGCATAGAACATTTCTGTAAGTTTTGACAATCGCATAACAGGCCAGATAAAAATCATACTGTAGGTATGCACGGAACCCTGGGAGTTGTCTGCTAAGAGCCCTGGGAATCCAGAGAGGGATAGGGATGCTTTTTGGTCTATCACAAACAGGTTAATTTGGCACAACCCAATTAGTAATTCTGAATATCTCCTCTATGCCAGACCTTTAGAGAATAAAATACTGTGTTTCTTCCTGTGGAAGGGTTGATCACCTTCTTGGAAAAAGCAGAAGGATGCGCTCATAGAAATAATTAAGACAGCAGACTCTGTACAGGGCCTCTGGGCATGACCTTTAGCTGCCCTGGTTACTAGTGTATGACCAACTGGCTTTGGAGGGAAATAATGACCTCCCGGATGGTTCTGCACAGCAACAATGTGATTCTTGGAGACAAGGAGGAGTTCACTCCTAGCGGTGGGGCCTTTGTCTTGAGAGGTGAGGCCACAGCAGCTGGCATTCCCTCTGTCTGGTCCAGGGCTAGGGTAGAAATGGTGTCTCCAAGCTTCGCATTTACCAGGTGTTTTGACCCAGGAAAGTAGGCACAGATATGTCCCCGGAAAGAGTGGCTCCTGTGCCTGTAGAGCAGGGGGAGTGTTGGGGTGGCGGGGTTGGAACTGGGTCTGGGGCTTCTAATCCAACACCAGTATTGGATTAGAAGAGGCTGGCCATTTCCTGAGAGAGTGAGGTAGGTATTTCTTGCAAAAAGTGAATTCCCCTAGTTTCCTACCGAGTTAAGAGAAAAGTTGCCTTTAATTATGTTAATTATAACAACAGAACACTTAACTTCTCAAGAGAGCTTTTCATCTTCAAAGGGGCTACAGGATGGAGCACAAACTATTGACATGAAAGTCTGCGTGCGAACTGACTCTGAAAGTTTGAGAACTGAAATTGGAGGGGCCCTAGCTGTGTGGGCTGAGGCAGCTGGTAGTGGCCTGGCCTTCTCTGGGTGGTGGGAAACAGGTCAAGGCAGGGAGGGATATGTGTCCGGAAACCAGCCCTCACCTGACTGACATTGGAGAGGCAAGGGGATGGAGTGTCAGCCTCAGTCCAGTTCTCCTGATCCCTGGACCCCTACATTGGGATTGCCAGATAACTATAGGACACCCAGTTAAATACAAATTTCAGATCAACAATAAACACATGCATGCACTGAACAGTTATTACTTATACATGCACACACACACACACACACACACCCCATGTAGAATCAGAGGCTGAGCTTCCTACCTGATAGACTCCTACCTGAGAGGTCAGCAAGTCAGGGCGTGTTCCCCCAGGGCCACAGGGAACAAGCCTGCCCCAGACCTGCCCAGACCCAGCCTCTTTCCCACCCTCGTGGGAACTGGGAAAAGCCCTCTTTTCAGCTCTTGAGGGGTGGGAACTCAGAGCTGGGTGCTGGGCAGAGTGTTCAGCCTTCTCACCTTAAATTTGGGGACGAAACAGCCCAGGAATGAAATGATTAAAGCTTCCTTTTCCTTTCCTCCCATTTTTCTTTATTTACACCTTGACATTTACCCCAGTGCCCTGTAGCTTAAGGCAGAAATCTGTGGCCACCCACCCCCATCGCTCTGAACTGCCAGAATAGAAATTCTTCTGTGAGAAAAAACAGAGAGATGGTCACTGGGCTGAGATGAGCTTCCTGCCTAGGCAGAGGAATCCAGGCTGCCAGGACGGGTCTGGGCCTGAACTAGAAATGCCGCTGGTTTCCCGGGCTGGGTGGGAAGAGAAGACAAGCTGGCACTTGCCACAGCAAAGAATAGTAACTAGGAGGTGGTGATGCCTGCTCTGAAGCAGGGCGAAACTCACGGGGCCTCCAGACATTGACACACTTAGAGAGTTTCCCAGGCCCCTAAATCTCCAGATCCAGCCCCTGAGCTCAGTCAGGGTCAAGGGCAGAGCACCCGTTGCCTTCTTCACGTCCCCAGGGCAGACAGATGGTCACACACATCCTGGGATATTACTTTAAGCCCGTGGGCAAGAGGAACATTCTGAAGCTTGGGTTCCCCTCCTGACCTAATGGGAAGGGCATGGAATCAGACAGATCAGGTGGGGGCAACTTCCTACTCATCATTTACCAGCTGAGCGACCTTGAATAAGACTCTTTTGAAAATTCGATTTAAAAAAAATCCCCCGACGTACTTGAAAATAAAGCCCTTTAAAGAAAATGGAAGTATATAAAAGTATATAAGATGAACCCGGCTGACTGGCCGGTGGTGCCGTGCAGGGGATTCCTGCACAGGGCACCCAGCCATGACTTTCTCCAAATACACAATTCTGGAAAGATTCCAGAAAAGCTAATGTTAGTAAATTACTCTTAGAATTGTAATGGAGAGCAACAACTTTTCCCGTGAATTGTAATAGCCGGCAAAACAGGCTAGTGTTTCCTTCCCTTCTTATCCTTTCTTAACAAAAGTGTGTGAATGTATGAGTAAAATGTAGCACACTCAACTCATGGGCATCATTCCAGTCATTGCCTGCCAGTTATGGAACATTTATTGAACACTGACCAATAAATGTTTATTGACTGACTAATTAACCTACTGTCTGAGGAAGGGAGGAAGAGAAGAAGGAAGGAAGGAATGATTTTATGTCAACTGACTGGATCTTAGCAGAAACCCCAGCTTTTATTTTAGAAGCCACTGGTGTTCTATTTCCCCAAGTCCCCCCTCACTGGCTACTATTTTCCCACCTCTTTCCATTTCTATTTCTGCAACAGCCAAGCCCCAGCTCCGCTAATAATGTTTTGTAAATAGTGAACAAAAACAGAAAAAGCTTTGAAGCTACCTGGCTGCCTCAAGGGATTTAGTCCTCCAGGCGCCTGGCCAGCGAAAGCCTGGAGGGTCCTATGGATTTGAAAGGCTACAGCCAGCAGCAGCTCCACATTATGCAGATGTCACTGTGCTGGGGAGGGACAGGTGGTGTGTGGGCCACCTCTTCTCTGATTCTTAGGTCTGAACAAAATAAGAGGGGTAAACAGTCCCAGTGAATGGGATCAGAAGTTTCCCAGGGGGGTTAAAACTGGGTGGAGCCACGCGAAGGAAGTTGGTAACAAGTGGGGATAGCCTGCGGCTAAGGGGTGATAAAAGGGTCAATGCAGAATTCTTTGTTCTCTTAGCCCATCTCTCTTGTGAGTCATTTTGTTGATTTTGAAATTCGAGATTTGAACTTGAACATGAGCATGGCCACTTTCCATGTGACCTGTCCTCCTCCATGAGTCTCGGTTTCCTCAAATGAAAGATAGGCATGCTAATAACTAACCCATATATATGCATTTAGCAAATATGCATCGAACAGTATGCCAGGCCCTGCAGCAAGCGCTGAGAACAGGGTGGAAACAAGACAAAGTCTCTCTTGTCCTGGAACTTACTTATACTCCAGGACAGAAGCCCCAAATGGCAGCTCCTGTGGGGTGCTTTATACGGCACATGTCATTCAGACATTTAAAAAGTTCGTTGCAAACATATAAAGAATCGGAAGATTTTACATAAAAATCTAGACTTCGTAGCAGCAAAACTGGCCTGTCTTTCTGTATGGCAATGATCACCCAGGGTTTGGTGGCTGCTTCCTTTAAAAGAGTGTTCTCCAGGTAGCCAAGGTCCTCAGCATCTCCCAACACTCTTATTTTGCTCAACCTCCAGCAGTATTTTGTTTTAACCTAAAACCTTGTGATGCTTCTTCACTGTTAATAGGAGAAAGTTCAGCCCTTTGTTGTGACATTCAAGGCCTTCCAGATGTGTTTCCTGCGTAATTCATCCCTACGAATACTGTATTCCAGCAAATCTGTTTCCTGACCATCCCACACGGTATCTCTGAACCTTTGCGACGCTATCCTCATTGCCTGAAATGTCTTTTGCTTCTATTTTTCTAACCAGAAAATTGATGTTGACCTTTAAGGGCCATCTTAAACATCTTCCCGCCCCTTTGTGAAGTCTTCCTGTGAAGAAATGCCCAGAGGGTCACATGATCTGGAGACCTTCAAAGATATAAATGATCCTTTAGAGACCAAAAGGCCATCAGTTATTCTTCATCTTATGATCAGGCCCAAAGACCTCCCAACTGGTGACAATTTATAAAAAGCCTCAGCTTTCTCAATAAATAGAGACAAAATATAAACATTAAATGAAAGTATGTGTGTAAATGAAATTAGATAATACATAAAAACATTCTAACGAAGTTACTGGTGCTAATGAGTTGTAGCTAGGATTCCGGTTGTTATTATTATGAACATTCCAAGCGAAGGTGACTTCATCAAGCATGGCAGGTCAGGAGCTGCAATGTGTTCAGGGAAGAGCCCGTTAGGGCTGCAGGGTAATGGAAGGGCAGGAGATATGGTCGGGAAAGTAGGCTGGGGCCAGAAAGGGGTCTTCCACCTGTTCTCCTTGCTTGGCCATTTACTTCCTTCTCTCCTAAACACAGCAGCCAGAGCAATCCTGCAAAACAGGTCACTTTATGTCGCCCTTCTGCTCAAAAGCCCCGAGTAGCTCTCTATTACTCCCACCGTAAGCTGGTCATTATCTCTCAGACCTCTCATCCCGCCACGGTCCCCTCACTCCTCACACTGCTCCAGCTGCTAGGCCTCATTCTGACCTCCCTGCTCATCTTTTGATTGGCAAGCCTACTCTTGCCTCAGGGCCTTGTCACTTGTCAGCGCTTCTTCCTGGAACTCTCTTCCCTCTGCTACCCAAAGGATGCCCTCCATCACTTTCTTAGATCTCCACTCAAACGTCATCTTTTCCCTAATAAGTCTATGTGAAATTTGATTCCTCCTTTGTCTCTTCCCCTTCCTAACCTTCTGTTGCCTTGTTGTTCTTCTTAGGACTTACCACCAACTAACATGTTTTACTTATGTATTTTATTGTCTGTCTCCTCCACTATCATATCAGTGCCATGAGGGCAGAAGTTTTCATCTGTCTTGCTCACTGCTGTATCCCCAGCACCTAGAACAGAGCTTGGCACACAGTAGATACACAGTGAACAGTTAGTTGTTGGATGTGTGAATAAAATTTCTTGATTTCAATAAACATTAGGAAATCGCAGAATGTTTTGAGCAGAAGAATGGATGGATCAGAGTTCATGGAGGGCCGTAGAATAGGTTAGAGTGGGGCTGGAAGCTGGGGACAGAAGGTGGTCACAATAGTAGGATGACACATAGTGAGAGTTTAAAACAGAGGATTTTGGCCGGTAAGTTTTATAAGGACAGGAATTTTGTTTGGCATATACTAGATATTCAATAAATATTTACTGAATGATGAATGAAAGATTGATGCTTGTGTCTCACATGGGTTGGACCCAGGCTCTGGTCTGGGCCTGTCTTAGAAAAGACCTGAACCGTTTTTGCCTTTGACTCTGGGATTTTCCGGGCCAGGGGTTCCATGAGGTCAACACTGAACTCGTACATCCATAGGAACATCTTCCCTTCCTTCCTTGATTAGGCTAACCCTCCATGGCATTTAGTCACCTTTTAGGCCTCAACTCAGTACAGACAAATTGGGGTTCAGGCTGTAGGCATTGAATGGGGTGGGGGCTGTAGGTGACTAGGGGCAGAGACCAGACTGAATGACCTTTCTAAATATACATAACTCAAGTTTCAGGTGATGTGGAACAATTAGTGTGGAAGGGAGCCCATAGTATAGAAATTAGTGTGCCTGTCTAGATCCACCCAATGAGTGCAGATCCCTGTGGACATCATCCTTACCTCTTCTGCAAAGCCACAGCTTGTTGGATAGGAAGCTAATCTAAGTTGAGGCTAGGTATGTGCACTATGTTTAGAGAAAGTTCCCCTAGTGGAAAGGTGAAGGGGTGGAGGGGAAGGGCTGCAACTTGGTCAAAGAACCTCTCATTTATACCCACCCTTGACTACCTTTTATACATCTCTCTTGGGGAGATGGAGTTAGCCACATCTCCCCAAAGGAATTATTCACTGGGCTCTGAGATCCACACTTGGACCTTGTCCCTACTCCAATCAACAGAAATGAGGGGCTTTGTATGGTCTCTGCCCCAAGAATAAATGTATAGTAACTCATTTTAAAATTCTTCAGGTTTTTATTAAGCAAATGAAGGGTGGCCGGAACTGTGCCGGATTTTTGCCTAAAGATGAGAGGGCGCAGCAGTGAAGAAAAATAACTTTTGCTGAGACCTATTGTTTTGTTTATTCCATTTAATTCTCTTGTCAATCCTGTGAAATAGGCAGTATCCTCAAGTATGAGATGGTGAACTGAGGTCCACTTACCTCATTCTATAAGGAATTGACGAAAGGGAAGTTTGAGACAAGTATTGACTCATTGCAAAGCACAGGTTGTTTTTCTGAGGACGTGAGTGCTGCTTCTAGAATTTAATCACAGAACTAGGAGTTGTTACAACTGGCAGGTGATCATGGAATTTGTTCATCTCATTCAGATGAGGGGGCTCAGGCTCAGAGAGCAACAGCCACAGGCTCTGCTGTCACCAAGTGCCAAAGAAAGTTCTGACACCCAAGTCTCCCAACTCCCAAGTTCTCTCTTTCTTAAAAAACAGAAAAAAGTAATGATAATATTTTTCTTAAATATTATGCATATCTGCTTTAAAAATCAAATAGTACCGAAAGCTTCATAACCAAAACATCAGCACTCTCTACTCCCTACTTTTGCTGAGATAATATTTCATCTCCTAATGTTTTTGCTGAAATCTCTCATCCCTTCTTAACTCCCCTCCCATGCTTTTTGTCCTGCTTTAACCTTGTGGGTCGATATCTCTTTTTATTCCTTCATTGTTATTGTGCTGGAATGGTCTGGGAAAAGAAAAGAGATAAAACACATTTGGTCATTTCGTCTTATTGAACAGAAGTCCAGTTTCCTACCACATGGCCCCCCAAAGACTCTGTATTCCCAAATAACTCATTTTTCTGAAGTTGACAAATTGTCCAGTGCTCACAGACCTCGAGCTTAGCCCTGTACTAGGAGCTCCTGGCTTGTATGAGTTCCTGACTGGCTGGTGCCTGGCTCCCCTCAAGGACTTAATTGAAGCCTGGAGAGAATAATTTGCATGAGGAAACAAAGAGCAGATAACAGCAGTGCTGGCCATGGCACTGCAGACTTTCAGAGAGCTTTCATATCCATGATCCCATGCCACAGTGGGCCGGTTGTTTGGTGCTGACCATGAAGTCGAAATCAGGACCCTGCGCGGTCCTAACAGGGCAGCGTATCTGAAATCAGGACTATGAACCCTCACATTCTTGATAGTTGTAGTTTCTTATTCGGCTCTTTTGTCTGCAGGGCCAATGGAAGCTTCCTTTATCAGAGGAGATAGAGGTGGACTCTCAGATTGGCACCCAGGGGGAGAAAGAACCTCCAGAGGGAGGGCCCCGGGGCGCAGCTGACTTCCAGGTGACTTACTGGGCCTCATATTTCCTCCTTCTCCGCCCACACAGATCCAAGTTCGGAGTAAAGCAAGCTGCTTCTCTGAGAACACTTAGGAGTACTCAGTTTGGCTCAAGAATAAAAAGAGTCTGAACACTAACTGGAAAATTCTCCTAAAGTCCAAAGCCAAAGTCTGTTTCATTGCCTGAGTTGGAAAGCGAGATTCATTTATGAATTAATTTCTGCTGCAGCTTCTGCTACAGAAATAGCAATAATTCTAGGATTTGGATCGCATTCTGGGATACACTCCGTCGAGGGGAAGGGGACAGAGGAAGGGGCAACAACCAATGTGTGTTAAAATTTAAGCTGTAATTTAGGCAATGTGTTAGGCTCATCTGTAGCTCTGGTACCTCGAAACACTTGGATGGAGCCAGAGAGAAATCGGGGTAGAGAAAAGATTTTGGGTACACCTGGCAGGCTGCAGAATGTCTTCCAGAAGGCTGGTTGGTGTCCGAATGCCTCGAGAGTACAGACTTGGATCGTTTAGCTTGAGGTCCCCACCCCCTCTTCAGCAATCCCACGAATCTGCAGCCCAGTCTTATAGAGTATTTGCTATCACTGACCCCGGGGACTGAGCTCTCCACTGCAGTGAGCCATTGGAAGTCTTCCCAGTTGCCACACCCTCTGCTCTGCTAAGGAGATTTGGGCCACATGGCTTTATTGTCATATGTTTGATATTGTACAGGCTAAAGCCTCTGGGTGATGAAAGAAAACCCAAGTCAGAGCTGCCCTGGAGCGGGAGAGGGGAAGTCCCTGATTCCCTGTAGTTGTGAATCAGGGCTCCTGTGCTGAAATGTCCATCCCACTGCCTGAAACTCAGACTCATAAGTGAGTCAGCACCGCCTCACCTGAGCAGGGATGGAGGGCGAACGATGGGAGCGTCACAGGCCCCAACTCCACTGGGAACGTCTGAATCCCCAGAGAGCTCTTTGAGAACATGGAAGAACTGATTCCTCCAGAGCCTTGGAGGGGCTCACGAGATGTTCTTATGCCACATCCAAGCAGATGAGTGTTATCTCAAGCTAGGTCTCACCATTTGCAGAGCCAGAACCTACCTCCTGGTCTCTGCCTTAATTCCTCCTGTTTTATCCCCTTTCATTAGTTCTTCAGTGGGGTGACATGGGAGTTGGGACTTTGTTTTGTTCACCACAGTATCAAAAGTACCTAGATATGTGAGTCATTTAAAAAATATATCTCTATCTCTCTATCTCTATCTCTATCTCTATCTCTATCTATACTATCTATAGCTATATCTATCTATTTAACAACCAGTACAGTACCAGTCAGAATAGACTCTGGCTGGAGTGCTAAGCAGAGTCTAAGTACAAAGAGCCCCGGGCTTGGGTTCTAGTCTTGCCTTTGTGGCTAATTTGCTGTGTGACCTTGAGCAAATCACTTGACCTCCCTGGGCCTCAGGTTGAAAACTCATATGTGTACAGGGTCAGGTGATTAAAGTAAATGAGCTGCTGCTGGCCTAGAGTGTCCAGAGTATTTGACTCTTCAAGAGATGCGGAGAATGTGGACATTTATGTGAAATCTCCTGGTGTTTAAAAGACTATAAGGTTCAAACATATACCTATAATCCAGTTTTACCCCCAGAATAGAAGATTTTAAGGGCTTTCTCAGCTTGAATTTTCTGATTTGAAATTTGTCTTCTAAGGAAGATCCTTACGAAATCACCTTAGTTGTAGGGATTTCAGCTAGCGCAGAAGTGAATGCCTGTGTGTGGGCTCGTGCTTGTATGCCATTGGGCTTTTAGTTTCTCTTAAATGACACTCTTCTGGTGGTTCTCCCCCATCCCTCACGCACACCACCAGTGGACTGTTTGCTTAGTCTCTGGAGCCCAGCTGAGGGTTAGATGGAAGATGTTGCTTGTCCAGTGAGCTTATCAGTAATAAAAAGCTGGTTGTGCTGATGAGCTAGGCCTTTCCTATAAATGGGAGAGTGGCCACAGCAGTGGCTGAGACAGAGGCTGGCTGAGTCAGGCTTGCTGCCTTTCCAGGCCTTTGCTGGTTATGTCCCTAAGCTTAACTGGGGCCAGGAATCAAGTCCACATTATTACGAATCTGGAGCTCTCCAAACCATCTATATTAGTTTGCTAGCGCTACCGAACCAAATACTGTAGACTGGGTGGCTCATACAGCAGAAATTTGTCTCACAGTTCTGGAGACTAGAAGTCCAAAATCAAGGTGTCTGTAAGGTTGGTTCCTTCTGAGGACCATGAGGGAAGGATCTGTCCCAGGCCTCTTTCCTTGTGTCTCCTGGCATCATCTTCCCTCTGTGATGCCATCTTCTGCCTGTGTAGATGCCACCTTCTCCCTGTGTTTCTTGGCATCATCTTCCCTCTGTGCCTGTCTGTCTCTGTGTCCAAATTTCTCTTTTTTATAAGGACACCAGTCATATTTGAATAGGGTCCACCCTAATGACCTCATTTTAACTTGATTTCCTCTGTCCAAGTAAGGTCTGAGATTTGGAGGGTTATAGGACTTCAACATCTAAATTTAGGAGGACACAATTAATTCAAAACCTAAGTATCTTGCTAATGTCCCGTCTTACCTGTGATAGCTCAGTGCTTCAGGGACTCATGTACTAGTACACAGCACGCTATCAGCATGCATTTTTATGGACTGAGGTTCACTGCAATGGAAAAGGTAAGAGAATTCTCATCAAGCACCTATTAGGGGACATACAGGCCGTGAATTTCAGGTAATAACAGGAAGTGTCATCGTATTCTGTGAGGCACTGTCTCTACGGTACTTTTTATCTTTATGCACTGCCAAAAATTGCAAATATTTATGTAGCACTTCCTAAGTGCTAAATGCTGTTCTGAGCACTTTATATGAAGAAACTTACTGAATCCCCTTCGAAGCGGGGCTGTTATTTACCTCGTTCCACAGAAAAGAAACTTTCCCAAGTCTGTAGTAACTGACATTGGCGGTTATAGGACTTTAACCTCTGAATTTAGCAAATTAGTAGCCCTAGCAAACTAATACAAGTCTGTAGTAACTATTGGTTTGAATCCCAGTAGTTGACTTGAGATGAACAATTGGGGTTTGACTCTCTAGAGGCCATGCTTACAATTTTTTACCAGAGAGTGATTGGAAAAGGCAGGAACTATTATTCTCATTGAATAGATGAGGAAACTGAAACCAAAAAAGTAACTTAGCCAGGGTCACACATGTAAGAGGCAGAATAAAGGCAGAATTCTTGCCCTGGAAGCCACAGGGCTTTCCCTCAAAGGGACCAAGTTGTCCCTGAGTCCCTTCCCCATATTCTGCTCGACTTACACAGACCCACGGGCCAACTCAGAATCTCGAAACCCTTATCTGTGGTTAACTGTCTCCATACCGCAGGGTAATTATGGGACATGAAGGAGGGGAAGCACCCTTACGACTAGGACCTGACCTCCCAGTCGCTTCCTGTTCCTTAGACCACAGCCCCCCAGGCATAAGGTGTAAGCTTGAGTCTGGAAATTTTCTCAGCTGAGGTAAGATGAGAGGGAGTGCGGTGGGGCAGGGGCTGGGCGAGGCTGGGCCGTCCAGAAACGCAGAGTATCATATTTCTCGCAACCCGCCAATCCTGAACGCGGGAGGGCGTGGCCACACCTGGGAGGCGTGGCCAGACGGCGGTCGGGGCTGCGGCGTCCTGGGCTAGGTGCTGACGTGAACTGGGCGCACCTGGGCGGAGCAGGTAAGGGCCGGTGCGGGACGGGGAGCGGAGCCCGCAGTCCTTACCTGCGCAGAGCCAGGTGTTGCTCGCCGAACCTGTCGACGAGCACGGTGACGACGGGTGATCTTAACTGGGGACATGGTTCGGAGCGACGTCGGCTTCTGGTAGCCGGATTGAGGAAAGGTGGGGACGCCAACTTCTGGAGACTAATTTGAGGGAGGGGGGACACGCCCGCTGGTGGAGAAGGGTCCTCTTCAGAGTTTGTGAGGTTAGGAATACTTGCTTCGGGACATCTGTTCGTTTGGGGATTCCCTCTGGGTCTAGGTGCCTGTCGCCCTGCCGGGGGTAGCTTTTGGGCGGTCCTAGTCCTGGAGCACTGGACCCCTCCCGACCCCACACTGTTGATTCGCTTTCCTCCCGGACCAACCTGAGTGTGCCGCTGTGGCCCCTACCCACTCACCGTCGGGTGGAGCCAAGGCCCCTCCAACCCTCCTGTCTTACCAGCTCGCTGGGCTGCCAGCCCCGGTGTCCCCAAGAGGGCAATCCCCAGGCCGGCAGGCCCTTGGTCCTGGTGGGTGTTTGGGGAAATTGGGACTCGGGGAGGCCAAGAGCTTTAGCCAATTTTTATCTCCTTGAATTTGCTTAGCACAGTCAGGCTCCTCCGCCCTGGGAGACACCTGTGGATTTCCAAGTAGCCAAGCTAGGTGCTAGGGAGGGTGGCGTAGGGCGTGGTTGCTCGGGGGTGAGGCCCTCTTCGGCTGTAGGGGCTGGAGGGCGGGTGTGGAGAAATGTGGAAAGATTCCCAGGCCTGACTGGAAAGGAGGCCTGGGGTGCCACACTTTACAGGGAGCCTGCTTGGTTGGTGAAGGGGTCATCCCTACCCGAACCCTGCTCTTGGAAGATGTCAAAAGGGGAAGCCAGAGAAGGGAGAGGGAGAAGGCACTTGCGTTTGGTTGGTGAGCTAACCCAGGAGAGTAGTTTATGATTAGATGTATGTATAATGTATGCATGACAGCAGCACCCAAAAACCTGCACCTCCCTCTCACCAGCCCAATTTCAATCCAGCAGGGAGGAAGGGTGTGGGGATTATGGCTAGAGACTGGGGATTTACCCCTCAGCAGAGCTAACCTAAATGGAAGAAAGACTAAGGAACCTGGTTGGCATTTCAGTTCCCTCTAGGAGGAAGAGAAAACACAGGACCACCACTGAGGCCTGTCTGCAAGAAATAGCAGGTGTGTTTTACTTTGAGGAAAACCATTGACAGCCAAATCTCAACTTTGGGGTTGTGGTGCCCCTGGACCCTTGTCTGGGCAGGGGCTAACGAGGTGGCACTGCGGTGTTTATTATAAAGGACCTGCTTTCTGGAATGGGGATGTGAGTGAGAACGGTTAGTGCCTTGGGGACGTTGAAAGTGTGCCTGCCCAATGCCCAGTGTGAAGGGAGTGCATGGGTTAGCATCTTTGTTTTTTGGCTGTTTAAATACCTGTTGAAGACACAGGCCTTGAATTTCACCGTGATGGCACCTAGAGATACCAAGGACTGAGTTCAGCTGGCTAAGGTTGTTTGTTCTGTGGGCATTGGGATTTGGGTGGCAAGAGTTTTGAAAGAGAACTCTGATTTAGTTGTGTTTAAGGGTAGGTGTCATGCAGTGTTCTCCTGAACAGCTTCATTAGCCCTCCATGCTTCTGGGATCTTTGTTGATGTTTTTGGGTTACTCTCCTAGTGTGTGGCATAAGGGAGGGACTTGGATGACAGGCTACAGTGGCAGGATTTGGTACAGCACACTCAGACTCAGGAGTGTTGGATCCAGGCACCAGCTGAAGCACTTAACTTTTCTGTGCCTCAGTTAATCCAGCTATAAAATGGGGATGAGAATAATACCACTTTCAGATCATGATGATGAACTCAGACACGTTAAGTGAAAATGCATGTGAAAACTGTAAGACCTGTGTAGATATAAAGAATCGTTGTTACCATGTTCTCACCAGCTGAAGGCTGTCATCTTTTATACCTCCCAGTGGCCAAGAAATGTCTTAGCTTCCTGTGGTTAAAAAAATACTACTTGTAGGTTTTTTTTTTTAAATTATAAATTGAAACATGTTGTTGCAGGAAAATGTGAATCATATATAAAAGTATATAGGCGAGTATAAAATTCACTCATAATCCTATCAACAAGTAACCATTAAGAATATCTTGTTGCAGTGGCGCATTCTTTCTTTCCCTTTTTAAAATTCTGTGTGTACACAAGTGCATGTTATGTTACAAAAAGGAGATACTACTATACAGTCGATATTGAATGCTGCCTTTCCCCCCAACTTCATACTGTAAACATTTCTCCAAATCTAATAAAAATTCTTCAGACGCCCTATTGTTAATAGCTGCTTAATAGTGCAGCCCGTGAATGTGTAATTAGCCATTCTCCTCTGTTATTTGGTTGCTTCCAATTTTTCGCTCTCTGCCTGTTTTTAGAGTCTTAGTTACTGGGTGGCAGATGGGGGAGATCTTGGCCGACTTTCAGAAGGTGAAGGTTAGCAGTGATGGAGGTGGGGCACAGAAGAGGGCAGGGGTGGAGTTGCTCGTGTGTACTGCCATCTTAGTAGAACACCGAGAACCCAGGGCTCCAGATCTTAATCGTCCATCTCTATGGGTGGCTGCTTCTCCTTCCCCATCACTATGGGCAGTTCCCTGTGTTGGCCTGGTTGCCTTAATTTTTTCTTAATGGGCTGTGGATCAACTAGATAAGCACTTTTCTTCAAAGTCCATGCTCTGTCAGGAGGTGGATTTCACAGGTCTGACAGGCCCAGGCACAGGACTCAGCCATATTGCAATCGAAATTCTCACAAGCCCCTTGCTAAGTTGACTGGTTTACTGCCCATTTTTCTGTTTTCTTCCTCCTTTCATTGCCCCATCCCCCTTCCAGTAGGTTAGGACTGAGAAGGAGATGGTAGAACTTGCCCTTGGGAGAATATGTGTTCCCTCCTTATAAGGTAATGTTCTCCATGGTTTGATGGCTTGTCTTGCTGCCCTACAAAACAACATAAACCAAGGCCAGGACTATGGGGGACGGGGGGCACTCGCACACCTGCATGCCAACCTCACCTGCCCACTGTAAGCTGTACTCCCAGGGGGAAGGTTTCAATTGCAGGACTTGGTAACTGGGTCAGAAGGCTCAGGTGAGAGCAGGTCCTGCCTCGCTCTTAAAGTGCCAGAGGCGGAGTTGGGTTTGGGTTTTCCCCCTTGGTTGGAAGTCTGGCTGCGGAAAGAAGTAGTGTTAGGAGACACCCCCTCAACTAAGTTCCCCTGACTCACCTGGTTTGGCTTCTAAACAGTGATCCAGGTGGGGATCTTGGGGTTTGAAGATGACTTATTTATTTATCTATCTTCTTTCATTGTCAGGACTTTGTGAGGCTTGAGTAGTTCCAGTGTGGATTTTTTTCGGGAAAGAGTCTGATGAAAACATTGGGCTTTCGTGTTTAGTAACTAGCTAGCATAGTGCTCGATGCACAGTAAGTAGCTGATGACCAAAAAGAATTGTTAAGTGAAAACAGTAAAATAAGAACAAAAAATCTAAGCGGAACATCCCAGGCAAACAATTCTCCGGTGACTGGTTTTTCCTTCAGGCATCCAAACTGGACAGGCCTTTGTTTCCTGCTGTGAGTGCAGGCTGCTGCCTTATGTTATCTGCTATCTGTTATTCCTGGATATTTTTATGAGAATCAGTTGCAGGCTTTACCCAAGCTGGCTCCTACAACCAATCTGTTCATTCAGCCTCTGTGGGGAAACAGACCCAGGTAAGGAGGCTGTGCTAGCAGCACAGGGCTTGTCTTGTGACTGTCTTCAGTGCTGTATGGTTAGGAACGGTGGTATTCGATATTCTGGGGCTTAGTTTTACTAGACTCAGTTACGGAGCAGGAATCTCAGCCTTTGTCTCCAGTGTTCCCAAGTCTTCTTTCTCACATTGGATTGTCCTGCGGATAACCAGCTCGGACTTCTTTTTCTTGGTACAGAATCTTGGAGTGGCCCAGAGAAAGGAAAGCTGACTTGAGGCCCAAATCTCGAGATCCTCGTGTGTGCACACTGCCAGCTCATTTATGTAAGTGAGGACTTTGGAACCTGGACCTACTTCTCCCTCACCAGGATGGTGTCATTTCTTACTAAAATATTCCCATTTACCTTGTCTGAAAAGAGAGCGTGCTTCAGGTTCCTGCCCATATCCTTGCCGTTCCCATAACTTTTTTCTTCCCTCTCCTGAGATAAGATTGAAAAGAGCAATTTGCCTTCTCTTCCAAAGCCCTTGGTTCTTCAGGAAGGATTGTTCCAGGAGGGATGACATCATCTTTTTATTTTACTGCTTCAGGATTTAAATAGAAGAAATATGATCTACTTACACGATAATTCTGATTTGGCTAGAGCATGAAGTATAAATGGATTTGGAATAAGAATCAAAAGAAGCTTTTAACCTCTTTTCTTCCCCACCTGGCACAGTTTATTCCCATATTTAGTTTCTTTGCTGTGATCTAATGAAACTGTAGCTCTGTCATACGGGAACAGTGGCTGGGAAAAGTTCCCAGAGACTGGCCTAATTCTGCTCTCCCCATTTTTCCCCTCTTCCCCCTACCCAGATCATGGCCCTCCACCCCCGCAGAGTTCGGCTGAAGCCCTGGCTGGTGGCCCAGGTGGATAGCGGCCTGTACCCTGGGCTCATCTGGCTACACAGGGACTCCAAACGCTTCCAGATTCCCTGGAAACATGCCACCCGGCATAGCCCCCAGCAAGAGGAGGAAAACACCATTTTCAAGGTAAAGGACTCCAACCACCTGACTTGAAATGATTTCCAGTTCTCGCAGACCGTTTTTGCTTTTTGTTCTGTTTTCTGTTTTGGTATGAGGCATACACTAGATCCAAAATGCTGATGCAACAGAGAATGTTTACGATGGAGGTGCCCAAATGTAGCGGGCGTAGTAATTTCTCTTGTTGGGGCACATCTATAATGGTCAAGGTCGTTTATTTTTTTCCCGCTAGTGGAAGGTACGCAACTCATACCCCAAAGGGTCCCGGGTGCAGTTTGCTAAACTTCAGTGAGTTGTTCTAAAAGCTTCTAAGTGTCAGCAGTTGACTCTTTCTCTTCATTCGCTCGAGGCTCTTGCTATGAAGGGAGGTGCTTGGGCCTGAGAATGGCTCTCTTGACCAGGACTGAGCTATCGAGTGGCAGGAGGCTCCTGACATATTCTGTAGGAGGGCTGTAAAGGACCCTCCACGAGTCTTTCTTTTAATGTTAAAATATTTTGCCCCATTCATAACCTCCATTTAAAAATTAAAGGTGATTTAATGACAAGTTTTTATTCTACGAATATATTTTCTTAAATAAGAAACAGCTTAGGGAATATAGTTGGTAATATTGTAATAACTAGGTATGGCGTCAGATGGATAATATACTTATGGGGACGATCACTTCATAAGTTATATAAATGTCTAATCACTATGTTGTACATCTGAAACTAATACATTGTATTTCACCTGTAATTGGAAAAAATTTAAAAAATAAAACTACAGTTAAACAAAAAAATAGCTCCAATATGAGTAATTTTAGTTAACTGAAAACAAAAATTTTTTAACATTTATTTATTTTAATTAGTTTTATACAGTACATTGGTTAGATATCTATATAGTTCATAAAATGATCCTCCCAATTGCTCCCTCCCTCCCGTGGCCCTCCTCCTAGCCAGCATATTAATGCTAACTGCATTCCCTATGCTGTGCTCCCCTTCCCTGTGACCACCTATCGACTACTAATTTGTACTTCTTTAACCCTTCACCCCATTCTCTCAGTCCCTCAAAGCCCCTCCCCCCTGTCCATCACCAGAAAACAAAATTTAATCACATGGCATTTTACAAAATTTAAGTGCAACCAAAGCTCGACTTAAGACAGAAGTTGGTGGGAAGCCGGTTGTGGGAAGGGGTGTGATGTGGTTGGTAACTCTGGAGTCCGTGCCTCAGCTTCAGACTAGCTTCCCTGTGCTGGTCAGTCTTCCATCTCACGAGTAGCTTTTGTTCCTGCACCCATGAGACATGGAGAAGTGAGTTTACTCCTCTCTTCCCTAAGCTTGAAGTCAGAAGTGAAATCCAGTCCCTACTGTGGGCCTCTCAAGATTGATGCTCCAGGTTCTTGCTGAGATTGGATCAGGAAAGGTGGGCTCACATCTCAAAGGAGAGCCATCCTGAAGATGTTTCCCGCCCAGCTCAGCTACGTCAGGTGTAGAGACGAGAGTACTTAGAAAGTGAATGAGTGCTTTTAATTTAAAAATTAAATAATATAAAAGTGAGAGGAAAACATCCGGGAAGAGGCACCAACTACTTGAGCTGGCATGGAGGAGGGCATGGGCCTGCCCTGGTCCCTGGCCCAGCTGGCCTTCCATTGTGGCCTTGGTCTGAAACTGGGTTTGCTGTTGCAGTATCTGGTGGTGGCTGGCCATGGGGGAAGAGGCTGGTTTCCAAAACCCCACTCAGGAGAATGATTTGCGTGCTTAGGTCTTGAAGAGAAGGTGGCTGTGGGAAGCTGCTTTGTCTTTGACTGGTTTATATCTGTATACCTGTTTGCGGAATGGTCAAGGGGAGCCTTAGAAATCAGATCCCATGCTCACTCTGCCAGACCTTTGGTGGGATATGAGGGATGGGGGGTGGGCGGTGGGGGCCCTAGCATTAAGTGGGTGCCTGGTCCATACCCTATGTTCATTATCTCATTTAATTCTTAACTCTATAAGAAAGTTATCACTCTCATGTTGTAGCTGCAGAAGCTGAGTCTCAGCAGGGCTAAGTAACTTGCCCAAATCACACAGCCAATAAGTGTTGGGCCAGGATTTGAACGCAGGCCCGTCTGCTCCTCCATTCTCATACTACCCATTCTGAATTGGGAATTGGAAGACCTGACTTTAAATCTTATTACCATCAATGGCACGTGTGGTCTTGAGCAAGTCATATAATCTCTTTGGGCTTTGGTTTCCCCGTCAGTGGAACGGAGGTGAACCCAGTCTTGCTTGCCTCACAGGAATGTTGTGAAAATTGAGTGAAAGAATATATGAGAAGGGACTCATAAATTACCATAAAAATGCAGAGATTATTTCCATTTTAGGAAGAGAAATAGGGACCTGCACGGTAACCAGAATCTCAAAAGCATGACTCAGACTTGGTTTTGAGCAAGTGATATTTATCAGTCACAATAACGGCCATGTGGCGGGTGCTACCTTCTGCTGTACCAGCCTTGGGTTCTCCGTGTCATCTGAGTGGGCCCTGGGGAACGGCTCAGTTGTGACGAGGAAGACTGGGTCTATGGTTCTGGGTTAGCCTGGTCGCTCCCCACGATGGGGCAGGGGTTTAGGGAGCCACAGAAATTTGCGAACCTGAGCCAAAGTCAGCACAGCCCAAGCCAGTTGGGTGGGGCCAGGGTAGAAGTGGGCACAGAGGAGCAAATAAATGGAAAAGATGTAGTGAGGCCCAGGAGGAGGAAATGCAACTGGAGACTTGCTTCTCAGACACTAGGGACCAGTGAAGTTGAAATCCCCTGTAGGGGGCTGGATGGAATGGTGCCTGCTAAGCCACCTGGGGCAGCACAACTTTGTCAAACCGCCTCAGTCAGCACTTCACAAGTTGAGGAACCCCCAGGTGTATGAAGATGGTAAGAAGCGAGTCTGAATTGGAGGAGAAGGATTTAGGTTAGCTGTTGGCAGAAACTTCCTGATTGTGAGGCTCTGCAGGGAGTTACCGAGGGTCAATCAGAGCTCTAAGGATGGGGCAGAAAAAAATTTATTTCAGCTTGAGGAAGAAGTCTTCAGGCAGGAGCAGTGGTGTGGAGTTGGGACTGAACGAGTGATATGCCCTGTCGACTTGAACAAGTTGGTGTATGCTTCCTGATCTTGAGGACCCTGCTAAAGATACCTCCTTTTCTGCATCAAAACATATATCACACTGCTAGAGCAGGCATAGAGATCTGAGAATATGTCTGCAGTGGGCAGAAACCTAAATAAATGCCTGTTAGACCTGGAAGGAGGAACCAGAGAAGAGAAGCTGAAGTGGTTTTAGCCCATGCCACCAGCCACTGGTGTTTCTAGAAAAATGTGTTCCAGTGAAGTGGGAGTATGAGGAAATAGGGAGAGGCAGGGAATATGGGTCTGTTCCGACCAGAGGCCCTCAGCTTTAAGCAGGGGCAAGCCGAACCCCCAGGGTATGCTTCCTGCCAGCCTACTGTTATTCCTAAAGGCACTTGATTTCTAGTTATTTATATACATCAGATTGAGGACTGAAGGGGGAGGGAACAGTAAGGCCAAATTCTTCATAGTGTATACCATTTCCCTTTGCATTATTATTAGATAAGTAATTCATGTCAAAACAAATTAGCCAAAAAAAAAAAAAAAAAAATTAGTGGAAATCCTGCTATTCAAAGTTACCATTAGCATTTTGTTGTATATTTTTTCCAAACTCTTCTTTATTTTCAACCCTTCATTATAGCCACTGTGGTTAACAGGTGGTGCGGGTACTTAACACTTGATATAAGGCTCCTCCTTTCAAAAGACTGTGTTTGCATATGGCTTAATTTCTCTCAGGCCCTCCCTGCCTGGTCCTGAGGGTGGTGTTTCTTGCTGCAGTCCCTGTAAATTGGGGTTGGGATGGGGGGGCAGTCAGGCAGGGGTGCATGTGTGTCTGTATGAGAGAGGGGGAGCACACTTTGTAGTGTTTTTGGGCGACAGCTGTTCATTCACTGCAGTTTCCTATTCTTCAGGCCTGGGCGGTGGAGACAGGAAAGTACCAGGAAGGGGTGGATGACCCTGACCCGGCCAAATGGAAGGCCCAGCTCCGCTGTGCTCTCAACAAGAGCAGAGAATTCAACCTGATGTATGATGGCACCAAGGAGGTGCCCATGAACCCAGTGAAGATATATCAAGTGTGTGACATCCCGCAGCCCCAGGGCTCAATCATTAATCCAGGTGAGGCCTCAGCTGCTGGGGAGAAGGTGGACAGAATGCCAGGTTCTGGGCTGGATTCTGAAAGAAATAGTCAACTTGAAAAGACTGGCAAAGCGAGAAAGCCTTTCCCTAGGAAGGACCCAGAGAAAAGAAGATGTAAACTCAGCTGAATTTTGCTCCCTTAGAGGAATAGTTACTAGCCTGATTGCTTAAAGCATTAGAAAGTAGAGGGAATACAGATTTCTACTGTAAAAACAACTACTTTTGGGACTCAACACTGAGAGGAGAGGGCAGGTAGTTTAGAAGAAGGAGGAATTATAACTTTGAAGGTATTTGATCTGGTGAGCCTCAGTTTCTTCAGTTGTAAAATGTGGGCGCTTGTCTTTCCTGCCTACTTCAAAGGCTATTGTAAGAATCGATATGACATGTAAAAGCTATTAAATTCTCTTTATAAATGTTACAGCGAGTGATCATTTAATCGTAGAATACTTTCGCTATGAGAATACCACTGGATTCTCCTCTTTACCCATTGCTTAACAAGAGCTGACTAAGAGCCAGGTGATTTAGACTTGTCTTCCAGCAAATCTAGCGAGGCCTTCCTAGGAGGGAAGGGTCTGTCCTAGCATTAAGCTTACAAAGGAGAGAAGTTAGCATCCTTGAGTCTCTAAAAGGGATGCTAATGTGTAATAAGAGGGTTAAAGTTGGAATTAAGGGATTTCTGGAGAAGGGAGGGAAAGAGCACTTACATAAGGACTCTACAGGAAGAATTGGAACCAGGGATTAATACAGCCTCCCACTCTTTTTGGTTAGGTCACTGAGGGTACACACTGGACCTGAGGGCCCCTTGTGCCAGCAGTCCCTGGCTTGCGCAGTGCACCAGCCGCAGGGATAACAGTGCAACCTGAGGGGCTCACTTGTGGGCTTGTGTGTCTGTTTCTTGGTAGGATCCACTGGATCTGCTCCTTGGGATGAGAAGGATAATGATGTGGATGAAGACGATGAGGAAGATGAGCTTGATCAGTCACAGCATCACGTTCCCATCCAGGACACCTTCCCCTTCCTGAACATCAATGGTGAGTGGGGTGATGGGTGGTACAGAGGGATGAGGATGACGTAAGGGGCTTTGACCTTGCAGCTGCTGACCTCTCAGCCACCATGACACTGGGAGCAATCACTGTGCCCTGTGCCTAGGCTGCTGGTCTGTTAGCAAGCAGGGGGTCATAGGCAAGGGAACTCTGCTGGCCCAGTTACCCTAGGGGGTGGGTTCTGGGCATAGAGAACATCTTTCGAATCTTATGTGATAATTCGGAGAAGTTAAAAATTTTAATTCATTTTTAATCCCATATCCAAATACATCAGTTTTTATTAATTTTGCTGATTTCCTTCAGACCAAGTGCAGATGTCATTTTCATGAATTGTAGCCACTCTTTTGCTATTTTCATCACTATAAATTTTGTTACTTCCTTAACAGGGGTTACTCTGCTCAGGCCATATGATGGGAACTTGTGGTTTCTACAACTCAATACTAGGCTCTGGTAGAATTTATCTGCAAGAGACTTTTCTCTCTCTTTGTGGAGTTTTTGAGTTCAGCTTCCCAGGAAAAATGAGTTGAGAGGTTAGAAGGTCCCCGTGTGACAGAGCAGGGACCCAGTCTCCTATAGCATGTTCTGAGGATGCTCGAACACAAGGCGAATCGCTCTTCTGTAGCATCTTCCTTTGAACTGTCCATTGAAATGCTCCTAGCTAAGTGACATGCATTCAGTTGAGCACCTTTTCACTGCCTTTCTAGTCCTATCTGGCTTCTATAGGTCAAATGAAATACTTGTGCCACCTAGAAATTTAGCGTATCAAGATGATTCCTTTAGGATTTTGGCAAATCCTCCTCCAGGTGATGCCCCTACCTTTGAGAATCAGGAAATGACTCTTATAAGTTGTCCCCATGCCCTCCTTTACTTACCCTGCCATTTACATCTTTGTAATCAAGTGATGAGTAAAAACTACCATAGAACTTTCAGGTCAATATTGCCACGTGCTATATTCCCGGTTAGTGAAATTTTAAGAATTGGATACCTGGAAATGTGGGATCCTTTTCCCGAAGCCCTTGGCTGACTCCTTCTGCTGCTCACCCCCTTTAAAAGGATGCAGCCTATTTTAAGGATCTCGATTTCATAGTTCTGTTCATATTTTATTAAAGCTAATGTTGTGTGGCCTTATGTATAGGCTGCCTTGGATCCTTTTTGGAAAGATGTGGGAAATTAAAAAAAAAAAAGTGAAATGGGTACATAGATTTAACCAAACTTGTACACAAAGGGTCAAAGAAACATTAACCTCTGTGATTTCAGAGCTGATGGGGCAGAGGAAGAAGAATTGTTGAAGAGTAGATGCCTAAGAGGTGAGGCTAGGAGGAGAAATCGATAGACTTCGGAGTGAGCCAACTTTGACAACAGCAGGGAAATAGAATGGGATTTTCCTTCTCTTTTTTATAAAAGCTTTAACTTGATACTTTCAAGTAAATAATACTCTTACACAGTTTAAAATTCATAATGGTACGAAAGGTCATCAGTTGAAGGTTTTCCTTTCATCCTGTCTCTGAACCTTCCAGCTCCTTCCCTGGAGGAGACTGGTCTTTCCAGGTTCTTGAGTATCCTTCCAGATGTGTTATGCATATAAAAGTATCTGTCTGTTTTTAATGGAATTTCCACAAATTAACACTTACTCAAAGCTAATCAACTAATTCAGTTGAGTTCATTTTATGGAAGACAGCCGGGTTCTATTTAATTGCTAGGGTCAGATTCTGCAGCAGGGAACCTCTTATTCATGCCCATACTAATTTAACCTCAGAGAAAACTCACTTGTGTATCCGTTAATCTCCAGCAAATGCAGGTTTTCAGAGCTATGAGTTTATGGGAGAACGAATATGATTGGGAAGCAGAAACAGGGGACCCTTGTTTATTATTGTGTGAGTTGTGGGTATCAGTGATGGGCTGCCACCTGGAGTCATGATCCAGTGTTTGACTCTTGTCTGTTGACTTCGTTAGGTTTTAGAGCCTCAGACCAGGACATGCACGTGTGTGGTGCCGCTGCCTGCTCACCCACATCCTTTTGTTCTAGGTTCCCCCATGGCACCAGCCAGCGTGGGCAATTGCAGTGTAGGCAACTGCAGTGTGGGCAACTGCAGTCCTGAAGCGGTGTGGCCCAAAACGGAACCTCTGGAGATGGAAGTACCCCAGGCACCTATACAGCCCTTCTTTAGCTCTCCAGAGCTGTGGATCAGCTCTCTTCCGAGTAAGTGAGCCCTGATCTTTCCGATGGGTCTTCAGTTCCTATTATAGTCCCTGCCTCGCCTTCTGTCTCCGTTTCTTTGCCTCGTACAGAACAGCTACCTTTCCCACAGGCATCCTCTGAGTCTGGCTCCTGGCCAGCTGATGATGAGTCACCAGGGAAGAAGTACAAAACATCAGCCCGTACCTAATTGTCCATGGGGGTGCTCTTATCGATTATAGCTCCAGGTTACTCACCACTTCGGTGGGTGGGAGGCCTGGATTTGTCAGTTTGGCTAGTGGATTTGGGGACGAGGCCGTTTGTGGGATAGGGAAGTTAATGGCCATGGATTTGGTCGTGGAGATTCTTGGGTTTTGAGGGGCACAAATCTGGGCACAAATTTACCTCAGCGAAGAATCAGTGTCATTGCCCCATCCCCTTTTCACACTACACGTGGTGGTGGATGTGAGTGCTAGAATTTTGTTCAGGAGGCTGATAGCTTTGATATGACGATAGGTTTCAATGCTGAGTGAAAATTTACTTTGCTGTGAACCGTGTTCTCTTATGATACAGTGTTGGAACAGATCCACAGTGTGTGCTCACGTGTGTAATTTTCAGAAAGATGGCTTGATATTTCCTCTTGTTCCTCTTGTTTCTTTAAACATTGAGCCAAAATTGAGACATGACCATATACATTTATTTTTTAGTTCTTCCCAATGCTTATTGATGTGAAGATTCAGTCAATATAAAATGGGGAGACCTGGACCCAGAACTTAGCTTGGAGAAATTCTAGACTTTAGGGTGTGGTGATTGAACAATGATAGTATAGACGGACCTTGAACTGTTTGCTTCAAGGCAGCCTTTTCAGTGACTATTCCAGGGATATGTTGATGTCACCCTTTACTGCATGAAGGATACTACGGTGGTGGCCTTCCTCAGTGCTGGTTCAACTTGCGTGAGTCTTAGGGATGAACGGGCAGAACAGCAGAGCAGGACTCTCACTGTCTTCTCTCACTTTGCAGTGACTGACCTGGACATCAAGTTTCAGTACCGTGGGAAGGAGTATGGGCAGACTATGACCGTGAGCAACCCCCAGGGCTGCCGGCTCTTCTATGGGGACCTAGGTCCCATGCCTGACCAGGAGGAGCTCTTTGGTCCTGTCAGCCTGGAACAGGTCAAGTTTCCAGGTCCAGAGCACATCACCAATGAAAAGCAGAAGCTGTTCACTAGCAAGCTGCTAGACGTCATGGACAGAGGACTGATCCTGGAGGTCAGCGGTCACGCCATTTATGCCATCAGGCTGTGCCAGTGCAAGGTGTACTGGTCTGGACCATGCGCCCCATCGCTTGTTGCCCCCAACCTGATTGAGAGACAAAAGAAGGTCAAACTATTTTGTCTGGAAACATTCCTTAGCGGTGAGTCTTTTTTTAGGGTGATGGGGGATGTGCTCGCTGGAAGCATGCCTTCCTCTTGCCCTCTCCCTGTTCCTGGCTCTGCAAAGATGTTAGCCAAAAAAATTTCTTCTGGAGGAAGTCAAGGTAGAAGAGAACCTTGGTTCTGAAAAATGAAAGTAACCTGACCAACAAAGAAGGGCGGTCCATTCCAGTGCTATGTACTTGGAAGCTATTTCGAGGTTGGTTTTGGCTCCTTCAGTGGTAGGAGAGGGAAACAGCCTCGCTATGACTCCCCAAATGCTACCAGTTTCTTCTTAACTTTGGAACGTGACCCTGTTCATATAATCAGCAGAACATACACTCTTTTCTTTTGGGAAATATCTGAGTGTTGAATTCAAGCAGATAAATATAAGGAGAGCATTGAGTTGTGAATTTAACAATATGGTTTGAAACCCAAGTCAGTGATGTCTTCTGAAATGATGAAAATGTTCTGTATTTGTGTTGTCCATTATGGTAACCACTAGCCACATGTGGCTATTGAGCATGTAAATGTGACTGATGTGACTAAGGAAATATTTAATTTTAATTAACTTAAATTTAATAGCAACATGTTGTGGCTAGTGGCTACTACCTGGGGCAGCATAAAAGATGATATTTACTGAGTGGTTGTGGAATGACCCAGTACACCAAACTTGTTCTTCCACCTTCTGCAGATCTCATTGCCCACCAGAAAGGGCAGATAGAGAAGCAGCCGCCATTTGAGATCTACTTATGCTTTGGGGAAGAATGGCCAGATGGGAAACCGCTGGAAAGGAAACTCATTTTGGTTCAGGTGAGGATATAAGGATATGTCAACAACTTGTTGCCTTTTTTTTTTTTTTGGTCTTTATTGAAATATAATAGACAATTAGTTGCTTGCTCATTGCCTTTTTATCAATGCTTTAGCCCCTAGGTCTGGAGTAGAGCCCAGAGCGAGGGTCCTTCAGCCTGTGTGGGTTTTAATCCCATCAGATGCAGTAGCAGACTCAAACTTTGTACATTGTATGGTAGGACCAAGCTAGGGAATACAGGGTCTTCAAAGTGGGTGACCGATTTAGTGGAGACCTTACTTTTCCTTCTCTTACTGACGTTATAGTCTTCCTGAAACCTAACAGCATAGGACCCTTCCAGCTCTTTTTACAAAAACCTTTTGAATTACTTTTAAGAACATAACCTTATTCTAGAAAGTGGCAGAAAGACCACTTGGATTTGGCCCCTGGATTTGTACAAGACTGGCACTAGATTAAATTTGGGTAAAAGTCTTGCTAAATAAGCAGTTATTTAGGCATATGATGTGCTACATCTAGGTCCTTTACCTTCGTTTGAACCAGCTTCTAGAGCGAACTTTGATAGGATGGTTCAGAGAGATGAAGGTGTGTCCTGTATCTAGACATTAGAGTGTGTGTTGGGGGTGGGGAGATGGGGAGCCTTCCCCAGGGCCTCACTCGTCCTACCTTCAATATTGGGTCCCTTCTGCTATTTAAAGATACCTTTTCCTCAGTGGATACCTGTGTGCTCTGTGTCCTGAACAGGTCATTCCAGTGGTGGCTCGGATGATCTATGAGATGTTTTCTGGCGATTTCACACGATCCTTTGACAGTGGCAGTGTCCGCCTGCAGATCTCAACTCCAGACATCAAAGATAACATTGTTGCTCAGCTGAAGCAGCTGTACCGCATCCTCCAAACCCAGGAAAGCTGGCAGCCCATGCAGCCCACCCCCAATATGCAACTGCCCCCTGCCCTGCCAGCTCAGTAGTCATGAATGCCATCTTCTCTCTCTCTCTTTTTTTTTTACAGTTTGTACATATGGATATTTTTTATTATTCAGATTTAACCAGCTTTTTAAACCTCTTTTCTTTCTAATAATGTTAGTAGTCTTTGACTTTCCAAATATGTTTAGCTCTTAAAGTTGATTTAATTTATGGAAAAATCACCCTTCGTACTTTCCCTTTCTTTTTAAAACCTCCCAATGTAGTATCATGTAGTAGATGGAAATTTGGCCTGGGAGCTTGGACACCAGGGTTCTAGCTACAGCTTTGCTTCCAGTGGTGTGACCTTGAACCAAGTCATTTAACCTCTGGGCTTCAGATTCATTACTGTAAGGTGAAGGAGTTGGAATGATGCCTGAAATAATACCAGCTTTAAAACTCTGCTTCGATGACTTCATTCTACTTGTACAAGGCGAAACTGCTTGGAACAGAACCCTTCTGCATTGTTCTTGTCCTATATTTTTTTCTTGCTTTCATTAAAGTTCCCTCAAACACTGATTTGTCCAGGATCGATCTCCGTTTGACCTGTTTTGCTAGTAGAGTAAGGTAGCTCCCTGATGGGGGAAGTGAGAGGGAGGGGAGCCAGCTGGTTGCTTAGGAACCAAGCTTGATATCTAAATAGAAATAGGTGCCAAAGTCTGAAAGTCACCCGGTCTGTGGAGTAAAAGCTCATAATTTGAGCTGCTAAAGGGACGCTGTTGACATAGAAGACCTGGGGATCCTGTGGAAGAATTAGTTGTCCGGTGTTTACCTTGCTATCACTCAGATTGTGTGTGAGAGGTACATGAGATGTATGACCTGGTGGCAGCCTTCAGAGAGGACAGAGCTCCCTTTTCTTTTTTTCCTTCTGTGAGGAAGATTGAAGTGTGAACTGGGCATCTCGGAAAACTCTGATCGTAAAAGGGACAGATTCTCTTTGGAGAATTTTTACAGCCTTCCTATCATTTGGGTCACTTGCATTTAGGAAAAATGGGGTGTTGAGTGTGCTAAGGCCAGGACGAAGAAGAGCTGGGCAGTGCTTTTCTGGAAAAGGCTCACCTAGCACAAACCTGCTTGTCTGCCTTCCTAGTGGAGGTAGCTAGGTGTGAACAATTAAGGTGTAGAACTTTGCAGCTATAACTGCCACAGACTGGTCTTATCTATTAACTTTTGCTTCGTCCCTGACCCTTTTGCCTCCCTGCCACCCTTTTTTAAAAGACAAAAATCGTACATGATTTAAACCTCAGGGCCTAAGTGGAAATCAAGATGCTAATCTGGTTGCAGCTTCAATCCTCTTGAATACTGATGCCTGTTTGTGCCAGGCCATATGAAACAAGCCCATGACTAGTCTGCTACCCTTAAACCAAGCTGCCCCCCACTTGCTACTAAAGTTGAGCTAGCTGAAAAGTTTGGCTAGCTTTATTTCAAAAACTATTACCTCATCTCAGTCACAGGTAGCAGTGGGACTTATTCAGAATGCTTAAGCCATGGTTTTAAGGTCTCTAAGGAACCTAATGGGATCTGCTGTTACTAAAGTATGACTAAGAGAAATCTGAGTAAAGATGAGGTACTCAGCTGTGAGTGTAAGTTGGGCTTCTAGAGACCAGGAAACATGCAAGGCACAGAAACTATATTTTTTGGCTGTTTCGTTGAATGGGTTAAGTGAGAGAGTTCACAGTGTTCACTGCTGTCTCTATAACTCCAAATTGTAAAGAACCCACTGTAGTTAAATTGAGAGGGCAACTCTTAGATCTGGGCTGGTTCTTTCCCCCGATCCTGAGATGTTAACAGCCAGGCTGTCCGTCTGGGGGCCCAGATAATGTGAGCTGGCAACAGGTGTGGAAAATAGTGTTCTGAAGTGTCAAGAACATCAAACTTGTAGTATGTGACTGTAATGAAAAGGTTATGAACATGTCAGGAGAATGGATGAGTGGTTTTACATTGTCTCTAACTAGATAGCCAAGTTTTTTCCGTGTGAGTTTTTTTTTTTTTAAATCCTTTTCAGAGTGCTGGGAGTGTGCATGCAGCGCTCTCTGCTCATCTCCCTGAGTGCTTCTCTGGTTCTTCCTTTCTTGGGGACTCGGTCTGCTATCTCCTTTGGTGGCTATACCACTCACTCCCGTGGTGTCTTCTACTTTATTGCCCTTACCTTGCTTGCTGGAGAGTTTGATAGTGTCACCAGCTCTTCTTTTTATTCACTGTCCAATCCACCACTGAAGTTAGCTAAATGTTAAAAAGAACCCACCATAGGTAAATTGGGAGGGCAAGTGTTGGATCTGGGTTGGTCCTTTTCCACTATGATTAGGTCTCTATTTATATGTTCCCATAATCAGTTCCCTTGGAATTACTCAGCGTCTGTGCCCTGCTTGTCTACAAACTTGCTGAAGGTAGGGACTGTTTATCTTGGACTTTGTTGTCAGCCCATAGCACAGTGCCTGGTACATAGTATGTTCTCAAATATTTGTTAGAGGGTGTGAGGGCAATCTGGCTGTGACATCTGTCACCCTATTGATCGCCAGAGTTGATTTGGCTGGCTAGGAGGATGTCCCCTTCTTCCCTCACCGCTCCATGTGCATCCCTCCCGAAACTGCGTGCTTTGTCGAAGAGGATGACCTTCCCCTATATAGGAGAGGACCGCTCTTTGGCAAGGGTATACGAGTAGTCGTGCTCTCCTGCTAGAACCTCCAAACAAGCACTCAAATATTTGTTAGAATAAATGAATGAACTAAAAAAGTCTTTCGTTTCAGGGATTTATAGCTAATCACCGTGGTAAAATAAATAAGGGAAAGGTAAAAATTCTAAAATTAGTTTCTAGTCTCTGCTTCTGACTTTCTGAGTTAAGAACCAAGCCGGTCCTTTCAGGGTGGGCCCATCTTTACTCCACGGTTGTGTCTCTTTGCTATTTGAAGACACCACTAAGGTAGAGCCAGGAGTGAAACTTCTGGTGTAGAGGTATAGATGCCTACAGTTCCCTTAGCCTCTGTCCCGCCTATGGGTCAATAAATTTGGGCCATATTCTCAGATATGGGTTTTCACAAGAAATTCTTTCCCTTCGTGGTATGGGTCATATCACTGGTTGTTAAAGAGGTGTTAATTTTTCAGTGAAATAACACTTTTTCTTAATGTCCTGATTGTAAAGCCTCTGTATTTCATTTTGCACGTGAAGTCAGCAAACTTAATTCCTAGAACTTGAGCTCAATGAAGGCAGGGTGTTTGTGCGCCAGGATACCTCCAGTGCCTAGGAGCGTGCCTAGCACAATATTGTTCACAGTGAATACTCCTGCCTTTCGCACTCTGCTTAGACATGACAAACCTGGGCCAGAACAGCACTTGTCCACCCACTTCTCTGAATTCAGCTTCTTAAATATAGAATTTAGGTGGCTCAGAAATGGAAAAAACCCGCAAAACTTTGTAGCACAACTCATAGTTGAGGATAGTCTGCAAAACGTGTTGCTTGCCTTAAGATAAATTTCGTTTGGAGGGGAAACCGCATTTCTCCATACACAAATATTTTTGTGCCATGTGCCCTTCTAGTTTGCGGGTCAAGTGGATGACAACACAACACAGAGGCGAGGAACTCCGCGAAGCACGGTCGAAGCAGGTTACCACTTCGCCAGGACCCGCCTCCTCTGGTTTACTTCCGCCCCACCCCGTTTTACGCAGACGGGTCGGGCCAGCTAATGACTGGCCGGAAAGGGCGGGGCTGCTGGCGCCCACGCTTCCGGCGCTCCGCCAGGCGACCTCGTCCGTGGTTTTAACGCGAGGAGCGCGAGCGGGCTTGATGACGTCATGGAAAGCGGTGGAGGTGGGGTGGGGGGTGCGTTGGGCATGCGCAATACACTGACTTCGCGGACCTGGAGCCGACCTGTCGGGATTTCTAGTGCGGCGGCGCCGGGCAAGTCCTCGCCGCCTTCCCGGCAGCGCGCAGTAAACTGGGAAAAAGGAGTTTCTGAGCCTGCGAACCTGAAGCGAAAGTGGAAAAAGAACGTATGTGTGTGAGAGACTTCTGCCTGGTTTAACAAATCACGATAATATGCTCAGGAAAGGGTGTGGGGATTGGAGTGAGCTGTCTCCTTGGGGCCCACGGATGTCGGCCAGAAGGAGATGGCAGGGCCAGCAGAAGTTAAAATACAACCCTCTTGCAATTATAACACATTCAGTTTCTGTGTCTCAGGGAGAGAGGGTTGTTAGTTTGCATTCTAGTGTTTTTAATCATTCTAGTCTTACAACTATTCCGGCAGGAAGGGGAGGAAAAGTGGGCAGTGGAAAGAATATATGTGGAACCTAGAACTCTGTCTCAGGAGGGCAGTTTTAGGTGAAATGCTCTGAATTTTGCAAAAGACTGCCCTGCCTCTTTGTCCCAAACTCCTTAAGGTTTAAATCTGAGCAAGTTACAAAAGATAAAATTTAGACTAGAAGCCGGAGAGAATATACATCTAGTCCTAAAGCCAGAAAGACATGAATTTGGGACTAAGACTAAGTCAACCATAGAAATCAGGTAGCAGTGGTGACTCCATCTTGTCTGGACTGGTTTAGCATTCTGAAATGACCTTTGGAAAATGCTATAAGACTTAGTGGAAGGCTATTGGCAGGTCTCCTGGTCTGTCACTACCTGATGTTAATAATCCTCTGCTCCTGCTTTGTTTTTAGGCCCTTCAAGTGTCAAACTCAGAGATGTGGCCCAGGGGAGGGAACTGTGGCTAGTTAAGGAGGCCATGCTGGATGTTTCCAGATTCCATGTCAACACCGAGTCTTCAGCTGCTGGTGGCAGCTGCTCAGCAGACGCTGGGCATGGGGAAGAGACGGGGCCCACCCCGAGCTATCTGCCTTCATCTAGCGGGAGAGGTACTGGCTGTGGCCCGGGGACTGAAGCCAGCTCTGCTGTATGATTACAACTGTGCAGGGGCATCAGAGCTCCAGAACTATCTGGAAGAGCTGCAGGGCCTCGGCTTCCTAACCCAGAGACTTCACATACTTGAGGTTGGAGAAAACAGCCTGATTGTCAGTCCTGAGCGTGTATGTGAGCACCTGGAGCAGGTGCTGCTTGGTACCGTAGCCTTTGTGGATGTTTCCAGTTCCCAGCCTCACCCTTCTGTCTGTTCCCTGGACCAGCTTCAGGACTTGAAGTCCCTCGTAGCTGAGATCATCACGCATTTGCAGGGGTTGCAGAGGAACCCATCCCTGGTAGTATCCTGCAGCAGGCTCTGTTCTTCAGGCTGGAATCTCTGTACTGTGTTTGGGATCCTACTGGGCTACCCTGTGCCCTATACGTTTCACCTGAACCAGGGAGATGACAACTGCTTGGCCTTGACCCCACTACGGGTGTTCACTGCCCGGACCTCGTGGCTACTTGGTCAACCCTCAGTCTTGCTTTATTCCTTTAGTGTCCCAGAGAGCTTGTTCCCAGCTCTGAGGGACATTCTAGACACTTGGGAGGAGAACCTTAGAAATCGATGTAGGACTCAGAGTGATTTTAATGACCTCACTATCTCTTCTGCGATAGTCACTCTGCCGGTTGTGGCCCTCTGACTAACTCCCATGTAGAAGGTATTCAGTCCATAATTAGTTCTAGGACAGGGATGGCAAACAGGATTCATCTCAAGTGCCAGTTCCAAGCATCTTGAGAACACAAGGGAAAATTCTGTAATCAGTTGGCCACATCTGCGATAGGCTTGGAACAGTTGGTGGTGGTGGCATCGATAGTACATATTTGCCATTTCTATGCTAGGTAGGTGTTTGTTCCTTCTTCACTGGATAGAAGATAGAAGGAAAGTGATTGTGGAGAAGAAGGATCATGAAAGACAGGTAGTATATCCTTGTACACTATGTATGGTATGGAAGCGTTGTAAATATACCTACCATACCCACCCTGTGTCTGTGAGAAGGCTGGACTTTACTGCATGTTTACGTATTTCCAACTGAATTGAACTAAGGAGAATAGACCAGGATGCTCAAGTGTCTTATATTTGTGGTGTGATGTGTCATTAAGGAATAAACGGAGAGTTCCAAGGAAGAGAGACTGTCAGATGCAGTTTATTTTATAGTAGGTTAAAAAATAAGGTCAGAAGTCACAGTTGAGATGGGAAAACCCCACTTTAAAGTACCCAAACCTTCTGAGTTTTTTATTCATTTCTTGCTTCTGAATTTCATCCAAGGCAGCTGTCACAAGTTACTCAGATCAGGCTGTCCTTGTTTGCCAGGAACACTGCCAGTGCTATAGCAATCATCACCATTAGCATCGATAGCCATCGGCCACACTGCCTCTGAGAAGGGAGGAGGAGAGAAGAGAAGGAGCCCGTGGGTTGGTTGGATAAGATACAGGCAAAAAAATCTTCCTTGTTTCTATTCTAGCCCAGTGGAAAACTTTGGGTTGGTAGAGGAGAAAAAGCTGCTTACGTCATCCTCTCACATTGTCACCTCCCTTGGGATAAAGCCGCTTTACTGGTGGTCACTGGTCCATTTACTGGTAAAAGGAATGATAGTTAGCAGGGGCCAGATACTTAAGTACCAGTATGACCAATCAAGGGTGGTAAATAACTCAAAAATAAAATTATTCTCTTTATATTCCTTAAAAAAATTATTTTTTACTTTCATTCTCATTCCTTCCTTGCCACTATGCTCAATAGGCTAAAAGATTACCATTTCATACTTTAGCTAGTAGTAAGTCTTTCAGGCTTAAGAGTTCCATGAAAATTAATCTTGGATGCATAAGCCAGCTTTTTTCCATGGTTGCTATACTGTCAGTGTTGTATAAACCAAGCTGAATGGGACAGGCTGGCCAGACGTTGTCACGGGCTGGTAAATTTTAGCCGTGAGATTATCTAAAGGAGATAACATCCCTCCATTATCTAGGGCTGTATTAGAGGATAGACCCTCTTACTCTGGGAGGCAGCTGCTGGCTCTGGTTCAGCTCTTCTCGACACTTCTGCAGCTTACGCAGGCAGGAGAGGTACTCGTCACTGAGGTTCTCTAACTCTGAATGTAGTTCTTTGCACTGAGGGGGAGAATACCACCAAGGTCATCACCAGTTCTTTCTGGGGCAGATCCCAGGTAAGGGAGAGGGCCCTGTGTAAGTTACCCCTTCATTCATTTGGAATTTTTACCACTATCCTTCCTTCCCCAGCCTTTCTCAGATTTCAGTGTGCTGTTTGACTATCTCACCTAGTTTGTCTGGAATGTGTTCATTTACATGATTGATTATAATGCATATTATATATTATACATGTAAATGTTTTCATGTGATAGTGTGCAAGTACTTTGTAAATGGGGACACCAAAAAAATGAAGTTTTTATAGCACAACAGACCTGGAAATGATCTTATTTCAGGTCTCTTTGCTAGGAGCCATGGATGTGTATGTGAGAATGTAGACAAGAATTCCTGAGTTTTGTTACTTAAAAGACTATGAAGTTTTAAGATGCTCAGTGTAGGACAGAGTTTGAGGAGTTAACATGTTTATTAAATGTGTTTGAGTTTAGGTTGACTTTGCAAAGGTTAACTATTTAATAAAACTGTGACTTAGGATTCATATAAATAAAGAAGGGAAAAGATTGACAAGTTAACCCGAAAGCAAAGACTTTTTTTTTACAGGCAGATGAATACCTGCAGGCATCCTGTCACAATGTAGATGTTGAAATCCCTGTTGTCTGCCTGTGTCCCAGCAGCTTTCCCTACCACTGTGGGCTGAGCCCCTCACTGTCTGAGGTCACCAGCTCACCTCCTTTTCCTTGGCCTGGAGCTGCAAAGTCTTCTTTTGCAGCTGGTCTCTGAAATCCCAGTCTTTCTCGGTTCCTGTACCCTCAGGCTCCACTTCGTTTTGGGAGGGCTTTGGACTCCTCACGGGCAAAACCTGATCTAAAAAAGCAGCCAGATTCTCAGTGATAGGGAGGCCCACACCTCTGAGGAAGAGCCCTGTGATAGAGACAACCTCCAGGAGTGAAGCAAAGGGAGGGGAGGGAAAAAGGGAAGGCCTGCTTCTGTCTAGACTTCCTGGACTTTTAAAGAAGGCCCATTGGGACCCTGCTCACCCTGGACAGAGAGCTGGAATTTAAGCCCCTAGAGGGCAAGGCTGGCATCTTATTTTTCTTTGTATCCTTAGTCCTGTCTAATGCCAGGTCCTCCTAGGGAATATTTATTAATCCACTTTCTTTGGTTATAGGTCACATCCAGTCTAGTTAGTCTAGTATGTTTGCTGGATGCTTTTTTTGAAGCATATAACCTCTTTTCCTTTCTGTCCTCATTTCAGTCATGAGAATGGCAGTCATATCCTAGAATTCATCTTCATGTAGTTAAGGATGGTTTTTCAGCCACCTGGCAGTCTTAGTCTTGTGAAGAGAGCACTGGACTAGGAGTCAGAAATTCTGTATTCGTGTCTTAGCTGTGTCCGTCATTTGTGTGACCATAGATCTTCATTTTCTAACCCATATCATATGAGTATAGTAATTTCTGCCTTATATTTTACCCAGTGATTGTGATGAGAAAACAGAAGGCCAGTAGTAGATAAATGAGGCGCTTTTGCCTCCTCCATATACATGACAAATTCTTCTTAGGAAGCTAAGGCAGCAGACACTGAAGGGCCAAGAGCAAGGTGACTGTTGCATACGACATGATTTAGACTTGGGAAGTTCGATGTGATTTGGAACGTCAAGTGTAAAAATTGACATGAAATCCTGAGTTCAAAAATCAATTTATTGAAATGTTCAACACAGACATGTTTAAAGGGGGAGTAAAAATCCTTTTCACAGTTTGTATACCTCTCAGGATAGGAGGCTAACTAGTTGACGTGTTCTCAGAGCCAGTGACCAGTCCTTGAAATGCTTCCCTAGATCCCTGACCTACCAGACTCCTAATAGGTCATGTAGTCCATCCCCCTGCCTCTAGGTGGGCAAGGAAAGAGCAGTATCTTAGAATTTGTGGAAGTAAATTTGCTGACCTTTCTTTGTTAAGAGTTTCTCCTGTTCTTGAAGCTGTAAGGATTGATTCTGAAGCAGACCTGTTGGAAAACACAAGAATGCACTTGTCTGTGCTAGCATATTTACTGCAAAGAACGTCTTTTCAGAACTTTGCTTAGAGCCTGAATTGTTAAAGATGTTCCTATCTGTTATTGGTTGAATTGTGTCCCCCCTAAATTTATACGTTGAAGTTCTAACTCCTAGTACCTAAGAATGTGGCCTTTTTGGAGATGAGTTCCTCACAGATGTAATTGGGTGAAGATAGGCCATAATGTGTTTGCGCTCTTAGAAGAAAACATTTGGACACAAACATGCATAGATGGAAGACGTGAAGAGACACAGGGAGAAGACGGCTATCTACAAGCCAAAGAAAGTGGCCTGGGACAGATCCTTTCCTCAGAAACCTCAGAAGGAACCAACTTGATTTTGGACTTTTAGCCTCTAGATGTGTGAGATAATAAATTTCTGTTCTTTAAGTCACCCAGTCTGTGCTGCTTTGTTACGAATACACCATCCTTATAGCTCCTCCTCCTATGTCTTTACCTTTAGTCTCCGCTTAAATGTTATAGAAAAAAGACTTTCTCAAGTGACCCTGTATAAAATAGCAGCTGTTTTCCCTTTAACCTGCTTTTATTTTTCTCCAGAGCAGGTATTACTACCTGACACTGATTTGGTCATTGAAACTCCATACGCTCGTGTAGAGCTTGCTTGGAATGTAAGCTCCATGAGGGAAGGAGCCTTGTCAGTTCTGTTCATTACTATATCCTCAATGTAAGTGTCTAGGGTGTCTGGCACAGGTAGGGGCTTGATAAACAGGACTGAATAAATAAAGGCATGCTTTTGAAGTGACTTGTCCCTTTAGCACCTGCTCTGTGGGAGCTCCGCTTCTGCCGGTTGGTGTTCTTCCTTCCCCCGTGGTTGCTGTGCTCTTTTAGTAGTCACTGCTTTGTGCATGAATTTTCTGCACCGGGTGTCAGAGGTTAAGTGCTGGGCAACCAGCAGAGCTAGTAATTGGATCAGGTTCTCAGCTTTTCAGAAATGGCTTACCTCTGAAAAGCCCCTTTTCCTCTTTGGCCCTACTATGTAGTTTTGAAGTAGACTGAGACATGTAGTGTGAGCTTATTTTCTGAACCATTCTTAGTGACAGGTCTATGTGACATAGTCATGTACGTAATAAGTTAGAAAACATAAGATGCCTTAGAAAAACCTAACACTTTTTAAAATCTGCAGTTCTGGAGGAAAATGCTGGTGGTTGTCATTGGCGCAGAAGGAGAAAAGTACAAAAGAAAGAAAAGGGCAGAGGCTGATAGATAACCTGTGAAGAGCCATGTAAATGACCTCACTTCACAAGAAGAGAGTCTGAAAATGTGCAGAGTAGAGGAGATGCCAGAGACTGGGCCCCAGTCCCTCGATGCCTTTTGTGGAGCAGGAGCACCGGGCACATTGCAAGCCCTGTGCTACCTTCAGAATCTGGAAAGGAAACTTACTCTGCAACTGCTGTACTTTGGTCTCCAGGGTGAGTTTCTCCTCCTCTGACCTCTTTAGCTGATCTGAAAACGAAACAATGCAAACCATAATAGAAGAGCCTAAGACTTAATGAACTCAACCTGTGAGGATGGAAATTTGTAACAGGTACTATTCTTGTCACGGCCTCTGTGTCAAGTGGTAGTTGCTGTTTCTTCTACTTGTCTCAGTCCTGAAGAAGCAAACCAGAACCCAGGTACCATGGATTTTATCTGCATCGACAACGTGAGGTTGAGTTAGGTGTTGTGTTTGCGCGCAATTTGGTCCTTTCTCAGCTGACACACAGGCTGTGAAGGAAACCTTCACTATGCCTTCTGTTTCAACTGACCTTTCTCTTTCAGATTAGGAATGCAGCCTTCACACATTTGACTGATGTGGGAGCAGCTGTGATCCGGCTGAGGGATGGGCTGGGAAAGAAAGCTGATTCTCTAGTGCTGTGAAATTAACTTTCAGTCTTAGATAAGTAAAACAGCCCTGCCTTTCCCTCAAGGTAAAATGAAATGTCAAAGCCAACCAAACAAATGAAAGACTGAAGTCTTTCCACCCAGCTTCCTTTCTGTGAACTCACTCAGCCAGAGGCCTCCGAGGAGAAGGGTACCTTGTAAGTGCTGGGTATCTGAGCCACACAGGTCTCTGTCCCCCTGCAGGTGTTCAATCTTGGCCAGCAGTTCTTGGTGCTCGTTCTCCAAAAGTCGAAGAGCCTGGTTCATCTGAAGGTCTCTACTGTCTGCTCCCTGCAGGAGGAGGAGGGGCCGGCACAGAAACAGGTCAGTGCTAGGGTGGAGGCTGGGGCAGATCCCACGGAAGAGGAGAGTTGTAGAAAATTGGAGAATTTTACAGAGAGAGACTATTAGGGAAATGCAAAAGTAGGGGTTTTATTATTCTTTTTTAATACTTCCCTTTTCTCTTTTCCTCACGCATAACAAACTGCATTAGATTTATTTTATTTTTTTTGATATTCATAAGGGACTCATTTGGGTAAATGCCCAAATTAAGGAATACCAAATCATCACTTTTCTAGATGTCTTCACTAAACTTCTAGTACTATCATTTTTTTTGGTAGGGTCATTTTCACAAAGAATTAAGGTTAAAAAGAAAAAGACCTTTATAATAGAGTTTCCTCGTAGGTGATGGGAGGGAGAGAACAACAAAGATGGAGATGCGGGTACAATGCAGGGCCAGCTGGGTTCACTCCTTTGATGAGACACCTTGTCTCTTACCAAACTGTATTTGTTCCCTGCTTCAGTAAAATAAACTTTCGAGGTGGTTCTTCAAAATTCCAAACCAAGTAAGTAAAATCTACGAACAATAATAGCTATTATTTATTGAGGGCTCATATGTGCAGGACATTGTGCTGAAGGCTTTGCATGGATAATACCACTCGCCTTGCCGCAATCCTATGATACAGCTACTGTAATCCTCATTTTAGAGATGAGGAAACTGAGGTTTAGGAGGGTAGTTAATTTCTCCCGGGTAATGCAGATCGGAAATGATGGAACCCTTGATAATGCCAAAGACGTGGTAGGTTGTGTTAGTATTCAACCCTTAAGTAAATTAATGACATTCGTTCTGTGCTGGGAGTGGGCGTTTCTGAACTGGAGGCTCTCCTGGGAGAGGGCGCAGAGAGTGGGCTGGGATATGACCGTAGGCTGATGAATGTTCCAGCCCTTCGCATTTGGATGGTGTCATTCCAGTGTACACTTAGTTCGTTTGCCTGAGCAGTGCAGATGTCCTCGCTCAACTCAAAATTAGATTTCAAAGCCAGAACAGTGAGTCTGGTACAAAGCAGGCAGCGAATGAGGAACTGAAAGCCAGATGCTCTCAGGTGCCTTTGGGGCCCGCAACCCACCAGCAGCTTCTCTTATCATGGTTGTCACCAACCCCCCTTCCCCTAAACTCTGTCTCTTCCTCCCACTTCCCCTCCCTCAGGGCCTGGTACCTGTAGTTTGGACTGAAGCACGTGGAGTTGGCTTTCCAGCTCTTGGTGCTGGGTCCCCAGGGTCCTCCAGTCCTCCTTCAGCGCCTCGTACTGGCTCCTCCACTCTTCACACTTCTGCTCAGCCAGAGCCAGGGACCTCTGAGGGAGATCAAGGAAGAGGGTGGTACCTTGGGGGTCTCCCAGAGGCCCCCCGTCTCCAGTCCCGAGCATCGCGCAGCGCTCCCACACCTGCGTGCTCTGCAGCTGCTGCTCTGCGCTCATTTTCTCCTCCAGCACTTTCTGCAGTGACTCCTTGGCCTTTTGTTCATAGCTGTTTTTCTGATCTTCCATCTCCATTAGCACCTTTTTCATTCCCCAAGGGGAATATTTCTGTAAATTTGATGCAATTCAACAAACACACATTGAGGTGTATGCCAAATCCTGAGCTGGGATACAGAAATGAAAAGAATTTGGTCCTTGCCCACAGGGCAGAGACACCAGTAATCTGGTGGAGCTTTGTTTTCAAGCTGGAGGTGGGCAGGGAGAGTCCCTCAGGTGATGTGAGGGGTGAGTAGGGATAATAAACAGTGCCCTTGACATGCTGGGAATTGTCCCCTAGGCACTTGAAACCCAACATTTCCAAAGAGAAATCATCTTTCTAAACTGCTCCCTCCTCCGGGCTTCCCCTGTCTCAGTGCTCCTTCCCCCATCTCAGTGACCAGCGTCCTCACCCACCCAGTCTCCCAGGCTCTAACCAAAGAGTCATCTTGATTTCTCTCACTTTCTCCCAGTAAGCAGCTGGGCATTGACCCTTATCCAGTCAACCCTTCCTGTTCACACCTACTCCTCTCTTCCTCTACTGCCCTGTCCTTAGTTCAGGCTCTAATAATACTATTAGATGGATTAATGTAATCGTCTCGTCTCCTTATCTTCAAGACTTGCCTCCTGTCAAATTCTTTTAGTCCTGCAGCTGCAGGGTTCTAAAATGCAAGTCCGATCCTGTCCTGACCTGCTTAAATCTCAGTGGCTTCTCAGAATCCTCAGGATTAGGTCCAAACTCCTTGCATGGCTCCTACTTACAAGCCCAGACTTTCATTCCCAGACTTTCATTGCCTCTACCCAAGCCGAACTGCTTGCAGATTCTCTAAGCACTTTGCTTTATGGCCTTTGCATTTTCCCATATGGCTGCTTCTGCCTAGAGCATGCTTACCCACGCTTTTCACCTGATTGACTTCTATTCACGCTCATGATTCAGCCCAAGAATCATGTAAGTTCTGATAAATCTTGACTAACCATCTCCATCCCCCAACTCATTACAGATTAGGTAGCTTTTCTTAGTGTTCACATAGTATCCCCTGCATGTCTATCTTTACAGTCTGTGGACTCACCTGTCTGCCTTATGGGACTGTAAACCCCTTCAGGACAGGGGCAAGGAGCATGTTTTTTGTTTGTTTGTTTTTTGTTTTTTAATTTTTGTAGCTTCAGGGATCAGAGCAATCCCTAGTAAACTCAATTATTGTTTTAAAATTAATACATTTACATTTTAAAATTTCCTCCTGGCTCAGGGTCAAGAAAAGAGTAATTTTGTAAATTCACTGGGGGATCTTAACCTTCCTATGCCTTTTTCATTTTTATGCCCTGTGATTTTGAGGAAGGCAGACAGCTTTTACTGGGTAAGCAGTAGCCTAGATAATGCAGATTTAAGGATCAATGTGAAGTCGTTTCCATTTAGCTTGGGAATCATCTGAAAATTTGGACTTAAATGTGAATGGGCCTTATTTCTTGGAATTTTCATTAGAAAGCATATCCAGGAATTATTAGTTGAGGTTGAACATGGGTATGTCTCAGTTATTGGACCTAACTGGCCTGGTCACTGGCCACATTTATTCCCCATTGAAAATGAATGTGTTGGCATTCCGGATTACATGTCAATCTCTTATGACCGTGGTTGGCATCATTTAGTTCATAAGAATCTGACAAAGGAGGTCATAGTGAGAAAACAAAACTCGTAGATCAGCAAATCTATAGACTATGTAATCTCAGTTCTCCTGCAAGGCTCCACCTGTGTGGCCAGGTCCGCCTCATCTCCCTAACTCGAATGGAAGCAGTCTGCCTGCCTGCCTGCCTGCCTGCCTGCCTCCTCACCTAGAAACACATCGCTTCTCAAGTGTGAAAGCTGATTTCTTTCTGTCTTTTGTAATCCAAGATCAGGCCAATCGAGAGAGATAACAATGTCACAGGAAAGCCAAGAGTCGCAATTTTTTACTTTCTCCCTGGGATTGCTATGAGATAAAAGTTGCCCATGGAATGAAAACCATTTTGCAAAATTTCATTATAACATCCAGCTTATCCATTCAAAGGCTGGGACCTGCGCAGGTCTATCTGGGTGGTGTGAATCTTTACCAAGGGTCCCTCCCTACAATTCCAGGTATTCTCAAGGTTCCCCTGGAGCTGGCTAAGTGCTTGGTGCTGGGATTTCCTCCCAGGATGCAAAGGGAAGGACACTGGGAGAAAGGGAGAGGAGGACGGAGACAGGGTATGGACATATGGTGAATTGGGGATCAAGGTGAAAATGGCAAAGCCAGAACTGGGTAGTTAGGAGTAGGTGCGTCGATCTCTATCAGGGAGCATTTCTACAGAGAAAGATTGAGGTTCAAGCATTCTTTAATTCTAGATTCCTGGCCTGGAAGGGTCCTCCAGAGTGCTTACCTGGGTACAGGTGAATAGCTGGTTTTCTAAGGATCTCAGTTTGCCCTTCAGTTTGTCTTCATTAAGCTGTCCCTGGAACAAATGGGATGAGTTAATGAGTTTGGGCTAAAATATAGTGTACAAAATGTTTTGTTTGGTATTCCCAGCCTACTGCCTAGAACATGATCTGTGCTCAATGTTTGGAGAACTTAACTCTTTCAAGAGGTAGGGAGGAAGAAAGATGACAAAGGATGTTTGTGTAGAAGAGGCTCTTGTCCTCTTTTTCTAGAATAGGAGAAGGAAGAATCAGACTGGCCCCCAAAGTCCTCTCTGTACCTTGAGCTTCTCTATGAAATGGCTCAGGGTATCACAGCAGGGATCCAGTTGAAGGAACGTTTCCCGTAACCCCTCATTACCTCTCTCCCCTGTCTAGGCTCTTCTGTACTCCTCACCTTCTCTCAGTCTTATACATGGACCTTTACCTCTAAAATATAGACCAGTAAGGCTAACAGGGTCTCTCCTCCCAGGGGGGATATACATTCTCTCCTTTACCCACTGTTGTGCCCCCCACCAGCACCGCAGAATGTGACTATTTGGAGACAGGGTCTCTAAAGAGGTAATTAAGTTAAAATGAGGTAATTGGCGTTGGCCCCATTCCAGTGTGACTGGTGTCCTCATGGGAAAAGGAGATTAGGACATCAGGGTACCAGAGAGAGGAAAGACCATGTGAAGACCCAGGGAAAGGCAAAGGCAGCCACCTGCAAGCCAAGGAGAGAGGCCTTAGAAAAAGCCGACCCTGTCGACACCTTGATCTCAGACTTGTAGCCTCCAGAACTGTGAGAAAATAAACTTCTGTTGGTTAAGCCACCTAGTCTTTGGTATTTTCTTTGGCAGTCCTAGCAAACTAATATACTCTCTTCCCTGACACACACTCACACGCACGCACATGCACACACGACTCAAAATGAGAAATTCTTTAAGAAAGCAAGAAATAGAGGAGAGAGATTAATGCAGGGTGTGTGTGTGGTGGTTAGAGAGCTTTCCAGAAAGCCAGATTCTATTTCTTCATAAGCCGGGTCTGTCACGTGGCATCGTGGACATTCCAGGAGGGATGCTAATCTCAAGGCTGAAGGTGGAGAAGAGCCAGCAGATACCTTTTCTCCATTTTTCAGTATTTCAGCTGAATAGCTAACTTCCTCGCCGCTTTGTTCTGCCCTCCACTTATAGACTTGTCCCTTTCTCCCAGTTCGGGCTTTTGTTTTTCCAGCCCTGAGTTTGGTTTACGGTCGTGTATATGACAGGGTGTGGGGAGGGGAGGGTGCTTTCGAGAGCTAGTTTCCTAGAGAAAAGGCCTTGGGTCTCTGTAGGAGTAACCGATTTTCATATCCTTTTTTCTGGCTTTTTCCAGCCAGGCCCTGTAGGACACTGAGGTCTAGAAATTGCATCTTCCCTCAGGCCTGAGGCTCCAGGGCTCTTCTCAGTCAGGCAGCTTGGATGTTTCCAGCCCTCACAACAGTTCCGGTCTGTAACGGCCTGGGGCAGAGGAAGGAACTCTGTTTTGAGGTCTGTGCCCCTCTGCGTTTCAGGGCACCTGGGCTAGGCAGGAAGTGGTATCTTACAGCTCCTGTTTTGCTCTTGTTTGGCTGATTCTTCTAACCACGGGAGCCAGGGGGCGCCCCCACCCTTTCTGCTTCCTGTGTTACTCAGCTGGGCCTCGCAAAAGCAAAAGGCTTTGCCAAAAATAATTTTTCCAAGTGTCTCCTCCTATTAATGTTTTTCCTAATGTCTCGCATGAGAGCCGAGAGTCGGGAATTTGGCCTATGTGATAACCACAGGGTTTGGGGGCAGATGAAAGAGATGGACAAAGTCTTCCCCTGTCCTGGGCTTTGGAGTAACTGCTAGAGGGCTGCATTCCCCCCCAGTGGCCTGTCTATTGTCAACGCACAGACCCTGAAATCCGACCCCTTGGCACCCAGTCTCCTGCTTTAGATCTCCTTCGGACTCACCGTGCCGATTGCAGTCAAACCCACGGAGTTTAAGGTTTATCTTGCTATAGTTTTGGAAGAAAACAGCCAGCCCGAAGCAAAGTTCTTACATTTCTCCCAGTCTCCTACCCCTTTTGGGTAATTCCTCTCTCCTCCTCCCATAACTGTGGTTTTAATTTGATATTTGCCTCATCCAACTGTTTTTGTATTTTAGCCGCACCCTAGATTACTTTTCCATTCATGTTACAGTAGAAGACAATTTAGGATAGCCCTTTCAGTGGGATGAAGGGCCACCCAAGTCTGGGGTTTAAAATATCTCTTGTCCACAGCTCTGATTTCCCAGACTCCCCAAGGCAGGCAGGACAGTTCAGCCAAATTGTTGCAAATGGGGCGTTTAGTTTCCTGGTCTGAGCCCCAACGTGCCCCACATGAAGCTCAGTAGTACCGTATGTGGGGTGAAGCACCTTTTACAGTCCTATGGTGGACTTTTTTGGGCAATCGCACCGCTGGAGCCCAGGGCTCAGGGGACACAGTACCCCTATTTGGAAAGGGAGCAAGGCGGAGGCCATACACACCTGGTGCCGGTCTGAGGGCTTCAGCTCCTGCTTCTGCGTGGCTTTCCCCTGCCTCTGATCTGTTTGTTCTCCAGAAGCACGAGCAGCTAGCTCACCACACAGCCGACCCACACAGCTCGTTTCTGTTCTAGCAGAGGTGGCTTAGGACTTGCAGCCAATCCCCTGCTGCATTGTCATCTCAAGATCTCATTTCCACTTTGCGGAACTTAAAAACCCACTTGTGTCCTGCTCCTGTTTTTGTATTGCCCAGTGCTGAGAGCTCACTTTCTCTCCCGCCCGAACCGTTTCTGTTCAGAAGGTTGGAGTCTCAGTAGTGCCCTGGGGTCTATTGCATCCAAAAGGCCCAGAGTCAGCTTGGAGGTGGAGGCGATGGTGGGAGCCGATCCTGGCGGTTCTGACAGTTTGCACTGAGCTTTTCTGCATGTGAAATTCGAGATTCATATCAAGGATGCCAAATGGGAAAAATAAACGCCTGACCTGGGCCGAATGCCAGAGTTCCTATTCTGACCACATTCTCCCAGTTTTTTTCCCCAAGTATCACAAACTGGGGCTGTCCTTTCTTTGAAGTTGAGGCTTCCGTGGGAGGTAGAAGGTTGAATTGTCTTGTTTTGAGGGAAGCAAAAGCTATTAACTGAAAAGTATGAGACCATTTTTCTTAAAAACAGGAAGCTGGGGCGTTGGTAGGGAGGAGGAAGAGAAGGGTGAGTAGTGGGAGGGATGGGAAGAAGGGAGAGAGAAAAACCACAGTGGAGGAACCTCTGCTGGAGTATGGAGTGAAACTGCCCCTCTCGGTCTACCTGTCTCTTAACTCCCTTTCCCATTCCCACCTGGCTTGCTGTCATTCACGCTCCGATTGTGTCTTACCTGAGATATGAGTTTCACCCCCCACCCCTACGCCCCAGAGCCAGGGTCCTCATTGTTATCAGAGAACCTTTTAAAGCAGATCTCATCATTCACTTTCCATTCAGTTCCAGAGCTATAAATTGAGTTCCTTCTAAGGATGGGCCGGACATTGTAGGACTTTAAACCCACATGAAGCATAGTTCCGTTGCTACCCTGCTTGTCCTCGATAGCAGTGTTTCTCAAACCGGGTGTAATACAAAATCTCATGGATCTGTGATATCTGTGTTTTTCCTCTAAAATGGAGTCCATACATTATTTTAGTTTGAAATACCCTGTTAAACAGAAAAAGTTTAAACCTCATAATTCTAGAGACCTGTTAGGCCATTTCTGGTCTTAGCTTTGGAACTCTCCTGACGTGATCCCTTAATTTCAGCCACACTCTGCTACATGCAGTGCTTTGTCATACCTACACCTGTCATCATTCTGATTTCTTTACCTTTCTGCTTTTTCTTCCCCATCATCCTTCCCACTTCTGTCCTGGTAAACTCCTACTCATCCTTCATGACCCAGCTGAAATGGTGTCTGTCCCGTAGAGCCTACCCAATTACACCTCGAGCAGAATAATAGCTGTCTTCTCTTTAGCCTGTGTCACTTTGTAGACACTGCTGTTGTAGCTTTATCATGCTGTATTAGATTGTCTATTACATGTTTCTCTCTTCCTGGCTGGAGCGTGAGCTTTTCAGGAGTAAGGACTCTAGTCCTTTTTTCCCTTGTAACACAGAGCCCAGCACGTAATGGGAACTTATCAAATGTCTGTTGAATAAAGGAGTTAGACGAGATCGATTTAGTTCAGCACAGGAAGCCACCTGGCATGCACAGCTGTCTGCCCCAAGCTCCTGGTCTACTGATGGAAATGACTTCCTTAAATCAGGAACTTCGAACATAGATGCCTAAACCCAGGTACAATGACAGATGTGAGGAGGAAGGGCCGAGCTTGGGAAGTGTTTTACATCACTGCAACGTCTCAGTTTTGTTCCACACCCTTACGTTTCTCTGTCTAAGCACAAGCCGTCTATGTGGCAGGTTAGCTGTTCACTGAGGCCCGTGAGGTTGTGCGTTCTCTCTTTGCACCTGGTGCTTTATGCTCTGGTGGTGCCAAATGTCTGCAGCTCCCTGAACACACTAGTCTAGGGGTTTCAGTGTGGGGTCCTTCAATGTGGGAACCCACGAGACCTTTGCAAGGGAGGTCTTCCCTTTTCCAACTACAGATCTGAATGAAACCAAGTTTTCTTCATAAGCTTCAACCAAAAATGGAGTATTGCAGCACATTGACCATGGCCGTTTTCTGTTCAACCAGACATTGAAAAGATCTGCATATGTTTAAAGCAGTATTACTCCTCTCACTATTTTTTGAAAAATATACTTATTGTTTGTAAAATTATAGAATTCAGGTTAACGTAATGGATTTACTATTGTGATTTTTAAAGTAATATATTTGTATTAAACTTAAGATTACATATTAATTAAGATTAAATATATTAAGAGTCCTGTTTTAATTTCTAATATGGTAAATATAAAAAATTTTGGGGGGTTTCAAGAAATTTTTTAAAGAGTACAAAGGGGTTCTGAGATTAAAAAGTGACTCATTGCACAAGACAATATTGTGTCTCTTGGTCTTTGCCTGTGCTGTATGCTCTGCCTAGAGTATAGTATAGTACCTTCTTCCACATGTGCCTGGAAAATACTTATATAACTATAAATATTTCCCTGGTTCTCATATTCTCTAGAGTTATTCATTCCTTCTTGTATACTACTAAATCCTGAAAACATTTATTTCTTAAATCTCTGCATTGTTTAGGCATCTGTCTCCCTGACAAAACCACAAGCTCTCTAAAAGCAGGAACCTTGTCTAATTAATCTCATTATTTCCAGTGCTTGGTACAGAGAACATGATCTATGAATATTTGCTGAATAAATGGACTAAAATCAGGAGGTCTGAATTTTAGTTTCAGTTCTGCCTTTGACCATCAGTGTGATTTTGAGTAAGTCACTTGACTTCTCTGACACTTAGTTTTCTCATTGTCAAACGGAGAAAGTTAGACTAGCTCTCCAAGGCCCCTTCGCACTCTGACATTCATGTCTGGGCTGAGTAGTAGGTGTGTGCTGGCTTGGGGTTAATGTTGCTGTGAATTCATACAGAAATAGTTGACGTTTACCACACTCAGTAATGTTAAATGTACCAGATATACTAGGATCTTCTTTTCTTCCAACAAATTAAAAAAGGGGAATTCTTGCCCTTTTTGGTTCTGGGCCTTAAAGCGGGTCCCTGACACCTGGAAGGCAAGTGTGGGATGACCCCGGATTTAGCAGAGCCCTCCCATATGTTTATTGTCACCTGTTTGACCTCTAGGTCTCAGCACTGTCCCTTCAGTGTGGAGGAAACCTCTCCTCTTGCTGGGATGGTATGGAAAGAAGAATGAGATGGACACACTTAAAAGCCCGTGAGCTTTGTTCAGACTACGATTTCATTTCCATTACCTTCCAAGAGCTGTCAGAGGCCCGAATCAAGGTGGACAGTAGGTCTTGGAGAACCACCATTTTCTGTTTTAGAACCAGCTCCCTTTGTAGGGCCTCCTGGGGCAAAACACAAGAGGGTAAGATTCACCTAGAGGAGGAGGGAGTAGATGGAAGGAGGAGCTGAGGGGACAGTTCAGATGTTACTTACTTTGAGGTACTCTGAGAGCTGGATGATTTCCTGGAGAGAAAGAAAAAAGGTATCCAAGAAGATCTAGTTCTCCTAAAGTCCCAGGACATGGAACCAGAGCCAGGGTTGGCTTATGTAGAGTAAACTTTCTTTCTTGGTTCAGAGAGAGGCCCTTCAGCCCCATCCAGGGAGAAGGTGTCCCTCTATCCCAGCTGAGTTTATAATGGAATTCCCAGATGTCAGGTCTTAGAGGAGCTTAGATACCATTTAATTCAACCTTTCCAAGGTGAGGATTTTCTTACCTTGTCTAGAACTGCAACTCCACAACTGGGAAGAGAGGAAACAAAACAAAAATGACAATGGATCAAAGAAAGCAGCACCATTGGGAGGCAGTGGGTTGGTTCCTTCTCTAATCTCTTCTGAAGAGCCAAATGGGTGAGGAAGGCCTTCCTCTTAATTAAGGTGGACGTGGAAATTCATCGTATCCCCTCTCTAAGTGCTGGGTGAGGGTATTCAGGTAAAAGCTTAGAAGAGAGGAGTGGGCGGGATGCCAGAGAGTTGGAGTCAGGAGCATGAAAGGTACTCACTTGGTTTGCTGACTGGCATCATTCTTGGTTGTTGGCTGCACTGCTCTTTCCTTTGTCTGAGTCCCTGAGAGATAAAGTGAATCAGAACCCATGGGGGAAGACGTGGGGGAAGTGGGGAGGGATAGGGACTCTCCACTGCCAGCGCTCTGGGACTGACGAGGCAGGATTCTCTGCAGGCCCCAGTGAAGGAGGGAGACTCTGCTCTTACCACGGTGATGTTTGGGTGGCTTCTTGATGGGAAAGTCCCGTGGTGGGAGGCCCCCGGCCTGAGAGGGGGGGTGATCAGCCAGATCCCTCCAGATGCCTGAGAGAGGGTGATGCTGGGTTGGAAAGGCCTCAGAGCTGGTCCCTGACACCTGGAAAGCAAGTGTGGGATGCTGGAAACCTAGAGCCATTTAGAATGGGATTCTCAAGCTGATTGCAGAAAGATGAACCAATGACCAAGTTTCAGGTCTAGAAAACCGAAGCAATCCCTTCAAGCCTTCAAAGCTACAAGGTTATTTGCTCTTGCCCTCCCTTGACCTGGCTGGCAGGAATGCTCCTTCTCAGGCCAGGCAAATTGAGCAGGGCTTGTCTCCAGGTACACTCTCTAGAATCCCTGATCTATCTTGTTTGGTCTCAGCCACTTCCACAGCCAGCATGGTGATATGGGAAGAGAACTGGTCTGAGTGGGGAGTGAGGGGACCAGGGATTAGAGCCTGCCTTTTCGGGGTCTTGTCTCCTCTCAGTGTAATGAGTTTGGAGTGGATGATCTGTAAGGTCTTTTGCATATTCTAGAGATGGCTTCCTTCTTCCTAGTAATAGCTGGAATATCGTTGAGGCATGTATGAAGAGAAGGTAAAATAGGGAGTTGTAGGGAGGGGTGTAGTAGTAGTTGGCACAATTTAGTCTGTTCTTTTAATATATTCTTTTCACACACTCAAAAATTCTATGCTTATAAAACTAAAAGGATAAGAAATACTTGTGGAATCTAATCATGGGGACAGACTCAATCTCAATAAAACCTTAGTTGATAGGCTCAGGTGAAGTTCTTTAGTTAATTGTGTTTCTTAATCTTTTTCTCCTTAATTTTTTTTTTTCAACAAAAGCATTCAGCAACCTTCTTGCCTTAGAAAGTACACAGTTGGTTTTATCTTACAGTTGGGCTCAAGGATCATTTTTCTGAACAGCACCTCCTGTTGTGGACAGCAGATCTCATAGTTAAGCCCTGACCCTGAGTGGGTCACGATGCCGGGCATTTGCAGGGAGTGTCGGCATGCTCACAGCACGGATGTGAAGACACAGTAGTTTGCTGGCTGAGGTCATTTTAACTTACCCTGGTTTTTGCCAACACTGCTTCTTCCCAGGCCAGGTTGATGGGCACTCTAAGAGTTACTTAATCTTAGAGGATTTATAACCTCAGAGGGACCACAGAGAGCAGAGGTGAAGAAGCCAGAGAAGGCTTCCTGGACCAGATGAGGCCTTAGCTGAACGAATTTAGTGGAATTGGAATGGCCCAAGAGAAAGAGAGAAGGCACCCACCTCACAGCAGGATAGAGGAGAGAAGTGTGTGTGTGTATCAAGGGGGCATTAAGAAGATTGGCCCGTGTACCTGGCATACAATAAAGTGATGGATGAAAGAATGCTGTAGAAGATACGTATATTTTGCCTAAAGTTAAACTGGCATTAGGAATTAGCTATGGAATCATTTTTAAAATTATTATTTTTTCTCCTATGAGGCAAGTGCAAAACAAAAAAGTAGCTAAATAAACAAACAAAACACACAACATCAAAAATCTCTGAATGAGCAAGTGGCTAAAGGGAGACTTTGCTATATGACTGAGAAAGAAGGGACTCAATTCAAATAACTTTTTAGTGACCTTGAGCCCACTTACCCCCTTGACACCCCCTCCCCTGAAAGCAGTGTATCCCTCGACACGGCCCACCTGTTGTCTGGGGGAAGGGATCCTGTTGGCCCAAGACAGAGGCTTCCTGAGTTCAGTTGCCTGGCCTGGCCTCCTGGAGAAACGTTGCTCCTGGGCCCGGGAGCTCCGTGCTTTGTCCTCCTCCTCCACCTCCAGGTTCCTTCTCCTGAAGAACTGCTGCTGTCGGGCTCTCTGGAGATGTTCTTTTTGCTGGGTCCTCAGCACCTTCCCTACCTGGCGGCAAGTGGTCACATTGGGACGGCAGCGACGGCTTTCACGGGTCTCCTGCCGACGCTCACACTTGGCCTCGTAGCTCTCGGCCCACCAGGCCAAGCCAGGGGAGGGCCTGGGGTCTGGGCTGATCATGATGATCTCCTGAGCACCTGTTGTGCTTGGCTTCCAGTTCCTGGAATAGCTGCCTGGGCCTGCCAAATGCCAAGAGGGAGGAGTAAGGGAGGGGTCAAGAGATGGGCAGAAAAATGACTATCTGCCTCGACAAGGGGGCAGAAATAGCACATACGTGTGGGTTGAAAACTGAGGGGGTTTTGATGTCAAATTGGGAGTCAAGACTCCTGGATCTAGTCTCTCTGCTAATTTCTACTTTTCTCTGGCCTTAGCAAAGTGTCTCCCCCTCTGCGAAGTGGAAAGGTCTTTCTGGCTGCCACTTCTTCCTTGAACCAAACATCTCACCCTGCCTCTAATCAGGGGACCATGAGAAATAATTGATAAAAATCATCGAGAGCGTGTAACCTTTTGGCCGGCAGGGATGTATTCATTTTCCAGGGACTTCTAGAGAGTCAGTTAAATTGGCTCCCTGTTCCCAAATCTAAAGGAAAAGCCAGCACCTTTACTGCTCTCTCAGCCCAAGTTGTTACTAGAATGGATGAATGGCCTGGAGGGATAACCAGACCCCCCAAGGTGCGGCCAGGCCTGAGACCAACATCACTGCTTTCTTCTTAGCTCTTAGCAGCTTACGTGCGCCTGGCCCTGGGCATGGTTCCCGAGGAAACCCCACCCTAATTGCTCCAGTCATGAATTCCAGACATTGGCCCATTGGCATTCCACTCAGCCCAGGACTGGGTTCCAACTCTCAGGTGCAGGTCAACGCGAATCGGTATAGGCCAAGCACCTGCCACAAGCCCAGTGCTGGCGAAACCTGTTTCAGAGCTTCCAGCTTCATCACTCTCCAAGCTGAGGGCTCTGTTTTTTTGGAATCAACCCCCTGTCAAAGCTAAGTATGGTGCCAAGTCTGCTTTCCTTAGCCCAGACACAGACTGTGCCATCAAAACCAGCAGCCACATAGATTACACCTCAACAAGGCTATTGCAAGTGAAAATGAAACAAAAACAAAAACAGTAACCAAAAGTCCCCTGGTCTTTGTGTAGAGGCCACACTTTGTGCCCCCTTTTCATGGCCTTTCCAGCTACTCACATAACCCTCAAATTCTATTTTCTTCTCTGTGTCCTTTTCTCTCAGACTCTTCCTTACCTACCTTCTGCAAATCGGTTTATTCTCCTAGAACCCTCTGGTAGCTCGGTTGAGTTGGGTGCTGGGCTTGGCTGAGCTGGGTCCTGAGCACTGGAAATTCTGTGCCCTGCCTCCATTGGTCACCGGAGCGACTGGGAGGGAAGAGGGACTCCCCCTTACAGCTGCCACTTCTCTTGGTGCCACAACCTTACTACCCACTACCCTGGGAACCTTAGTTCCTGGGTAGGCCAGAGAAGGGTACCTCATCTTCACCGACAGCTCAGCTTCGCCGGCTCTGGCCCCTTGGGCTTATTTATAGGCCAAGCTGATGCAACAGGTAGCAGCCTCTCTGCCCCTTCACTGGAACTTCGCTGCCCCTCTGGCTCAGTCCGGAATTCTCTGGAATTCTCTGTGGGACTCTTGCTCTCCCTCTGATCACACCGCTCCTTCTCCAGGGGCATGGGTGGACTGGTCTCTCTCCCTGAGAAGGGTCTTATGTGGTCAAGCCCTGTATGCTCTCACCTGCCTGACTCTCGAGGCTTGGCGGGCACACTCTGATCTTCAGCAGGGCTGACCCCAAGCAGAGCTGTGAGGTCGTCCATGCTTGTCCTCTGGCCCTATCCCTGGATCGCTTCCACTTTCTTTAGCCTTTTCTCCTCACTCTGTAGGGGTCTCCTGACTTCCCGCTTGCCACTTTCTGTATTTAAAAACCTAGATAAGGACCTAAGAGGCCCATTCATATTAAGTTATAAGGACTGGATGCAGGAACTAGAAACTCCATGTCCAGAATCTATACCGTGCCATCCTATGCCACAGCCCCTGGCTATTCTGCCATGGATGGGGAGGTGAGGGAACCCTGGCTCTGGGCTCAGACTGTGCGGCTTTATGTCCTGGCTCTGTGCCCTACTACCTCTGTGCTTTAGAACAAGCTATTAAATATCTCTAAGCCTCAGTCTCCTCATTTATAAAATGGAAAGCTACCTCATAAGATTATGAGGATTAAAGAGAAAACGCGTGTTAAGCATCTGGCACATAGCACACAATAAATGTTAACTTTCTGTAATAATAATGAACTATGATCCTGTCCTGCTGATCTTGGATGCTGAAGACTCGGTGCTATGAGACAAAGGTCCCAAGCTAACAGCACTCCCCGGACCAAGAACGCCCCATCCTCTAGTCCCCTGACCCCTTCTCTCTTTGAAGGGGTACAGTTCACCGCATGGGGAGGTGCTGACCTCAGCCTGTAATCATATTTACTATTCTGGTTCATCTGACCTCTGGGTTTGGGCCACAAGGAGAAAAGATTTCTCTGTGGTCTGAGCACAACCATCTTCTCAATTAGGCCTGGCAGAAAGATAAAGAAGAGACGGGGGGTGAAGAACTGGTGTCCAGCCTGCCTGCATCCCACTATTAAACGTGGGATGCCAGGTCCCGCGCGGTTTGGCTCCAGGTGAGGCGGAGGAGGTGGACCCCTGGTTATGGGGAATCCTTCCACCGTCTCACTGAGAGAAGAAAGGGCTGTGGGGAGGAGACGAGAGAAGATTCTTCTGGACTCTACCGGGCTGTCTGTGCTCGTCTGCTGGAACCCTCGCTGCCGGCTCTGCTTCCTCAGGGGCAGATGTTGGGGCTTGTTACCTTAGCAGGGAGTTGCAGTAGAAATGGCTCCTCAGAGAAGCGGGGCATTCCTTGGCCCCCACGGCCTCACAGCTGGGAGATTTGGTGCAGACAGCTGAGTTGGATCATACCAAGCTTTCTGGGGCAGCTTGGCTATCTTGATTTGCTTAAACACAAGAAGCCATATGGGATGGCTGACTAACAGGAATGGGCTGTAGAAGAAAAAGGAACTGGTTCCTATGTGGTTCAAGGAAAGGTCACTGGGCCACTGCCTGGGCTTTCTGGCATCTGTGGGGGGCTCCTTGGCAGTATGACAGGGCCCAGTTGGAGCTTGGAGGAGACATACTGGCTAGGGGAAGTTCTCCGCACTGCCAGAGAGGGAAATCCAGGTGCTGCCTCTCGCCTGACAGTGGTTTGTCGCTGCCTCTCTAGGTCTCTGCTCCTACTTCCTGGCTGTGTGTGTGCAGCGAATGGCTTCCTGCACGGGCCTGGCCTTCCCAGGCCAGAACTCTTGGTGTGAGCCGAGAAGGGTCTACACGTAAGCTGCTGGGAAGGCAGCTTCTTGTTTTGGGAATTCCTGCTTTGGAGGAAGTGTAAAAGATTGGTAAACTAAGCCTCTGTCACTGGGTAGCCTGAACCCTGTCATTCGACTCACTCCTAATCTAATCTGATGGATGGAGCGTGGAAGCTGTACCGCTGGGCCGTGGCCAGTGGCTCTGAAAACGAACACAGCGTGATTTCTTGGTTACCCAACACCCAATGCTCTTAAACTATTCCATCTGCTCTTGTGTCTCCCCTTCAGCCCAAGGAAGCTTGGAGCGTCTTCTGTCCCACCCTAGAGTCGGAAGTCCCCAACCTAGACGCAAAAGCACATCCTCCTCAGTTACCTCTGGTCCCAGGCTCCAACCCAAGCGGCTCAGGAAAGCTTTCCAGTTCCTGGGCAGATCTTGGTTCTGGTCTCAGATGGGGCAAGACAGCAGTCGAATAAAGTGCAAGCTCTCAATCCGTGGCTCTGGGCCCCCTTAGCATTTCCCTTCTTGGTGCTGTGTTTCTTTTTGCACAGAAGCCTTGCTGAAACAGGAAACAGACAAAGCCGCAACGCTTGCTCACCCAGTTCCCCTCTCTTGCTCTCCGGCACAATCTGAGTGGGCCCCTGAACCCTTGAGGCCTCCAAGGCTGGGCTCAGGAGCTCCTCCCTGAGGTGGGCACCCCGGCCATCCTTTTTCTTGCTGTTGGATTGGTCTGAGCTCTTGGACAGTTTCAAGTCAATATCCCTTTCCAGGAGTAGGCAAGGATGGGTCGGACATAAACCTCGCAGTATCTGTTAGGGGGAAAATGCCTTTGACCTAGAAGAGATGGTCCCACTGTAGGCTTTCACGTACATCAGGTAGCCCTCTGTGTAAGGACTTTCTCTTTAGTTACCTCTTCTAAGTCCTGGTGTTGTAAAGAGTTTCTTCTCTTCGAAGTACCTGGTGTCTTTTTCAGAATTCTGAAATGAAGCCAGCTCTGAATTTGCTCCTTTCTGAAGCATGGGGGGTGGTGGTGGGAGGCAGTGTGAAAAGGTGGTTGGCGGGTGGCTGGGGAATGAAGGGAGCAATAACAGGCAGAATCTTATTAAAAATTTCCTAGTCAATTGGACTAGGAAATTTGGAGAAAAGCTAAAAGGAACTGATCTGTGTGCATTACAAAGAAACTATTATAAATGATATAATTAGGGAATTTCCAATAAATTCAAGGATAAGATGGTGGAAAGAGAACCGGATTAAGACAAGTTAACCGAATAGTTTTGTAACCTCGTGCCAGTCACCCTGTCTGAATGGTCCATTCGGTGGTTGGATGATTTATACGGCGCCTATTAATTCTAAGGCTTGACACATGTAAGACACTTAATGAGACTTTTAAATAGCTGTGATAGCACTTATTAACATGTGGGAAGTATGTCACTATCTTCCCCGTTGCCTACTACTTCCCCCATTCTGTGAGAGAAAAAGGACAAGAAGTAGGCAGTGGAAAGTACAGAGGATGGACTTTTAAGCATTAGAGCCAAAGGCAAATGACATTCCATCAGGATGAGAGACAGTAGCCCAAGATCTTGTGTCTGGAACTTAACATCTGGAAATGAGAATGAGTAGTGGACAGAGGAGTTGGGGAGCCTAAGCTGGGGAATAAGAAAATTTTATTGTCATAGAAGAGGGAGAGGTTCTGGGAGTTTTGGACAGTAGAGCACAGGAAAGGACAAGAAGTTATAATTGCAGTTCCTATGGACCAACTCTCTAGGCTTCACTAAAATTCAGAAAGAAATGTGTATGAAGATCAAAATCCATTTTAGGGCTATGTGCTCAATGGGACACTACACGTACATTTATTGGGGATCGGAGAGGTTAACAGTGTGCTCAAGTTCATGCAGGTTTGCTTGACACCAGAGCCTGAGCTCAGAACACTGTGCTCTGAGAATAGTGTAATTAATAAAGTTGCCATACTTGTCTATCTGTATGGAGAGAAAAAAAAGAGAAACACAAACAAGCATATTGTGCACACACACACACACACACACACACACACACACACACAGAGCGCACGCGTGAGCACATGCCCTGGAAATAGAGAATATACCTTATTTTCAAATGCTCATGAAACATCACAAAAATTTAATAAATTGATATAAAATTGATATAATCATATTGATTATAAAGCAAACCTTTGTACATTAAATCAGGTTGATCTATTATGACATAATTCTCTGACCATAGTACAATGCAACTGGAAATAAATAAAAAAAGGATAAATAAGCACTTCAACTTCAGTTTCCTGGGGAAAAAACCTCTCTTGGTTTACTCTTGACATATAGAGGAGACCAAATCTGCAATTAAGAGAACACTGAACCACCTAGGAAGACCAGGTGCCGTAGGCATAGGAAAAAAAAAAAAAGAGTACACCGAAAACAATGCTAACGAGAACATTAAGGACAAAATCTGTGATGTATGGCCAAGGCATGACCCAAGAAAAATTCAGCCTTAAATATTTTCATTACTTAAATAAAGAAGATTAAAAATAAATTTGCTATTTATTTTCAAACACGTTTTTAAGAAATGGTCAGAAAAACCAATGGAAAGGAAGTGAGAATAAAAAGAAGGTACAAGGAGTAACCGATATAAGTTAGAATTAAGAGTAGAATCCATAAATACATTCAGAAGCTGGTTCGTGTGTGTGTGTGGGGCGGGGAGAGAGGTAGAAATACCAATACAACACAAAACTAATAAACTACCAGCTAGTCAAATCAATTAAAAAAGAGAATGCACATCTGTAAAAATTTATAAATGAGACATGGAAAACTACCATAATACAGTGGAAATGAAAATAATTTTAGAGGCATTTGTATAACTGCCAGTGTTTTGAAAAACGGGATAAAAGGGATTTAAGAAAACTCTGAGTTACCAAATGAAGCTCAAGTAAAGATATGTAGTTTAATCATCAGCCTGCCTCTACCTGAGGGCCCCTTTCCTCCAGTATGGGTTAGTACAGACGAGAATTTAGATCAGTCTTGAGGTGGTCATCTGGCATTTACTGGCCAGCAGTCTGTGCTTCTCATCATTTCCACGTCCCTTTGTTGATGGTTATATCTTTGAACTTTGGGATGTTGTCTCTTCGATAGATCCTGGGCCCTCTATGCATTCCCATGAGGGAGTAGATAAAGGGTAAGCGACACTTTGCTTTATAGTTCTGTTGCTTTACTCTTCACAATAGCACACAAGCATGGATGGAATTATCAGATTTTATTGTAGGGTTGGGATAACTAGGAGACATCCTAAATATAAAAGGAAAAAATTTAAACTGTATGCGAATGTCTTTTCTTATACTCCATGAGACAGCACTAAGACGTTAAGTCCTGTATGGGTGCTGCTAGTTCTAATCTCGTTCCCTCTCCCACCCTACTCGATGGCTCCTGTCCATCTTTTGGGGAAGGACAACCTTGCCCATACAAGTTGCTCTTGCTTTAGAATCTTCCCCTACACTCCCTCCAGTGTTTTCTTAGCAGTACATTCCTTAGGTCTAAGTTATTCATTCTAGAATAATGCCACAGACACTTTTTTTTTTTTTTAGGCGAGGCAACCCTTGATTGACCTCACAGGTTGCAAGGACCTTGTCATCTTACAATCCCTTATTTTTTACGCCTACAGCACCTGGTCTTCCAAGGTGGTCTCCCATCCACATACTGACCAGGCCCGACCTTGCTTAGCTTCCACGATCAGACGGGATCTTGTTCAGGGTGGCATGGCCGTAGACCCACAGACACTCTTAATAGCATAGTCCATGGTAGCCCTGGCACTAGTTTTAAAGAAGGTAGCAGAAGTGGGTGGTGAGGAAAGGGTGGGCATTACTTAAATACGTTTCGGTTCAAGGTCTCCTCAACGAGTAACTTGCAAACTCTCCTTGTTAGTCTTCTAGCTGGGAACTATCTAGTCTGATGTCCACACAAACATCCCAAGCACAAATATTCATTCTCAGGCGTGAGAACTGGCTTATCACTAAAAGCCACATTATTTATTTAAAAACAAAATCTCATGTAAATTACCGGGCTACCAAAACCCATCATTTACCAAAAAATTTAAAATATAAAGATTCCATTCATTAAAATATACTTCCACTTACTTTACTTCATTTATACATTGTTTTTCCATGATGACCTGGGCAGCCAGAACCATTATTTTTGTCTTAAGCCAAGATTGCTGAGGGCTACAACAATAGTAACTGAAATCACGTTAGCACTCCAATTCTGGAAATGTCGGCTTTCTAGTGAATTAGGTTATCTAATAGTGTTACTCTCTTTCTGAAACTGGCAGTTTTCCTTCCTGGTTAAATGCATTTCCTTCTGTAGCCTCAGTTCAACTATCCCAATGATTTCACGGGTGGCCTCACATTCCAAACTGAAATATCCTCCAGAGCCTTTTTGGTACATTTTACACATTTCTACACTAACCTTCCAATCTACTTTATATTCAGCTCAATCTATTTTATATTCAGCACTATCTATTAACAGAGACTATTTAAATTAATACAGTAAAGTCGAACCAAAACTGATCTCACCCAAGTGCTGCCATATTGGATTGCTGTCAGCCTCTTCTGCAGAGAGCACTGTAAGAGCTTGCTTTGCAGCCCTGAGTGGCAGCCTGGGGCAGTAGATCAGCGGGACACTTGGAAGTAGGATGGGATTGGAAGCCTGATGTTGCCATTTACTCCTGTTTTAGTTTTGTAAATTATCTAACCTCTTAGCATCTCAGTTTTCTTCTCTGTAAAATGGCTATAATGGTAATATCTACTCTAAGGGGTTACTTTAGGATTCATAACATAAAATTATAAAGTACTCAAGGAATGTTAGCTATCATGGTTGTTTTAGCAACACCTGCAATTTGGAGCATCTGCCCTTGTCTTATTAATGATTATGATGAAATGGATCCTCTCCTGGACCTGCAGTTGTATGAAAATGAGCAAGTAGTTTCAGTGAATTGGTACGTTTGATATAATTTCATAACTTTATTTATAGGATAAAAATCATTTAAAAGTATCACTTTGAAAAGTAATAAACACATGGAACTTCTCCAGCCATGGAATGATGGCAAAAGTTAAATCATGTAAGTTTTTAAACCCATCCAACTATAGTCAACTACTTCTATTTAGAATATGTGTCACACTACTCTATATGGAAGAAAATATTTGAGGTGCCTCACAGTGTCCCCTAAAATAAGATTTTTGTAGGCCATTTGACTTATGTTTTATATCAGACCAAACCAAATGTGTCTTTGAAATAAACATTGGAAATCATAGTAGCACCTACCTCACAGGACTCTTTTGAGAATGAAACGAGTTACTATTTATACAGTAGAATAGTACCTGAACATAGTACTATGGGAGAGTTTGCTAATAAATTGAAGTAAAAAACCAAATCACTCCACTGTGGTGATGCTCTTTTTAGTTTTTGCATGATGTGATTGACCATTTTATGCATATGGTGATTATATTGAGGAATTAATTGTATTTAAATGGAGATCTGGTCATTTATAATGTTTAGCTTTTACAGACACTGCTGCAAATGAGCATCTCTGTGCATGCAATTATGTGTTTTTCTTCTTTTAAGATATTTCCTTTAGGATAAAATGCCCAAAGTGGATATGCTTTTGTGAAGAAGCAGCTTGGTTCTGATGAGAGAGTTTTGCAGGAAGTGGGCAGCAAGGTTTGGGCTAGGGTTTAGGGCATTGCTGGAGATGGCCAGGTCAGGAGAGCCCCTAAGAGGTGGGGGGACGCTCCCAACAGCCCGAGGGCTCAGTGCTGCTGGGTGCTAACAGAGAGGCAAAACCGGGGTGGTGTGTTGAAAAAGAGTAAGGGGCTGGAATGCAGTGAAATGACTTTTAGACCCATGTACCCCTCTCCCAGGAAGTGTAAAGTTGTTTTGTGCCCGTGGGTCTCCTGTTTTCTCTAAAGCCTTACCCGGTATTAGGGTCTGTGAGCTCTTTATTTCTCGAACCTTGATCAAGTACTTTATACGTGCCAAGGTCTGCATTCAGTAAATTTGGAGTGTGGTGAACTCAAGAGATGGACAGATAGAAAATTATAGAGGCACAGGAGCGGGTAGGAAAACGGCCATCCCAACCTTGAGGAGTGGGCACTGGTGGAAGGGAAGAAACTCTTCCTAGAGGGGGCCATGGTGGAGGTGAGGCTTAAGGGATGAGCAGGAGTTAAGCAGACGATGGGGAGAGTAAGAGCGCTCTGGGCAGTAGAGGTGCTCAAGGCCTGGTGGGAACAGCAGGGTGCACTGACCAGCAGTACTGCATCCGTGGGAATCAAAAGCAGGGCAGGTGGACTGAGATGTGGCTGGGGAAGTAGGCAGGGTCCTTGCAGGGTCCATCACTTTACAGTTTGGATTTTTTCCGTACCATTTAACCCAAGAATGGCTTTGGATATATGCCAGCCTCCACTCACAGCCAAGAATCTGTCTTGATTTCTCTATACCTTTACTTTTCTTTTCCCGCGAGGCTCAGAGCACCTTGCTTTTGAGGGTCACCACTAGCTGTCGCTATTGAATTGGACAGATCTATCTCCCCAGAGCTCAAAGCTGATGGTGTCCTTGGCTGCTAGAGGCCCTGCCAGATGCCTGAGTCCCATCCCGCCTCCACTAGGTCTGTTCATCCGCCCTAAGCGGTGACTCACAGGCAGGCACGCTGTGAGGAGACGGTGGTAGCTCTGGAGTAGAGTAGAACGTGGGCACGAGTTGGGGGAAGAAATTGTGGTGAATGCAGAATGCCACTGGGTGGCGCTGCCACCCCTGACGGCAAAAAGGAGGCCGGTGAAAAGGAAGCCTTTGATGAGGAGGACAGCCTTGCCCTTGGGTTCTGGCCTGGCGAAGCTTTTCATCCACGCTGTTACCGGAGTTCAGGGTGCCACAGGACTGCTCAAGGGCAGTGTCAGGGAGGTTCCAGGTCAGCCGAGCACGGCACAGGGAGACACGCCAGCACTCTTGACGTTTCCTGGGTCCTTCAGACCTCACCGGTGTGGGTCTTCTGACCTGTTCCCAGTTTCCATCCTTTGGTTCCAGGTCATGCAATGTACCAATGCGTGTTTCCTTATCCTCCTTTCCAGAAACTCCCATCTCCAAAGCCTCCCCAACTCTGTGGATTTTCACCTGTCCCTTTTCTTTTTCTTTCTTTCTTTCTTTGTTTCTTTCTTTCTTTTTTTTTTTTTTTAGAATCCATTTATCCCCTCTTGTTTCTCCTGTGGCATTACCATTGGCCCTACGTCCATGTCCTCACCCCCTGTGTTCTGGTTCTGCGCAGACTTTTTCTACTTTCATAGCTTTTTTTCCCCTGTGGGCTTTGGGGTTCTAAGTCCTGTTTTACCTTTTTGAAAATTCTCTTTTCTCATTTGTCTTATCCTTTCACATTTGTCCTGTTCCCATTCCTGTTCCCCCAACCTTGACCCCCCTTTAAAAACGAGAGAGAATTCAGACACGTTCTAAGTCTAGATGAAGAACTTGTAAATTTAGAGAACTTAGGTAAAGAATTGCCGAGAGGAGGGAGGATTTAGCATTAAGGGGTAACCTGCCTTTCTCGGCATTCTCCACGAACTGGTGACCCTCAGGTGGGATGAAGACCTAGGGTCACCTCAAGTGAGATGGTGACACTGAGGCAGAGGTGCTGGAGACCACGAGCACTGTATCAGGGTGGCCAGTGTGTTTTCATTTTTCTCTTAACACTGCAAATCAGTTCGGTTTGCACACCTCCCTTGAGAAATTAAGGGATGCTTCTGGGACCTGATTAGCGTATGTGTCTCAGTGCTCTGGACTGGGCACTAATGAAGAAGAATGTGGATTCTTGACAAATTTCCTGGACAGGAGCCAATGCCAGTGGGGTAATGGATTCTAGCCTACATGTAGCACCCGGAGTGGAGAACAGGCTCTCACCCTCAGTTGGCTGGTAACGCAGGTCCCAAAGAACTAGATGCTAGCATAACATGTGCTGACTTCTTTCTCTACCACGACTTCAGAACCATGGTCTCCAAAGCGGACATGTCGGAGGAGCTGCTGGGGTGTGGGGAGAAAATATTAGAATTTCTATTTATTTTTTATCTTGTCTTTTTAAGATTTCTATTTTTGCATACGTTCGATGTTAGTGTTACATGCATATATTATATAAATAGTAACTAGAGATCTCTTAGAAATATATATGCCTAGTCATTTTTTAACGAAGTGTGTGATCAAAAGTTTTGAAGAGCACTCTTCTGGCGAATGTTTGATGCTTTGGGTCTGAGATGCTGGCCCAGAGCAGTCCAGCTGAGGAGAAAGGCCCAGCCTATGTGGACAGACTTGGCAGGGAGGTGGGACTTAACCATCTTTGGGAGGGAGCTCTCCAGGAACAGCAGTTGTGATGACTGTCCCTTGTGCCAATGTGAGTCATCGCCTCTGAGGTCACCTCAAGGGCTCCCTGCTACATGATAGCTAGGGCCATTCATTGCATTCTTTACTGAGAGGCGGGAACCATAGTTTCTTAAAGGGAAATGTGAAGAGGTGGGAGGCCTGGGGAGGGGCCTGTGACCAATCAGGACCTTGCAGATGGTAAGTGGGAGTGGATCCTGTCACCCTGATTAGGAGCCTGACAGCTTAGAAATTATGTCCTTCTGCTCTGTGTATGTTCTTGTTTCTGTCATGATTTATGTTTATGACGAATACTTCTGGTTGCCTACCAGAGCCCTTGGCGGGTGGGAATGTGCTCCATTTCTCAACCTCTCTTGAAGGAAGGAGTGATCACATGACGTGACTCTAGCCCATGGGTTGTGAGCTGAAATCCTGGATGGGGCTTCCCAGTTTGCTCTCAGTCAGGGGTCAAGTCATCTATCATGTATCTTTTGCCCATTACATTCCTGAAACACAGTGTGATGCAGAAGGTGGAGCAGCTGCCTTGTGACCGCACAGCCCCAAGGAGGATGATGGATAGTTGAGTGGAGGGACAGAAGGAGCCTGGCTTTGCGAGGCCCTGGTCTACCCCTCCTGGATGTTTTGCAATGGGAGGATAAGAAACCTCTACTTGATTCAGCTACTGTCAGTGGGTTTTTCTTTTATTCCCAGGGGAATGTTGTGCTAGCAAACATGACAGTCAACTTCAGGACTCGCTGACACTTTGGTTAAGACTCTTGACTTCATGCAAGATGCTGACACCTTGAGAGGTGAAGGATGTGAGCATCTCTGTCTTTGGGAGCCTTGTTTCTCCTCTTTCCCTGGCAATGGTAGAAACAAGCTGTCCTGTTACTTTCAAGTCCTTGGAGGAAGAGAGAGGCATTGAGCTAGGCCTTTAAGAATAACTAATTCTGTCAGGAATGTGGAAAGTGGAAGTCAGGGTGGTGTGCCTGAGCTGGTTGTACAGGTTTGAGAGAGCTGATGGTGACTATCTCTTCTAATAAACATTCAGTGATGGCAATTGGTGGGTGGGAAGTTGGCCCTGGTGAGAGTATTTACAGCATGGAAGTAGCAAATATCAGAAATCAAAGTTTTTTTTCTTTCTTTGTTTCTTTTCTTTTCTTTTTTTTCTGGAGAGCCAGTTAAACATTTACCAGCACACCCTTGGAAAGCTCAAAGGTTTACTTTCTTAACTACGTGAATACTGTTTCATAGTTTTTCTCACTTTCTCCATGCTGTCCAATAAGTGATAAGTGAGCAGAATCAGGGAGCAGCTGATGTATAGTGACACAGGCTAAAGTCTTAATATGTCTTTGGGCCTCAGGAGACCCCTACCAGTTAAAGCTGAAAACAAAATTAATTTTAATCTGACATTGGCTGTAAATTTGTCATCTGATCATGCTCCTGTCTCCACACTCATCTCCTTTCTTCCTAATCAGCCTCCCGCCCCCAACCTGAATATGACCTGTAGGGCCTCAGCTCTTGCAAACCTTGCTTCTTGCCTCATGTATGTCACCCACAGAAGCCCTGATCTTGGGACTGGCACAGCTATTTATCACTTGCATGCAGATGCCTCATGATCTTCTCTGATTCAGCTCCTAGGCGCCAGGCACTTCTCTAGGTGCTGGAAATAAACTGGACTAAGTAAACAAAACCCTGCTTCATGGAGCCGACATTCTAGTAGGGGACATGTGGCACCAGACACATGCATGATCGAGTCTTCAGATGGTTCCAGATCCTGGCCTTTGAGCTGCTCTTGCTGTGCTGAGTGCAGCAGAAATGTGCTATCCTCTCTGAGTCCTGCCTGGACTACAGATGTGTGAGTGAAGTAAATGTTTTTTTTCCAGAAGTACTGGGGATTGGGACTTCAACATATACCTTATGGGGACACATTTCAACGAATAACAGTTCCATTGCAAGAGTCAGAGGCCCACTTCTTGGAGGGAAGCTCCTAATTTTGTCAGGTCTTAGAATAGTGAGTTATATAAGTTAGCCTTCCCATTACACACACACACACACACACACACATACACACACACACACACGCATACACATGCATGTCTTCCCATTCCATGTGTGTGTGTATATAATTTTAACATAAATGGATTAGATTAAATTCCCATCCAGGATTTCAGCTCTTAACCTCTGGGCTAGAGTCATTTATATGAGTACATATAAATCTACCCTTGCATATTAGTACATATAAATCTATCTCATCCCTTTTTATCATTGACGTCCCATGGGTAGGTATTAAGGTTGTTTCAAATTTTTGGTTACGGCTAGCCCTAACCACAAATGCAATGTTTGGTGAATTTTTTATTTTCCTGACAGTTAGTACAATAATTCCCCATGATAAGAGAATATCTTTGTTTTAAAAAAAAAATTGCTGGATAGCCTCCAGTTAGAGTCAGAATCCACTTTGCATGATAAATGAGGGAGAGGAAGGAGGATGGGAGTTGAATTCTCTGGGGGGTCAGAGTCAGATAAGAGATGGAGCCAAGAGGAAGCATTTTGAAAGACAGGGCCAAGGGGGCCCTTTGGAGTTAAATGATGCACCCTGAAAGAATGAATGTAAATTCAGTCTTCAGTCTTCCTTCTTCTCTTTGAAATATCAGGAAAATGCGACAGTGCTCACTAATACTTGGCAGTGGGAATGGAATTGCTTTTGGATCCCCAAATAACTGCTGAGTTTTTGTGTCAATAGGAATGAGAAGTGAGCAATGAATCTCCAAATTCCATATCCCATGTGAAAACGGACATCATCGTACGCAGATTTTTGAGTTCCTTGGCCATGTGGTTGGCAGGCTCCGTGGACTTCAATCTGTTCTGCTCTCCAGCCATTTAGATGAAGAGGCAGCAAAAGAAAATTTCCCCTGTGCTTCCAGGCCCATGTCTTATGTCTCAGCATCACGAACCATGGAAGCCCTACATTCGGGAGTGTTGGATTCATGCTGGATATACACCAGCTGACCCTCCAGAACCCTCTCCATCCTTTTCTACCCTGCTATGTGCATGGGGAAAGCTAACCTGAATGGTTTATATCAATCTGCCCCCTTGCCCCTCTGTTCATCTAATAGAAAATTCCAGCAAGAAATCAGAGGGAGAGATGAGCGTGGGCTTGGGCAGTTATTTTCCCGGATCCCTTCTTCAAGGTCCTTGGCGGGCTGGCTGTATCCCTTAACTGGATGGCATAGCTCTGTCATGTGGCACTCTCCCAACACTGCTTTCTGTCTCTGGGTTTTCACAACAGTTCTCTCCTCTTGTCCCCGTGGTGGGCCTAGCGCTGGAAATAGCTGCAACTAGCTCCGAGATACTACATTATCTCCTGTGATTGCCCTGTAACCTTGACCACGCTCTCATTAACAATCCCCTTTTTATTAAACTACTAAAGTTATCCAATCTCTGAGCTGTTGAGGACCTGATCAATATAGGGCTTTGTTGAATAATTAATATGGCTGTGGTCTTGTTTCCTATTTGGTTGTAGTCAGGTGATACCTGGCAAGTGTTCGATAAATATTCGTTGAGTGAATGAATGAATGACTCAGTGCATGAGTGGCAGGATTGGAACTCCAACCTCTTCACTCCAAACTTCTAATAAACAGTTGAGCATTCACATGTAAAGTACGGATGCGTGGTGCACTCTGAGTGCAATAAATGAACACAGGTTTCTGTAGCTCAAGTCTCCAGGGGCTGCCACTTCTGCAAGTTTGATTCCTAATGATTCCTACTCAGTGTCCTCCTTCCTGGAGGGGCAATAGAAAATAATAGAAAAATGTATAATTCATTATGTTCATTAAATGAAGAATAGTAGGGTAATTTCTTCAACTCAAGAACAGTTAAAAAGTTCAGACCACAAGATAAGAACACTGAAAAATTTTACTTGTATAGGTTATGGTTTTTAAGGAGCCATATTGAATGAAGTTGTAGCTACCACTTATGAATTTATAGTTTATGTGACCTTTATTATAATATTGTATTAAGCATCATACCATTATTACATATGGAGTAAATTTGATAAAACTACCTCGTAATTATACCTACAGTTACTATCAGTTTCACAACTGCAGGTGGAGGACATTTATTATAATTACATGTCCACTGTGCAAGTGTTAGAGTAATTCCTTCAAATTGTGAGATGTGAGATGTGACTTACAACTCTCTGGAGAGAGACTCATTTATCTCTCTGGGGAGATGCTTTCATGGATGAAGGTTAGATAAATATCAGGCAGAACAGTCCCAGTCCTAAGGAAGTTCCTCATTTTTTATAAATCTGTCCATATTATAACTTCTGTGGGAGAAAAATTCCAGGATCTTCCTCCCTGGATTTTTCAGCAGGAGAGAGGTCCATACCGATCTGTCATAATACACTTCCTCTTGGCGCAGAGCTCCCCCTTTGATAATCTCCAAGGCACATTCTTCCTTTGGAGATGCATCACTGTTGAGTATTCCAGAAACTGCCTTCATGGCGGTGTCTGTTAAATGACAAGAAAAGAGTGGGGTTATCTAAGACTCGTAGAGTCTACTTGGTGGAAGGCCTGCCAACACCAACAACTTAGCTCTTAGGGGGGCTGTCTGCCAGTGCTTGCTCTGCAAGGCCCATGGACACTATCGGGAATACATAGAGAAGGCTGGATATATTTAGGGCCTGTTGGGCAAGAGAGGCTTAGTGTTAAATCATGTTCCTCTCTTGGGGGAATAACATGGAGAGACAGAATCGATAGAAGTCATATGATGACCCAGTAGCCAATGTAAAGTGTCAGTGGGAGAAAACGAAGTGCTGTGTGATAATGACTTACTGACTTGCAAAAGGAAGGGATAGACAAGAATGCAGGTCTTTGCTCTCTCGTCAGCACTAACCACTTTCACTTAGAAGTAAACTCTATTGTTACCTCCTTTCTCCTCCCAAATTTTCATATTCTGCTTGCACAGCTTCTGTCTTACTACCTTTTTCTAGTTTCACTGTGTGTCTGTATCTTTCTCTCTCTTGTTCTGTAACTACTACTCAATTTACTCAATTACTCTTTAAATAAAATTTTATTATGTATGCTATATGTTTTAGATAAACTTTCATTTGGACTTACAGAAAAGTTATAAAAACTGTGCAGAAAATTCCCTTATATCGTTCACCCTGCCTCTCCTAATTGTAACATCATACATAACCATTGTACAGTTGTCAGGGACAGGCATGATATAATTGGAACGATATTACTAACTAAACTACAGACTTTATTTCCCCCTAATATCCTTTTTGTGTTTTACGGCCTTATCCAGGATTACACTTAGTAATTTGTTCCTGTTTTTCCTCCATTCTATGATAATCCTTCAGTCTTTCCTTGTCTATCATGACCTTGACACTTTTGAAGAGTACTGATCAATTGTTTTGTACAATGTCCTTCACTTTGGGTTTGTCCCATTGTTCTCTTATAACTGGAGTGAGGTTATGCATTTTTGGCAGAATACCACAAAAATAATGCTGTGTCCTTCCCAGTGCATCATATCAAAAGGTTCATATGTTAACATCTCATTACTGGTGATGTTATTAAGAAAAATGAACTTGTATATGATAGGTCTCATATAGGAAAGTAATGGCCATTGAGAATCCATGAGGACAGAAGGTATTCAGAATAGGGTGAGGTGATGAGTGTGGTGTTACTCAGCATATTTGGTGGTCAGAATGGAAAGGAGAGTCAAAGAGTGGTCAGAAGCTTCACTAATGACAGAAGTGCTTCATTAAATGAGGACAAGTGCTCGCTGTGTTACCCATGAATCAGAGAGCTTGACACCTTCTTCACCCATAATGGCAAGGCAGACAATCCATCTGCAGGTCATTTATTCCAATCTCTTGTCCTTACCCGTGTTTATGAGGCCGAGGATACAGAGAGTGATTGACACATTGACCTTGGCCATTGAATATTCCTTCCTGATGGAGGAGAAAAACCCATCCAGAGCAAACTTGCTTGCAGCATAGGGAGCAATAAGTGGATTAGATATTTTCCCTAAATGATAAAGAAATAGGTTAACAAGTTGACTCATTTCGGCTCTGACAGAGCTGATCTTTGCTTTATCTGTAGCAGGCTTTGTAACCCCTGTGGAGTCCTTTTACCTTTTGAGTTGTACTTGAGTCTACTCCCTATAGAGATTATCATGCTGTGTTGAATTTCTGAAAGAAAAAATTATTAAAGTATCAAAGAAACACCCCATGAAAAGCCTGGGGTGGGATATGGTGCAGGCTGCAGGAAAACCTTCATTGAAGAGAGGTTAGGTTTTAGTGAGGGTGGTGAATAAGTGAGTGTTAAAAAAGAGCCATGTCATCCCACAGCTGTTAACTCTTTCACCTCTGACCCAAGAGAGCTGGAGATCCAAGGGTTTGGCAAGAGCATTCTCCTGACGCAGTGACCGATCCCTGACTTTCTACGCAAGAGGAATGAAAAACTCCTATCTCTGCTTTTCTACTCAAAAGTACTTTTCTTACTTTCATCAACCTGCTTAATTCTCACTCTAGTTTTTGGGAGGACATGTGCACATATAGCTAATAGGATAACTTATTCTTTATATCTTTTCCAAGATGAGGGAGTAGAAGTGGCCTCAGACCTTAGACTCTTTGCTGAGTTAGCATTGATATAACGGCTATTTAAAAATCCTCGTCTGCTAATTCTATCATATGGGTCCTTTTAGGGTTGATCTCCATCAATTGCATTTCCTTCTGAGTATCAGTCCCAATTCCTATTCCTGTATGTGCAGTAATTTGGCATTGTATTTTTATATCATGGATGATACATTGTAGAGTCTCTGGGTTCTGTCATATTCCTCTGAAGAGTATTGATTTTTATTATTTTCAGGTGGGCAGTCAACTTGGCTGAATCCCTTTATCTCTTGAAGTAGGTACCAGCTAAAATCTATGTTTAATTATTTAATCTTAACTGGGCTTCTTGGTATCTGCACTTGCCGCAAGTAGTCCACGGGGAAAAAATTGATTTGGGAAGATTTTATGTATAGAGTTTGATGCTCCTTCACTGCGGCTCTTTCCTTTGCAGATGTCCACCTTTCTTTTCCGGCTGCTCCAGAAACCCCAAACTCTTCCTTCTGGTTTTTCAAAGTAGTAAGATAAGCAGGTTTCTATCCCAGACATGGCACTGATTGGGGCCTACCCTTAAAGCATAAGCCGTAAGATTTTGAGAAACTCACCTAATGTCATTTTCGTCTTCCAAGTATCAATAGTTCTCCAGTTTCTGTCTGCTTTTGCTTTTTCTCTCCAGTGCTTTCAATGGTTGTTTTCTATATTTTGTCAAAAGTTTGTTATTCAGGGAATAATTGTTCTGTTAGATACCACTCTGCCATTATTGGATTTGGAACCTTTATAAGCTTTTAAATGTAATGAAGTTGTTTGCCAAATCAATGAAGAAAAGATGGCTTATTCAATAAAGATTCTGGGAAAAATTAGTTAGCTAATGGGAAAAAATTGCTAGTGCCTTGTTTTATATCATATATATAAAAAAAAAATCTAGATAAAAAATTATGACAGAAGGTATTGTCTACCCAATGTCCATTTCCATTTCTCTAATAGTAGCATCTGATTTTGTTCAGGACAGCAGTGTGTTTAGATAAAAACATTTACCTCCTCAAGACTTCCTTGCTCTTTTGGGTGGCCGCGTGATCTAATTCTGCCAATGAAGAATCTAACAGAAGGGGTCTTCAGGAAAGATATGGATTTCCTGATAAAATAGATGGATTTGGGTAACATGCAGCTTTTACATTTTGTCCCTTCCTTTTCTTCCTAAATGGACTTCAGATGTGATGCTTAGAATTCCATCAGTCATTTGTGAACTTGAGGAAAAGCTATACATTAAAGATTATAGAACAGAAATATGGAATAAGCTTGGATTCTCGAAGATCTAATAAGTCCACTAAACCAGCCCTGAACTTCTTATAACCTGAGTAAAAGGAACCTATATTTAGTGTTAAGTGATTTTAAGAGAAGTTTTTGTTAGTTACATGTGCAACAGAATGCATCTTCTGACTTGCAAAAAATAATTCAATCAGAGAAAGAGGATTGTATAGGTAAATATTTATTGGGTTCTTGGTTATGAAAGATCATTCTAACAGAAAAGTTAAAAAAATATATGTAAAGACAAAGAGTATTGCATTTTATAAAATTTGTATATGTCAAAACAATAACTAGAATCACATCCCTATAAAATAGGTAAAGGGTAAATAAAGATAAACTAGAAAACTGTTTACAGTATATTAGGAAGACAAAAGCTTTATATCCTCAATCCTTAATTTATAAAGAACTTTTAAAAAAATACAAACAAATCTCTTTAGGAAACCACTCCAACTTCATCCTCAGTCATGAGTTTTGGCTCAGGATGACTCCACAGTCAAGTTCTAGGAATGGGTGTTCGGTATAGGATGTCCAACCAGAATATCTGATACTGTTGGGCTACTGACTGGTCTAGGGCTGGACCAAAGACCCAAGCACGGCTGCAGGACACATTGTTGGTTGCCTAACCAGAATTTATTTCCCTTTTCTACCTCTGCAACAGAACCTCAATTGAATTCATGTTTGCACCATGTTGTAGAGACTGCTAGTGTTTTCTGAATATATCTTCTGCCCTTCTTCCTTAGTAATACAACCCCTGATGTGTGTCTGAGTGCATAGTTATCCAGCATAAAGTTTCCATTTCTCAGCTTCTTTGAGCCAGATGTTGCCAAGTGACCAAGTGCTGCCCCATGCATTGTAAACAGAAAAGCGTCATGTGGTTCCTGGGATATGTCCTTAAAGGAAGAAGTCAGTCTCTCCCTTCCCACTCCTCCCGCTTCTTGGTGCCTGAAGGTGGATATGATGGCTGTGGCTCCAGAACTATCTTGGACTGTGAAGCAGAAGCCACATGTTAAGAATGGCAGAGAACCGAGAGAGAAGGAGGGAACCTGGGTGACCACGGAGCTGCCATCCTAGCCCTAAAACTGCCTACCTCCAGATCTGATTTATCTTATAACTTATTTAATCTACTGTTATTTTACATTTTCTGCATCAGGGAGCTGAAACTAATCCATATTGATAGCCCTCTTCACTTTTATGCAGCACACGTGCCTAAAGGTAAGCTGATACCCTCTCTAACTCTAGAGATGGGCTCGCATAGTTTATTTAATCCCATTCCCCTTGCCTATAACTGGTACAGGAATAGGCATGTGGCCCATTTTGGATCAAGGAGACTCAAGGAGAATTTTGTTGGAGTGTCTGGGAAAGTTCTTTGTTCTTCTGGGAGAGTTTCTCGAAGTAGCAATCCTGTTTCTCTTCTGCTGGGCCGTTTTGTGCACGGATGTGGGAGTTAGAATTGCTCTCGCTATTTCACTGGCAGCCTGAGGATGAAACCTCACATGGAAGCGAGCAGAGCCAAGAGAATCACGGGAACATTGGGTTTGAGCCAAGGCAACTGTGAAGCCCACCCTACATCTGGACTTCCAGTTATGTCAATAATTTTCCTTTTGTTTAAGCCCAAAATAGATCCAAATTATTTATAAGAATAGCACAGTGGTTAAAGGTTTGAGCTCTAGAATCAGATGACCTGGGTGTGAATCCCAAGTATTTCTTAGCTGTAATATGTGGATAATAACACTACTACACTGAAATAATGCATGTAATATACTTAGCACAATCGCTGGCACATACAAAGTATTTAGTAAATGCTGTTATTAGTAGTATTAGTATTTCAAATTGGTGAGAAAAGTATGAGCTATTCAAAAAATCATGTTGGGACAAATAGCTAGCTGTTTGGAGAAAAGAAAAGTACTGTTCTAATAAATGAATTCTAATAATATTAGTATATGTAGAAAGTAAAATAATAAAATATTGATGGATATATAATCTCCGGGTAAGAGATATTTTTTAAAGCATGAAATCAAAGACATACACTATGAAAGAAGTTATAAGTAAGTTTGAATATATGAGATTTACAAAACTTTCATGTACTAAAAATGCTTGCCATTGCCTTCCTACACACATCCCTTCAAAAATATTTTGCCTTCCCAGCCATAGAAGGTAGGCCAATGATAGCTAACATTCACAGTGGCTTGAACACACATCATGTTCTGTCTCTCAAGAAATTAAAACAAGCAATGCAAGGATTCTAATTAGCTACTGTTGGATTTGAACTAAAAGGTCATATAAGATTAGGACTAGGGTAGCCATTTTCAGCATAGAAAAGGATAACTAAAAAGAAATAGTAGCCACGTAGTGCAGACAAACAAAATGATCATAAAAATTGGAGCTAAATTGGAGCTAACATTTATTTAGCTCTATGTACTAAAGACTAAACAGCTGCCTAAAATTGCATGGTTAATGAATAGGAGAACCAGGATTTAAATTTGACTTCAGTGGCCCACACTTTAAAGCATTAGATGTAATTTCCTCTACAGAGCCACTGTTCTTTATATGAGTGTTCTTTAGGAGCCATTGGTCAAATGCAGCTGTTCCTGAGTTGGTGAAAAATTCTCTCTGCTTGACAATGTACCTCAAATAGGCAAAATTTATGAATAGTAGTATTATTTTCACTTCTAATTTGACGGAGGAGGGTACCCATAAATAGTGTTAGTCACTCCTAGTCCCTTTGTATTAGTTTCCAAGGACTGCCATAACAAATTACCATAAACTTAGTGACTCGAGACAACAGAAATTTATTTTCTCACAGTTCTGGAGGCTAGAAGTCCAAAGCCAAGGTATCAGCAGGGCCACCTTCCCTCCAAAGGCTCCAGTGGAGAATCCTTCCTTGTCTTCTAAAGGCGTCCTCAAACTTCTAATGTCTTCTGCCAATCTTTGTTTTTTCTTGGTTTACAGATGCATCACTCCAATCTCTGCCTTCATCTTCACATTGCCTTCTCCTCCAATTTCGTGCGTGTCTTAGTTTTATTAGGACACTCGTCACTGGATTTAGGCCCATTCAGATAATCTGGAATGATCGTCTTGAGATCCTTAATTACATCTGCAAAGAGCCTTTTCCATACAAGGTCACATTCATGGGTTCTAGGTGGATGTATCTTTTGGGGGGCCACCATTCAGCCCACTACACCCTTCTAGATGATGATAATGACATTGACTGTAGCGTTTTATAATGTGTTTGTCCAGGTAGCAGTAGAGATGCAGAAGCAAGAGACCAAGTGAACTCGTAATCTGTTCCTGTAGCAGTGATTTTTGTACCACAAATACTTTCCTTGCTTTAGTTTCAGCTGAGGTTCAAAGGTTGAGAACATAGTAATTGGTCCATGCCTCCAGATTATGAAGGGAGGTTTCACACTGGTGACCTTATATAAGATGCAGTAACACAAACAAAAAACAAACCAAAAAACCCCCCGAAACCAAAAATGAGTGTGCAACATGTAGACCCTCAACCATCCCTAGGGAATAAAAGGGCTGAGGTAAAGAGGCCAGAGAGAACGGGAGTTAGAGAGAGGGAATGAGCCATGTCTCAGAAGTCTTTCAAAAAGAAGGGGTGGGGGCTCCTGTCACGTCGGTCCTTGTGAGAGGAGCTTCAGCGGCACCCTATGGGTTTGAAGTGTACCAGGGACTGGGGCACAAGGGAACTACCCTGTAGGGGACTTGAAATCCAGCGCACACTTGGCTCGCCACCCGATGGGCTTGTCCTTGGGCTCATCCTTTCTACTCCGAGTCATTTCCAATCCTGACCCAAAGAACAGCCCGAAGTGGTGAGCGTATTGCTCTGTGTTCCCACTGTATTTTCAGGGTCCGAGGGAAATAACATAAGCAACTGCTGCCCATATCATAGGAAGTATTCCAGCAGGGCCCTCCAAAGAACCCAACGCAAAAGTTAGATGTAGTCACCCTCCCAGCTGTGGCCAGAGGGGACCAATGCTGTAACAGCTGGCACCAGCCAAGGAAGACCTTTCCTGCCCCAACCCTTTCTTCTTCCCTGCATCCTCCCCTTTCTTTCATACAAGAGAGAGGCGAGAGGAAGCCTGGCGAGTGAGGAGGAGGTGGGAACAGGAGGAAAGGCTGAACACATCTCTTTTCCTACCCCAGGTTTCCTACAACAGCAGGTTCAAGCTTGATGAGGGGAGAAACTTTAGTTAAATTATATACGACTAGACATTTTAATTACTAAAGTGAGAGCTTTCTTGAGACTGGAAGCAGCCAGAGCGTCTTTTATTATCCCAGAGCATTGCCATGTGTCCTAGATCACATCCAAGCTCGGGGACAAGTGCACTCATAGAACAGGTCTGAAGGAAAGAATCAAGCTGTTTTCCGATTGCACCTTATAAGATCCACTTGCTCAACTACCAGTTAAAAAATATGCTGGAGTCTAAGTAAGTAAGTAAGTGTACTGTTCTAATATGCATGAAGCAGTCATGAAACTGAGGGGATTAGAACTCTGAGTGTTTTGGCCAAGGTTAAGTTCTGGTTTATGTGGGGAGAATGAAGTCAGGTCGATATATGGCAGCTAAATTTCTATTCTGGGACGTTTTAGATACATAGAAACAAAGGGATGGTGACTGTGTTTTCCGAAGCTAAAAGTGGGACGTGGAGTCTGACAAGGAAGAGTGCAGACTTGGTGATGATAAATGGGACAGACTGTTTGCAATTAGCCTTGTCCCAGAAATACTGGGACTTAGCCGCTGTAGAAACAGCAGGAGCCAGAGAGCTGGCTGATTTAGCTGTGTGCTGGAGCTTGTTAGCTGAGCAGAAGAGGTCAAAAGCAGGCCTCAGTGCTTTCATTCGTCTGCTCCACACCCTTTATCCCCAAATGCTTTGCTGAGATTTCAAAACTATTTCCATTTCAAAGGCAGATTTTAAATTGCTTTAATTGAGAGAGCAGAAGAAAGTGTGTGTATAAGATTGAAAAGCTTCATTCCTGCCTGGCTTCAGACTGTCAGCGTGACCGCAGGCAAACACACCACGTCTTCTACTGAGCGAGCCTCACCTTGAGATTCACCATGCCTTGATGGCTTTGAGGCTGGGAACTCATCCTGGATCCTGCCTCCTTTTTTCCAGCTCTTCCTAAAAATTTTCCTTAGCTGGGAACCTCATGTTCTAAACTCTTTGGGTTGAGTTGTTTGGGTTGAGTCAGATTTGAAGATAAATCCATCTCTCTGCACCAGGCTTTGGAGAACCTATCGTGTCATCGTCCTAAGTATTGAGACAACTTATATTTCAATGATAACTGCCGCGATGGGAATGGATGAAATTGCCCAGGAAGAGTATGTTGAGTGAAAAGAGAAGAGGGCTTAGGATGGAAAGGATTCCAAGAGACCAACCATAGACTGGGGAGATGAAGAAAACTGAGGAAGGGCAGTTTTAGCCACGGGAGGAAGCCCAGGGAAGTATTTTGGCTGAGGACAAGGAAGGCGTGTATGGTGTTGAAATGGCACAAAATACTGGAGTTATGAGGAAAATAAAACCTATTACTTAATTTCACGAGGTGACTTTGGCAAGAGCATTTCCGTGCAGGTATGGGACCTGGGACATGTGGCTCCTCCTGTTGTCCCAGCAACAGCAGGTCTCCCAAGGCAAGAATAAACGCAGAGGTTTTAAGAATCGCCAAGTTGAAGGAAGGGTGGGTGCAGAGCAGTTCCACAGGCATCACCTCATCATACACATCCCGTCCACATGGTTGTGCTGGGAGGAGGGAGACTCGTCAGTGTCCTGTGTGTTCATCCAACCAATGGTCAGGGGAGGCATCTGCATTCCCTTCACCTTAAGTCATGTGAGAACGGCTTCAAGAGGATTATTTGGAGATCTTTACCAAGTATCCTCTGGAGTTTGGGGATTGGTATTTGACTTGTACTGAAAGTCTAAAGGCAGGAGGCAGGGCTGGAACTGCCCTAGTTTGAGAGCAAAGTTGAGTGCATTGTGGGATCATATCTGTCCACGAATGGCAGGCTTCCCAGAGACCAAATGTGGACCCCATGCAGCGGGGCTGGATTGGGGTCACCTGTCCAGGGATGGTGGGTGGGCTGGGCCAAGGAGGCTGGGCAGATCGAAGCCCTGAAGCTGAAAGGAGTGAGCTAGAGGAGGCACTGCGATGCTAAGGGGGTTTCCTGCGGGGATCGCTGAGAAATCCATGAAAAAGGCCCACGAAATCCACCCTCACCTCCTCCAAGTCACTAAACCCCTGGAATGGGGATTATTTTTCTTTCTGAAATAATTTCAAACTTACAGAAGAGTTGCAGGAATAGTATAAATGAACTCCACCTCACCTTCCTGAACTATTGGAGAGTAATTGCTGTAATCGAGGTAACTGCTGGACCTGATGTCCCATCACTCTGATATGTTGGCAAGCATTTCCTGCACATAGGGACATTCTTTTACATAACCATCAACATGAGGAAAAGTACTTTATTAGTTTCTGAGACCTGCCATGATAAGTTACCACAAGCTGAGTGACTTAAGACAGTAGAAATTTAGCGTCTCACAGTTCTGTGGACCAGAAGTCTGAAATCAAGGTGATGGCAAAGCGGCACGCCTTCCAAAGACTCTAGGGGGAGAGAATCCTCCTTTGCCTCTCCCAGCGTGGAGTGGCTATCAGCATTTTTTTATGGCTACAGTATTGCAGACTCTGCCTCTTCCTTCCTTCCTTCCATCTCCGACCACTTTGGCAAACGTCAGCTTGTTTTTTATATATCTATGGGTCTATTTCTGTTTTTTGGTTTTTTTTTTGTTTTTAGATTCCACATATAAGCAAGATCATATGGTAAATTTCTTTCTCTGTCTGACTTATTTTACTTAGCATAATGCCCTCAAGGTCCATCCATATTGTTGCAGATGGCAAGATTTCATTTCTTTTTATGGCTGAGTAGTATTCCATTGTCTATATACCACATCTTCTTTATCCATTCATTGATGGACACATAGATTGTTTCCATATCTTGGCTATTACTAATAATGCTTCAACGAACATGCATGTATCTTTTCGAATTAGTGTTTTTGTTTTTTCCTAGAAGTGGAATTACTAGAGTGTATAGCAGCTCTATTTTTTATTTGTTTTTGGAATCTCCATACTGTTTTCCATAGTAGCTAAACCAATTTGCAGTCCCACCAACAGTGCATGAAGGTCCCCCTTTCTCCACATTCTCACCAACACTTGTTTTTTGATTTATTGATGATTGCCATTCCAACAGGTATGAGGTAATATCTCATCGTGTCTTTAATTTGCATTTCTCTGATGTCTAGTGACATTGAACTTTTTTCAATGTCTGCTGCTCATCTGTATGTCCTCCTGGGAGCAATGTGTATTCAGGTCCTCTGCCCATTTTGCAATTGGATTTTCTTGCTTTTAAGTTGTTTGAATTCTTTATATATTTTGGATATTAACCCCTTATTGGATTTATCATTTGTGAATATATTTTCCCATTCAGTAGGTTGTTTTTTCGTTTTGTTGATGGTTTCCTTTGCTGTGCAAAGCCTTTTTAGTTTGATGTAGTTTCTTTATTTTTTCTTTTGTTTCCCTTTCTTTAGGAGATATATCCAAAAAGATATTGCTAAGAGCAATGTCAGTTTACGACCTGTGTTTCTTCAAAGAGTTTTATAGTTTCAAATCTTTAATCCATTTTGAGTTTATTTTTGTATATAATGTAAGAAAGTGGTCAATTTAATTTTTTTGCACGTATCTGTATCTTTATGTGGCCTTTTCCTTATATCCTTCTGTTTCTGTCTTCTGTCTCTTATAAAACCACTTGTCAATGGATTTAGGGCCCACTCAGTAATCCTGGATGATCTCATCACAAGATCCTTAACTTAGTTATATCCACAAAGAGTCTTTTTCCAAATGAGGTCACATACACAGGTTCAGGGAATGAGTATGTCGACATGTCTTTTCGAGGGCCACCATTCAACCTACGGCATTAACACTGATGTATCCTTGTTATCCAGTCTATAGACCCGAGACAAGTTCTGCCACTTGTCCTCATAATATTCTTTACAGCAAAAGATCCAATTGAATATCACATGTTGCATTTAGCTGTCATCACTTCCCAGTCTTTCCTTGACTTTCATGAAAGTCACCTTGACACTGTTGAGTACTGCCAAAAATTTTGTACGAGGTGATATGCTGGAGCTGACTCACACTGGATCATGAGAGCTGATTGTTCAGTTTCCATAAATTTTGTAGGCAGGTTGAGGTCATGTTGAAATGGCCATCATGAGAGTCCTCATATTATGAGTCCTTGGCCTGGTATGAAACCAGCTACCCTTGCTGCCTCTTGTGTGGGCTCCCCCCTCATTTCATCTCAGACTTGATATTACAAGTCAGGCTGCCACGGTTGCTCCCTAACACAAAGCTGTCCCATCCTGCTCAAGTTTGACAACCAGTGCTGATAGAGCAATATTTAAGGAAGATTATCCAAAAGATATGCAAGGGACTCAGACACATCTATCACGCCTACCCTGTTGGTCGCCTCCCTGTGGCCTTGCTGGTTAGACTGGAGTCAATAATTGTACCTCTTTAGGATAAATGACTTGGGAGATTGACTTATAAAATCCAGCTGACCAAAGTAGATACCTCTTCTTTGAGGGAAACTTTGAGTTGGGAGATTGAGAGACCAAGAGGGTTGGTGATTGGACAGAAATCAAAAGCGTATTGAGAGTCGTTATGCTGAGAAAGGGGGCTGTGGCAGTCAGGTGGAGCTATGTGCAGAATGAAAGCAGAGGCTAATAGACAGAGAGAAGGAGGAGCACAGCGTGAAGAGAAGCAGGTATGGCATAACCGTGCTAGCACTGAGAGGTCCTGGGGTGGCCTTATTTCCTGATGGCTTCTCTGCTGCAATTCTGATAAGGCCAGCTGTCTCGCCAGGGATGGACTGAGACAGATGTGTGCCCAATGTGGGCCAGTGACTTCAAAATAACATTCTTTAAATATTGTTTAACATTTACTTATTTAGAGAGTACAGGGAAAGACTAATTTCCTAGTGTTAGAAATAAAAGATTTATTATATGCATGTATTACCTGGGAATTCCTGAACCAGACGACATCATGGACAAACGTTAGATAGTTAAAAACCAACTGTACAGGCTGTTAACTGGATTCTGACTTTTAAGTTGACTCTGGTAACTGACTTCAGGCACGTGTCAGTTGACTGCTTTTAACATTGGTAGCTTTGCTTGTAGGTTCATAGACACATTGAAAGAAATCCGACCATAAATGTTTCTATACATATATCCATGACTGGATCGATGATTATGCCTTGAGAGATTCTTAGCATTATATTTGCTGGGTGAAATGATGGGAACACTTTTCAGGCTATTGATACAAATTGCCAAATTGCTTTAGACAAAATGAAAAATGAAGGACTAGACTTTTTTTAAAAAATAGTGAAAATCACTTAAAATGAATAAAAGAACCATATCCTTTTCCACCAAGAGTGTATGAGAGTGCCTATACCTCACACCTACTTTGTGGAGTTAACAAAGTTTTCAATGATTGACAATTTTGTTGACAAACAAAGAAACTGAAACAACAAAAAACAACGCCCCACCCCACCCCCACCATGGCATTTAGTAGTTGGAATTTGGTAGTTTAGTTGTTTTAGTCATTGGAATTTGTTTGTTTACTTGTGAGATTGAACACGAGCTTTGTCCTCCTGAAGTCAGCTATCCTGAGAAGAGAAATATTTTGTTTTTGGTTACCATACAGAGCCCTATCCTTTACTTTTCTTTTACAAATATTATTCTAATAAAATTCATACCAAGCTTGTTGAACAATAAGCAGCTTTGAAGTGTATAAAATGAAAGGTAAAAGCCCCTTTCTTTAAACACATTTGGGCTCAGACTATATCTACTGTTCTCTAAATTATTTTTCTTTTGAACATATGATTTTTATAGTCAGTATGTATAAATATGTACACAGTACGTTACTGCAATTTAGGAACTTGTTGCTAGTGGTGGATATTCAGGTTTCTGTATGCCTATACACAATGCCCTAACAATCGTCTGACACTGGAATCGGGCTCGGGGATGACAAGCCTCTTGCCTTTCCTGCTCACTGCCATAGCCCGGGCATCTGACACAGTGCCTTGCTCGGAGTGGACCCTCAATTTACATTTTTTTGAATAAATGAATCAATATATTTGGGGAGCACCTGTCTGCCTGTAGAATAAATTTTTCAGAAGTTATGCTGTCTTCCCAGCCATTCCCCATCTTGTGGTACCTTAAGTGGACTTCTCGTTGAAATCAATACTATTTCAACAGGAATCCACCTTGGGTCAAACTCACCATCTAAAGCTATATGTTCATACCACGTCAAATTTACTTTTCACTTTCTTAATTTTATATTTAGCTGTTTTTCAAAGATATGCCTTTTTTTTTTGAAATTTGCAACAAGAAGCTGCCTATGAAACCGATTTGCTGTATTTATTGTTAGAAAAGTTTTGCTAACATCTCAGTGGGCAATGACATGAAAAAACAGTTCACAGAATGGAAACTATAAATAGCCTCTAAACACATGAAAATGAAATTCATTCATTAATTTCCTTACTTTCCTTAAATATCTACTACATGCCAGATGCTGTTATAGGAAGTAAGGATATAATAGTAACCAAAAAAAGAATACTACTACTCCCAAGGGGACAGGGACCTCATGTTCCTTCTCACAAGTAAACAAAAAAATTAATTATAACTACAGTCTGCCATCCATCACTGTGGGTCTCGCATGATGGATTCAACCGACAGCAGATAGAAAATATCAGGAAAAAATGTTATGTTGTTGGGGTTGTGAACTATGTAGTTACGCCTATTATGGTGCATCCGTACTGAACATGTACAGACTTTTTTCTTGTCATTATTCCCTAAACAATACAGTGTAACAACTATTTATAGCATTTACATTTTATTAGGTATTGTAAGTAATCTAGACATTATTTAAAGTGTTAATCGAGAGAAAAAGGCAAGGCTTCAAGGTAAGAAAAGCATATGTTTGGGGTCTTGAATTGCAATTCAGGAGCACAGATTCTGGCCACAACCAGAATAGTGTCCTGTCTAGGGATCAGCATTCAAGTTACATTACTTGTTCACCAAAAGTTATGATTGGAGGGAACGGAGGGAAATTTATCTTTTATGAGTCATTGGTTTCTCAGAAACACCTCTTTCTGTTACTGAGAAAGAAACATTTTTGGCATAGTCCTTAAAAAAGCACAGCTACTTTGTACAGTCCTTGAAAGTTTCTTTCTCAGCAAATAACTTTTTTTTTTTTTTTTTTTTTTAGCAAGTCAGCAAGGTCAGTGCGATTTGTTTGTCCAAGAAGATGGAGTTCAGAGTATAAGATGTAGTCATCTCTTCACAAAAGTATGCAGGACGATGTGTGTTGGTTATATGCAAATACTATGCCATTTTATGTAAGGGACTTGAGCATCCATGAGTTTTGGTCTCCTGGGGGGATGGCGGTGGTGTCCTGGAGTGAATGCCCTGTGGATACTGAGGGACAACTGTACTAAACACCTTTTACTTTTACCTGTGAAAGTGTTGGTTGCTGAAAACTTTGTTAACGCTGCAAAGTAGGTATGAGATGAATACTCACGTTATACTCAGGAAGGGAATGGGGCACGATGCTCTTAGCAGTCATTTAAATTGCATTTATTTTTGTATATTTAAAAAATCTAGTGCTTCCTTTTTCATTTCGTCTAAAGCAGTTTGGAAATATGTACCAATAGCTTTAAAAATGGTCCCAATATTTCACCCAGTAAATCTAGTGCTAAGAATTTATCAAGGAAATAGGAATCAACTTAGCCACTGATTTATGAACAAGAACATTAATCATAGAATTTTTAAAATACCATAACATTGAAAGCGACCTAAATATCTGGCAGTAAAGAATATTGTTTTATATCTATATCTATATCTATGTCTATATCTATGTCTATATCTATGCCTTTGTCTCTGTCTCTGTCTCTATCCATATCTATCTTTATCTCTATGTCTATGTCTATGTCTATCTCTATTTCTATCTCTATGTCTATCTCTGTCTCTATCTATATCATCTATATCTATCTATATTTACATCCATATCTACATTTACCTATATACGTATCTATACCTATCTGGAAGAAAGTTCTCAAAAATAATGATTATGGATGATTTAATTTCATTTATACATTTTTTTTCATTTTTTCAAATTTTTATGGTACGTGCGTGTGTAACTTTTATGATTATAGAAACATTTAAAAGAATTGTTGGGGAATGCCAACTTTTTCCATTACTTTGTGCCTTCAATATTTTATGAGAAATGAATTTCAGAAATTGTTTGCTTTCTGCAGTGTTTCCTTTTGAATCTAATGTATATACTGACTGACCCTACTTTTTCTTTTTGTTAAGAAATTTAAGAGCCAAATTTGAAACTTTTTATATTCTTCTTTTAAGACCTAATTTTCTATTTGTGTATTTCGATTAGAGTGTATTTGTCATAAACCTTCTCAGGCTGCTTGGTGAGTAAACATGAAGACACGAATGATGGTTTCATCAGGAAGCACACTTGAACGTAACCTAGAGGGAGGAATACTGCCTTCTCGTCTTAGCGCATCTTCCCATGAGTAATGCGGCAGACTGTTGGTTGTTCATCAACATCGGTGTCTTTTCTAGAAATGGAACCCCTGATTTTTAGTTGGACACAAATCCTCTTTGAATAAAGACTACAACTGCAGCCAGCTGTGGCAGAAGAGAAGTGTATAACTTTCAGATTATATGTATCCTTCTTTCTCCATTTTCTCCAGCTAGAATTCTGAATCGATAACGTACCATCTTGACATACAGGTGAGGGTAACACCCAAGGGATGGTGGTTCTGCGATACTAAGGTTTCTAGACAACTTCGTGGGGGCAGAACTACCTTATCAGCCCTGGACTGCTTACCCCAAGCTGTTTCATGAGAGAGAAATAAATTTTGATTTGTTTAAGTCATTGTAAATTTGGGTTTTTGTGTAGTAGCTCAGCTTATATCTAAACTCACAGGTGGTGGAAGGAGGGGAGGCTAATTAATATTATATGTACACAGAAACTTGATCCGTAGGTGACAAAAACGGTGTTGAATGGTGGATGGATATGGACTATAAGGAAGTCCCCAGAGGCAGCAGTACTGTCTCTGTTGATGCTAAAGAAGTGGCTGAGGCTTTAAAGAACATATTAAAAGTATAGGATTTCCATGTAATGTAATACCTGGAAATGCATTGGGGACAAAAACAACTGCTTATCACTGTAATTCAATAAACAACTTAATGGATTCCCTGGAAGAAATGATTAAAAAATCTGTCCCAATACTCTCTGGCTGACCTCAATCTGAGGTTTAGCATGCCATGTTTGTGGAATTTAGATTTCAAGGAGGAAGGATTAATGAACGTGTTTGCTGACTGTTTAAAAGATCATAACTTAGAACAAAGAAATTCTTCAGTTAGGGAGAAAAAGCAAAGTCATCTGTACTTTGGAAGTTCACAGACACACTTCAAAGCAAACAGGCTGAATTCTTTTGCCTCTGTAAACAATAGACATGAAGGATAGTTTCCACTTCCCAGAGTCCACAGAAATTACAAAGTGACATTCGGTAGGTGTAGAAGATGTATGGAAACAGAGGTTATCAGAATTTCATCACGCTCTTGGACGTTTACAGTAATTCCTATTCCTTTGGAGAGTGAGAGCACTGACACTGGGTGTACATTACAGAAAGTGAAATTCTCTAGCCAAAGATGAAGCACACCTTTGCCTAGAGCGGACGTATTATTTAATCAACTGATGTAAGTGTTTTGGCCATTTCCCTAGGGTGAACTGGGGATGTGCCCCGCATTCTCCCACTCAGTATGCATCTGGAAGCTCTTTCTTCCTTTCAGCCCCGAGAGAGGCTGTGTCTGGGGAAGGGTGTGAGTCTGTGATGTCTGGGAAGCACAGGGATGCATATCAATCACTCCTTTTGGCCACTAGCACAGACAGGCTGCCCTTTTATCCCGCACTATGCAGGCTTTCCTGGTCCAGGAAGTAGAACTCTTTGCAAAATAGGTGGTGTTTTTAGTTATGGTTTTAACTACCATTTGTGACGTACTTAAAGGAATTTACAAAGTCCTCTGGGTTATTTGTTTTCCCATTGCCAGGAAAGGCATTTAGATGACTGACTTTGATACTGGTGTTTGCACCTCTAGTCACATCCTTCAACAAGTATGTGTGGAACTTCTCTCTAGGACCCATGAGGAAATGGGGCTAGGAATCTCCCCAGCTGGAAACTGCCAGGCTTTTTATTGCTGATAACTTCTGATGCTGCCACCATCCAAAGCATCAGGGACTTCTCATGATCACACGGAATTTTCTTCATGAATATTTCCCTGTACACACTGTCTCCCTATCCCATTGGTTGTTTAAATTGCATTTTTAATGTAGCAGTTCAAATTTGGGAGAAAATCCCAGTATAAGCAGTTCTGTTAATCACATGGTGTGTTTGTTTTTGTGGTTTATTTCATTTTGCCCTAGCTTAACTACTGATCGTTCAACTGTATGTTGTTAAAATATTTTACTTCTCAGTTCTACCTTTGCATCAAGTAATGTCACCAACCTACAGCTCTTGGTCTTTAAGAAAGCAAAATCCTTTTTATCATCACAATCAGGTCTCTCCCTTAGTATCGGGACAGGTTGTACCTCCAGCAGTTTCTCAATGTCCCTTTGGACTTCCACTCGTAGGTCACAGAGCACCCGGCTTCTGGTGAGCACTCTAAACTTCTGCTCTTTCTGTGTTCCTTCCAGCGAGCTTGTAGCCCATCTACCTCAAACAATCCTTTATTTTGTATGAATCCGCTTGTTCTCAACAGCATGTCTTTTACTCAGCATGCATGCTCCTCATTGAGTTTACACGTCCAAGTCCCGTACTCCTATGTCTGCCTGTCCACGCATACGGGCAAGCTGTTAATCAGCTTTTGTTTAATATCACCGTGAGCATTTCAACTTCCAGTTTATATCATGTCACTTCTCTTCATGAAACTGATAAAAAGAAAAAGAATTCACGTGTGCCACAGAGCCCCTAACACTGTCCCTGGCGCTTCTCCTGCTCCTACCTTCCGCGTGGCCCTCTGCCCCACTCACCAGCCACCGAGGAGACGACGACGATGCTGCCGTTGCTCTGCTTCAGCATGGGCAGGGCAGCCACACTCAAGACCACGTAGCTGAGGAAGTTGACCTCCATGCTGTCACGCACGAGACGGACGTCATCACGAAAGAGTTGCAGAGGAACGTAGGTGATGTGGTTGAGAATGAGCATGTCTAGTCCTCCTGCAAGAAATGGCTGTGTTGAGGGATACTACGTGGGGTTGATACCTTCCCTCTCTCGTCCCCCTCTACTTTCTCGAAGCTCCCTGGTGACCCCTAGAGCAAGGTCCAGAGGGGAGAGAGGAGAAGCAGCCTCACCCATGAGCTGTCCAGTTTTGGCAACAAATTGTTCCGCAAAGGTCATGTTCTCCATGGTGCCAGCAAGGTAGTGTGCCGAGGCTGCTCCAAGTTCTAGGCAGTGAGATACCACCTGTGGGATCGTGACGATAATGGTGTCAGTATTGGCTGCAGACCTTTGGGGGACAGTGTCTGAAGTAATGGGGGTTTAAACGAGAGGTTGCTTACAGCACTGTTTTGATAAGAAATGGTAGCAGGTTTGTGTGAGTGTGAGTGGTGCACTGAGTGTGTGTGTGTTGCTAAATGCAATCTGACATAATCTTTGTCCTCGTTATGAAATACTTTCTGGAAGTATTTCACGTAGGGTATAAATGGGTAAAGCATCACTGTGGTGGGGTTCAAGCCCATGATCTGTGTTTATGAGTTTCTGTGAATAGATGGTTCTGAATGATGCTAGTTTCTCTGAGGGTAGCCCTAGGTTTGTGAATGTTCATTTATCCTTGGGTTTGTGAGTCTATGCGAGGGCATGTGTCTGAGAGTCTGCATTGGTATGAGAATATGAATTCATGAGTAGGTACTGGAATTTTGTTACCTGAGCACATATCTATATATCTGTGACTTCATACATGTGTAAATGTGTGTAAATAGGCATATCTATGAGTGTATATATAGCCCAAGAACTTTGTATTTATGTATTTGTGCATGGGAATGAATACCGAAATGTGTATTTTATGGGTGTTTAAGCCTGTAGGTATGTGTGCAGGTACATGTGTTTATGTGTGTGTAAGCGTCTGAGTTTGGATGGGCCAGCCTCTGTGTGTTGACATGTATATGTGAACATATATAAGAATACATCTGGGCATGTGAAGGTACATGCGTCTGTGGGCACAGAATCCTCACCTTCTTTAGAGTTTCTTCTGACCTTGCTGTCACCATCACATGGGCTCCCATCTTCGCCAGATGATAGGCCATCTCTTTTCCGATCCCCTTGCTGGCCCCTGTGACAATCACTTTCTTTCCTTGGAGCATCTCTGGGAAACCCCAAAAGGAAGTGAGGAGCACACCCAACTTGGCGGCACTATCCCTTCTCCTGCTCTGGATGTGGACAGCCTCATCTCACCATCTAAAGGTTGTGAGCCCAGATCAACTTATCTCAAACTGCATAAATCAGTGAAGGAACAGTTCAAGTCTTTCACAAACATGCTCTGAAATGGGGGTTTGGTTTGGATGCTCAAAATTAAGCCTTCCTATTGTCCTTCCTAAAGAACGCTATGGAAAGAGGACTCAACTAAAACACTGGAATTTTCCAGATATTTCTGGACTCATCCAATTTTGCTCAATTGAAATAAAATTTAAAATGCCCTCAAAACACATGTGCTCATAGAGATTCCAGGGGCTTCCCCTCACTTCTATTTAGTCGTCAGCTCCACACTACTTGCTTGCTTCCCACTTATCAGACTCTCCACAGAGCCCATTTATCTGGCTGAGTTGTGAATTTTGGAATCACCTTCATTTTTGTTAGGGGATCTGAAATTTCCATCAAGGGCGCCAAACACAGAGTGGCCTATTTGGCAGTCTTTTTGCTACATGGTTACTCTTCCCCTCACCCCTATTACCTGTAGCCTGTGACTGAAGGACATAGAAATATAGTCCAACCTCAAGGTTCCCTCTTGTTCAGCAACTTTAGGAATCAGGAAATCATCATGGTCCTCAGAAACTCTCTAGCCACCCTTTTTTTTTTTTTAAATCTATTCCTTCAAAATTAGACTTACCTGGTCTGAATTCCTCACTTGCAGAATAGTAGTAGTAGGCCAAGAAGATCCCCAGAATAGGGAACAGATAGTTTTTCACAAAACCCATCAGATGACCTTGCCTGAGGAGCCCTGTAGGACATACAGAGAAGACTTACAGAACTTTCTACAACCTCCTAGGCCAGCAGCAGCCTCCGAATTGTGACATCAGGGATGGGGGAGGTTGGAGTAGCTTTCGGCAGTGCTAGCCGGTTTCCTTGTAAGAGCAGCGATTGGCTTTGAGTGGGATCCCATTCGTCCTGGCAGCCTGCTTGGTAGATTTCATAATGGATAATGTTTACTCCATTTCATTGAGCAAGAAGAGACTTCCAGATGGCCAAGCTCAAGATTGTACAGGACTGGATTCCTAAACATTCCTACCCTGAACCCATCTTCCCCTTTACGTCATTTATGCCAAGAGTCATTGCTTTCAAAAGTGGTATGTCGAAGCAGAGAGAAAGTGTGTGGGGCTTCTGGGGAAATGTGAGTAATAGCAAAAACAGCCAAATTCAGGCCAAATCTCACTCTCAGCCCCACCTCCTATTCAGAAGCAATTAAAAATAATAGCACAAAACAGAAAAGTAAGCTTAAGAAAAACTGTGCCTATCTTGGAAAGTGAAAAAGCAAACAAGCTTGAAAAGCCCGACACTCAAGTTCAGCAAACATGTTTTATAACATCAAAGGGAAACGCAAGCCAGCCAGCACCCGGCTGGGGAGAAACCCAAGACCGATTCAAGACTCTCAGGCAAGTGCAACAGAACGTACGCTTATTACTTTAACAGCAAAGAAAGAAGAAATAATGAGTGCCAAGAAAAAAGGCACGAAGCTATTAAATTGGGTCTTGTAAATGCTATGCGGAACAAGAACCATGATAAAGATGCTAGGAAGAGGGGATCTGGTGCAGAAGGGAGAAGGACCAGCACCATCGAAGCAAAACTGGCCTGAAAAGCCCACATCCAGCTAAAATTTGATGTGATGACAATAAAAGGACCACAGGAGAGAAACACCAAGTAAATTAGAATTTATCGCAGAATTATAGAAATAACTGTATTTCTGTAGCACAAATTCATTAAGGCATAATCCTTGAAGAAAAAAGTTAAGATATTGTTACGTTTTCCAACTTAAAACCAACTAACCAAACTGTAAAAAATTACTCCATCACAGAGCAGATGCAGAATTCTGCAAGTTACCGACAGAGCCAAGAAAACCATTTAAATGCGATGATACGAATGGGTACTGGAGCTTTGGAGGAGAATATTGGTTGAGGACGGGGGTTGGGGGATGCACACAAGATTAAGACAAATCGACTTAGGACCCCAAGTACAGTATCTCGAAACACTCACTGAATTTTCACTTCAGAGTAAAGGAAAATAATTTAAGACCCAGAGGAGATGAAATAATTTGTCAACAAAGGCCCACAGCTGTGAAGTTCATTTCCAGAAAACAATGGAGATTTGAGAATAGTCAAGGGCTAGATAGAGCTCAAGGTTCAGGGAGAATAAAATAGAAAAAAAAAATGTAAAGAAAATTCAATTTTCTCTACAGGGAGAATTATACACTGTCAGGACTGCAAGATATCTGCATAATTTTATAAGGAACTTTTTGCTACCATGATATGTTACAGACTAGACTTCATTTTCATCTCTAGAGGGAAGGAAATGTAAGATTTCTTTTTTTTCTTTTTTTGAGAAAGGCAATCAAGATGAACCTTAGCATGGTGCTCTTTTTTCATTTTTATTATTTTTTTTAAGTTTTTGGGGGTCACATTGGTTAATACAATTATATATTTTTCAAGTGTATATTATAATTTGATATCTATGTATTCTATTGTGTGATTGCCACCCAAAATAAGATTTATTTTCTTAATACTATACTATTAATAGCAAAATTATAGGAAACAATAAAAATTGCTTTAAAATATAATGATGCTGGAATGATAGAAAGATGGACAGACTAGGGAAGTTTATTGTCTAACAGAAAAGAAAAAATTTTAAAATGCACTACAGAAAACTTACAGCAAAAATAACGAGTAAGATAAACAGTAGGGTGATAGAACATAAAACAATGCATCAACTATTGTTGATTGTTGCCTGAGTTAAGATGTAAAGTCCAACATTGTGCTGCCTCAAAAGACGTTTAAACACAGACATGTTACAAAAAACACAAACAGATTAATAATTAGGTGACCTAATGACTATCATGCTAGATAATAAGGACATAGTGAAAGCATTCAATGAAGTCATTTTCATGGAATTAGGTGAAATAACTTTAGTCAATAAAATGCATTAACCAGAAATGAGGACACCATGTAATGGTAGATGATATATTGTCTTCTCAGTTCTGAAAATTTTTGGCCTCAGATTCCCTCTACAATCTTAAAAGTTATTGAGGATTTCAAAGAATTTTGCTTATGTGGGTTTTAGCTATTGATATATGAAAATTTAAGACTGAGAAATTCTTTTAAACTCAAGAATATATAAGCATCCATGTGTTATGCTTTGTATTGTCACACATCTTGTAGCCTTGGGAAAACTCATGAGAAAATGAGAGGGAAAGAAAAGGCGCATAGTGTCTGATTATGAAAGTAGTTTTGACCTTTCAAGTCCCCAAGAGGGTCTCGAGAACCCAAGGGCATCACACTTTGATCATATCATATAACAAACATTGATCCACTGTCTGTCCACGTTTACATGCCTGGTTGTCTCATTTGCTTGTGAACTCCCGGAGGACATGATCTGTGTCTTTTTCATCTTTGTCTCTCTCTGTCTCCCATTAACCTTGACCTAAAATATGCATTCAGTGAACCTTCGCTGTTTTAATGTTTCTGAGGTGCTGTAGCAGCGAAAAGATTGCTGTCTCCCTAGAGCCTGACTTAAACCCGGAAAATCTTTGGGATTCAGCGTTCTGGTCAGAGCCAGTCAACCCTCGTACCCAGTTCTCTTCTAGAGGTTCTCAACCAATTAAACAAACAAAAAACAAACAAATAAATAAATAAAAGGAAACAGGACTTTCATCTAGCCTTTTTTTCCACATCGAGTTTTCCCCAATCAAGTAACGTTCCTTTTACTGCCACAGCAGTGAAGCTAGCTGTTCACTTTTTTGTGCTGCCCCTTCTTTCTTTTGAAATTAAATTTATTGGGGTAACATTGGTTAATAACACTATACAATTTTCAGGTGTACATTATAATTTGACATCTGTATACTCGATTGCATACTTACCACCCAAAGTCTAATTTTGTTCTATGACCATATATTTGACTCCCATTACCCACTTCTCCCTCCCTCCACCCCCTTTCCTCTCTGTTAACCACTTGTTAGAATGGCCTTTATCAAAAAGACGAGAAATAACAAGTGCTGGTGAGGATGTGGGGAAAAGGGCAAGGTAGGCACTGTCGGTGGGAACGTAAATCACTACAACGACAATGGAGAACAATATGGAGGTTCCTTAAGAAGTTAAGCGTAGAGCTATCTAGGCCCAGCAATCCCTCCTCTGCACTGACCATCCATAGATCATTTTAGAGCAGGCTTTCAGTGAAATGCCCAAACCTGACCTGGCAGTTTTCGAACATCCATGTAGGATAGGTTCCCCTCGGTGGCGGCGCATGTCCGAGGCCAGCCAGGCATTCATTTCCGGCCGAAAAAATGGGGTTGAGAAGAAGCAACGAGGGGAGAGGAGGCAGGGGTTGAGTGGGAAAGGCATTCTGGGGGAGGGGCCGGAGCGGGGAGGACTCCACAGAGATGGCAGCGTGTGGGGAGGAGCAGCCGGGGGGCATTTGCATACGTGTTTGGTAAAACGTGGATCCTGAGAGGAGGATCCAGGATCCTGTTGATTCTAAGGCAGCGGCAGCCGTCTTCTGAGCTGCTTAGCAGCTTCACTACGAAAGCCGCCTCTTGTATTTGGAAATGAATCCTGCCAGAGGAATAGTGGGCGGGCCTCAGAGACAAAGGCGGGTGAACCCTCTGTGTTCTGAGGTGCCGCCTTCCCTGGGAAAATAATACTAACATGTTCAGACAGGAGAGGATCTTAGAACGCATAAAATTCTCCCCTTCTTTTCACCCCGCCCACCCCAATCCAGTTCCTCAGGTCTGAGTTTTTAGGATCTCGTAAATCTGTGCCATGGCTGCCAAACCGTGTCCCCAGTTATGGAAACCACTGTTATCTATTCACATGGACTCCTCCTTCCTGTCCCTCCAACTTTTCTTCTCTCTCTGCTGGGGAAGAAGGTCTCTCTCATTAGTCAACCCTTCTGCATGACCCTATTCCTAATCGGCAAATTCACTCATATTTTCCAACTAATGGAGACTCAGATATGGGAAACTGAACCAGAGATGGGATGGGCTGCCCGGATGTGCCCCATGTCCTGTCACATGTAGTCTGTGGCAGGGGGACTAGAGGGGCCGACCACCTGGAGCCTGTTTGTCTAGGAGAGCCAAGAGCCTCTTGGGGGAAGATAGGTACCCTGGCGAGGCCCAGCGTGTGGCGATCCCTGCCCCTCGGTGGGGTAGAGCGGAGGCTGCTCCGATTATGTGGTAGTTGCTGTTTCTCAGGTTTCTCATCTGGCCTCGCTCTCGTGAGCTCGTGTCTGAGCATGGGGGAGAGACTGGGCCCCCCGCACAGTAACTCCCTGGAAACTCTGGTGAAACCTAGGTGAGTTCCTTACGGCCGAGAGGACTGACTCCAGCAAAGCCACCACGCAGCTTTGGCCGTCCCCTGCTGCTTCCTGCTTGTGCAGCCCAGATTTCAGGAAGCACGTCAGAGGGGCACAGCAGCCTCAGCCAGGTGGGTTTTTTTAGGGTGTCAGTGGCTTCAGCATTAGAGGGAAGCCACTTCCATTTGGTGGGAAGTAGGGCTGTCAGATTTAGCAGATTGAGCAGATAGAAACACAGGACACCCAGTCACATTCGAATTGCAGGTGAACAATCAATACAGTTTCGGAATATATTTAATCTCAACTATCGAGTGGGGTATTCTCATACTAAAACATTCTCTGAAATTCAGATTTAACTGGGCACCTTGTGTTTTATTTTGCAGCCCTAGAAGTGACGTGGAACTTGGGGAACACTGGGAAACTGTGCCTTAGGTGTGGACAAAAATGTCCTTGACCTCTGCCGATAGCAGAGTTGAGACCAGCTCATCTACCTTCCCCACAATGGAGCCCAGCAGCCTGGCCACAGACAGCCCCCAAAAGAGCCCTAAGAAGGAAAGGAGGGAAAGAGTGCCAGCTGCCGGAGGCTGGCTGAGTGGAGATTTCCTCTACTGAGTTTATTCAGTACTTACTGTAGGTCCGGTACTGTGAATGAGAAAACAAACAGAATCCTTTCCAAGCCCTATAAGAAGACATTTATTTCCACGTCTGTGTGAAGCGTTACTAGTGATATGGCGGAAGTCTCTTGTGAAGAAGGAAGTAGCCTGTCCCACGTGGGGGATGGGCAATAGGAAAGGCTTCAGAGGCCAGGTTAACCTTGCCCCATATTGAACAGGAGCAGGAACGCGCCAGGCAAATGAGGAAGACGAGCACTGAGTTGAGTTCCAGGAGTGTGTGGGGAGAGAGGAGGGTTGGTTTCTAGAACATTGCAGAGAAGCCACGTGAGAACATAGAAGAAGGTGGGAAAGAAAAGGACCTGTTTGGGAAACTACAAACAATTCCATATGGCGGGATCCCTGAACTTTAAGGGATGGGGTTCCACGGTGAGAAGAAGTAAGCCTGGAGAAGTAAGCAGAACCACTTCCTTGAGGGCCTTGAATATCAACTTCTGGACTCTGTAGTTCTGGCCATTTACTTTCTGTCACGAAGCCACTGCACCCTGAACTCTGCCTTTTGTATTTCGTCATTGCCTTATGCCGAAAGTCGTGGCTCTCCCGCACGCCTCGGGCTTATGAGTCTGGCCCCACTCAACTCCGTTAGCACTTCACACTCCCTCTCTATCCACTCTGGGTGATTTTCCTCCCTCTTGTGGCTCCAACCGCTATCTTTATGTTGATGAGTCTAGAAAATCTCTACCTCCTGTGCAGCATTTGCTTCCTAAGCTTCAGGTAGCATCACCACCTGTTTACTCAACCTCTCCTTTTCAATGAGTCCTAAACACCTCAAACTCAACATGCCAAAACTGACCCGATTATTTTCTAATAGCATTTTTTGGTAGTACAGTTTATATAACAGAAGATTATCTTATGGTAATTGTACCATTCGATAATTTTTAATAAGTTTGCAGAATCGGGAAACATCACTACCATCCAATTTTAGAACATTTCTGTCATCCCAAAAGATCCCTCTTATTCATTTACGATTAGTCTCTGTTCTCATCCCAAGCTCTAGGAAACCAATAATCTACTTTCTGTCTTTCATATTAGCGGAATCACATAATATGTGATCTTTTGCGTCTGACTTCTTTGACTTTGGCATAATGGTTTTGAGGTTCGTCCATATTATAGAACACATCAGTGCTCTTTTCCTTTTTATTGCCAGTCATATTCCACTATATGGCTATAGCACATTTTGTTTATCCATTCGCCAATTCACAGACATTTGGCATTTTCCACTTTTTGGCTATTATGAATAGTGCTGCTATAAACATTGGCATGACAATCTTTGTGTAGACATTGTTTTATTTCTCTTGGGTGTATACCCAGGATTGCATTGCTGGGTTGTATGATAAATTTATATTGAACTTTTCAAGAAACTGCTAAACTGTTTTCCAGTGACTTTGTTATTTTTCCTCACTGTCTCCTAGTGATCCTATTTCAATCAATGGCTTCACCATCCATCCACTTAATACTCCAGAACCTTGTCAGTTCTTCTTTACTCCTCCCTCTCTATATCCCCACATTCCAGGACTCACCAAGTCCAGCTGATTCTCCTTCCTAAGTGTCTCTAGAACCATCTCCCAGTCTTCACCCTCGCTGACTACCCTAACTCAGGCCACTGCTGTTTTCTGCTTCAGTCACCTTCTGACTCTTCTCTCTACCTATCTCACCTTCTCCGATCCATTTATTTAAAAAAACAAAAGGTTGCAAAACATTCGATATGCACAAAAGAGTATATGAAACCTCATAAGTAACTTATGAGGTATAATAAAAAAAAACAAAAGCCTCATGGGCTTCCCATTTGCCTTAAGACTCAACCACTGCCAAGCCTGGAAGTGCCCTGCGGCAACCCCTCCATCCAGTTCTTCTTCAGTGGCTCCTTACTGTTCTTAAGATAAAGTCCAGACTCACTCTTTTAGCTTTAGAAGTTCTCCATACATTTTTAAAATCGTTTCCCGGGAACCTCTTGCCACACCTACCCCTACTCCTTCTTATCTTTCAGGTTCTATCTACCTTTCAAAGTCGCTTTCCCCAGACAGGCGAGGTACCCAGCTCCCCCGCACCAACACTTGGCATTTCTCTTACCATAGCTCCCCACAGCTGCTCATTTGTCTGTTTTTCCCATTACACATGGCTCTGGGAGGCAGACACCTGCCCCACCTTGCCAGTGTATCTCTAGTGCTTAGCATGGTTCTTGACACACAGTAGGTGCTCAGAAAGCATCTTTTGAGTGTTTAATGGGAAGTGATTACTAGACATCCAGATAAAGATGTCTCGTATAGATTTGGAGCCCTGGGGAAAGGTCTAGGCTAGAGATATAGATTTGGGGGAATTAAATAATATAAGTTAAAGTCGAAACCATAAGAATAGATGAGACCGCCAGGGAGGCTGAAGGGTACGAGGGGCAGTGCCGCACTTAACGTTTCCGGGTCAGGCAGAAGAGGAGAAGCTGGTGAAGGAGAACGAAGGAGAAGCCAGGAGCAGGAGGACCTGAGCGAACAGGGAACCCTCGGGGTGGGGGTGGACGGTGTATGTCTCAGTGAGATGGGAGAGGTCACAGCTTGGAAGCTTCTGAGAGGCCAAGGAGAAGTGACAAGAACGCATTGGGTCTGGCGTATAGGAATCACTGGAGACCTATGCCAGAGGGTTCTGAAGCTGGACGCATTTGGCTTGAAGAGTGAAGGGTACATGAGGAAAGAATGTTCAATGTCGGCATCGGGGTATATTTTTGAGGAACTTGAGAGGTATGCAAATCCAGAGGGTTTTGCTTTTTTAGGAGAGCAATAGATTAAGTGTTTATTCAATTGTTTTTGACCATTTTCTCTGTGCTAGACACTAAGCCAGGCTGAGCATGTTTTCAGCTGTGGGAAAGATCCAGCAGGGTTCACAGAATCACTGGAGGGGCATGATTCATGGGGTCTGACGATATGTCACACGGCTCCCGAAAAGGACAGATGAGGCAGTAAAGTGGGGGTGGATATTGAACCCTTGTCTTCTGCTTTCATATTAAGCGAGCTTTTTAGCCTCATGTGTTTCATGGTTTAATTTTGGGGAGGCAGATAGATGTGGCTTCCCCATCTATCCATCTCTCTTGGGAGAAGGGGAGGAAGAAGAAGATGGAGAGAAACTCCCAAAGGTCTGCTTTTCCTCAGGCTTGACTGCAACATGTACCACTCGCTCTCACTTCTGCCTCATCCCAGTCCCTCTTGATCTTTATATGCTCAACCTATACGGCCAGGAAGTCTTTCCCAGGTTGGTTGAATTTTTCGTTTTCTGATGGCAGGGGTCACAGAGTTTGAGGGCTTAGAAAGAGCCTGGTAAAACGACCTAATAGAAACGGGAGGAGAATTTCTAGATTTAGGATGCTAAGAGTTTTAACAGGCTTCTGCCAGCAGAGGGAACCCCAGGGTTGGGAGAGAAAGCTCACAGGGCACAGGGGTTAAAAATCACCAGGATGGGGACTTCATTTCTGGCAATGTTTTCAGTAGTCTAGAGAGATTTATGGGTTAAGTTCAGATGAAAGAGGATGAAAAAGGGAGGGAGGGAAGAAGATAGGCTCACAAAACACCGACATACACACCAGAACATTCACTCACACACATCCCTCCGTACACACACTCACAATTTCTGCTCTAGTCCAGGCCCACTAAGGCCTGTTGAATCAAAACCATCAAGGGGGGGACCCAGGAATCGGTATTAGTACAAAGTTCCCCATGCGATTCCAAAGTAAACTGAACAGACAGACTGGGAACTGCTCTGGGTAATTAGGTAACTACTTTAACTATAGCTTGTTTCAGACTTAATTTAATGGCTCCAGGCATCAACATGTTGACTGGTAGATAGAATGTAATCTGTGGGAGACTGCTGTTATGATCGAACCATTTTTTCTCTTTTTAAAAAATTGTTTTTATATTTATAAACATAACACGTGAGGAGGGTTTTGGAAGACAGATGGTCCCAAAGGCTGATCATGAAGAGCAGCCATCCACGCTCCTCCCTTCCCCTCACTCTAGCCTCATTCAGAGGCGACCCCTTTTTTAAATCTTATTTTTTTCCTTTGCAGATCAACCCCATATTTTTATACAATATGCTTTTACTGCTATTTCTTGATTTTTCAATTTTAGAAATTATTAATTTTTCTCAGAAATATTAGAATGTTGCTTTTTTTTTTACGACATACATAGACCCTCATTTTCTTTCTCCTAGATTCCTAATACTATTTTACAATTTTTAATTAAATGAGTAATCGGTGTTCATGTTACTACGACTACTTGTTTACAGCTCAGCTACGTAACGTAACCGCGATTGCGTCTCTTTTCTTCTCTTTTCCCCCCATCCCTGGAGTTTACAATCGCATTTCTGTGTTCGCTGACTCTGTGGTCCACATTCTTCAAATTCTCTGACAAGAGCTAGAAAACTCAAATACCTTGGTCAAATTAATTGGATAATCTGTCTTTTTTTTTTTTCCCCCTTGGAGAGATCCCTCTTGGAGCCCCCAGTTTTCCTGTTCCATTCTGGAGTAGGAGCTTGATAGGCTCGTGGTAGCTGGGACGTTCTTTTGCCATCCAGCTTCTCTCTTTCTTGGTTGACTTCTCATGAATGGTAAGGAAATATTTTGAGACCTTGGAGGCAGGAGCGCTGTTTTACATTTAACCTTTTTACGTGGGCGTTAATCCATCGGACCGACCGCGGCCACATAAACCCCAGGATGGCGGCTCGGCCTGCTTGTCCTTATTTTACTCTCTCCTTGATTCATGGTTTGGCTGGGTAAGGATTTATAGACTGGAGATTATTTTCTCATGGAATTGGAAGACATTGCTGTATTGCCTGTCGGTTTCCAGCTTCCAGTGTTGATCCCGAGAAGTTCAATTGCTGCCTGAATGCCTGATCCTTGGTTTATGAACTGGTTTTCTTCTGTCTAGAACTTTTGGGATCCTTTTATTCCATCACATTTACAGTGATGTACTTTGGGGAGGGTTTTTTTCCTCTCTCTCATTTATTGTGTTGAGTACCCACCGGTCCTTTCAATAGAGAAATGCAAATCTTTCATTGTGGGAAGTTTTGGAGGATTTTTTTTTTTTTTGGTAAATGTTTTCCCCTCCATTTTCTCTGTGCTCTCTTTTTGGAATAATTATTAGAGGCCGTCAGAGCTCCTGGATGGATCTCGTAAGTTGCTTTTGTCCTATTTTTCATTTCCCTTTTTATCCTGCTTTCTGGGAGATTTTATCAATTTTATCTTCCAGCACGTCACTTTAATTTTTAAATTTCTAATTGTACTTTTATTTTAAAAAGTTCTTTCTTGTTGTCTACTACCGTTTTAAAACCCTGGTTTACTGATTTTCATTCATGGATACACTGTCTTCCCTTTTCTCTAAGAGAATATCGATGTTATTGAGGCTGTCGTTATTAACAATTTCTTCTGCCCTCTCGATTACTTATTTTGGGGTCTCCATCTTCAATGTCAGAGCCTTTCATTCTATGATTGGCAATCCTTGCAATCCATTCCTTGGCTTTTGGAAGCTTTTTGTGTGAGGGCAGGGCTTGTTAATTGTTGGACTCTACTGAAGGATAATCCAGAGATTACTGGATAGTTTCATTGGGAGACCCCAAATATCAGTGACTTTGGGTTTTTTCCTTTGGTTGAATACTTTCTTCTCAGAGGAATCCTTAATTCTTCTGCTTAGCGTGGGCTGGAGCAGAGTGAATGGAAAGGGACATAAGCCAGGCTGTTGGTGTTCTGGGAGCCGAGCCAGGGTGAGGAGCTGGGGAATCTCATCTTTCAGGATGGAGTCTTTCTCTAATCCTTCTGTTTCTAGCTCCATGCCTGCCCACAACCTCTGCTGTGCCTGGTGTGCCTGAGCCTGCTGCCTCTTTGGCCAGCTTCTCCAGAAAATAAACTTTCCATCTTTAGTTGGAGGGCGAGAGAAGGGATCTGGAATGTCTCTTATTTTTGCCCTCCTCTCTCCCTCCCTCTCATGTTCTGAGATTCCTGATGCCCTGATTCCTCAGACTCTCTTGGATTCTGTGGCTTCTTGTTGGCTTCCTGTCATGGGCACTTGGGCTTCAGCAGTCTCCAGTATGCTAAGTCACTTATCACTCGTCCATTCACTTTCCATCTTCCAAAAGGATGTTGACACCTCTCATCGGCTGTCGTCTCTATTCTAGTTCTTCTTGTTTTTGTGGTTTACAGCATGTAAAATTTTCTACTGTGATCGGTGTATTTGGTAAGGAAACGGAAATTAATATGGTTGTTCATATGCCATGTTTAACTCTGGGATAGCTCTTTTGAACATACTGTTAGGCTTGAAATGAGGGGAAGCTTATATAATAGTGACATCTTCTGTTTCTCCACAAGTTACCCAAGATTCGAGAGTGTAGAAATGAGGCTTTTTATTAAATCATTTTAATAGAAGAAGAGGAAGGGGAATATTTTATTTGTTCATTCATTCATTTTTTCTGAGTGTTCATTGAGCACTAATAAATGACCCAAACCGTGCTAGGTGCCAGGAATATGAAACCTGAGCAATATTTGGTGTCTTCCTTCAAGGAGGTTGTAGTTAAGTGTAAGAAAGATAGTCAAGTAAATGAAAAGCCACAATAACATAATAATTTCCTATAATAAGGGTGTGCATAAGACGCTAAAGAGTACTGAACAGGCCATCCAAATCAGCCCAGAGTGGGGGCGGGGGAAGACTTTTTGGAAGAAGTGGTCCTGGAGTTAAGTTTTGAAAGATAAGTACAAATTATGAGATGAAGTTGGGGGAAGGGCATTCATTCCGAGCGGAGGGAACTGTATGCGTTCAGGCAGGGGGTCTAGAAATAGGATGATATGTCAGAGGAAACTGACAGATTGACGTGGCTGGAGCGAGGGTCCATGCTGGGGAGTGGCCTGAGTAAGAGTGTCATGGTCGCTACACTATAAATATCCATGTTGGCCCAGAGCGTGATCATGGGCCTACTAATGAGAGATGCCAAAATAATAGCATGTTCTTCCTTCTCTGAATTCGAGCAAATTTAAAAATGTTATTTTAAAAATGAAGATACTGTAAGATTATATAAAGAGATATGTAAAGTCCTGGATGAATGGTAGGAATGTAAACTATTCTAGTTTTCTTGTGACAAACCCGCCTTAAATCCTTCCTTTATAGCCTCTACTCCCATGACAGTTATAAAACAGATTCTGGAAAATCTTAACTATTAGGCAAATCTTTTCTTTCTTTCCACTTCTGCCAGGCAAGGATTACTCGAGCATCTTTTAATGGAATGTTTTATTTAATCAGCAGATGCGATGTTTATGTGTTCTCGGCATCTAGGGCACCCTTCCTGTAAAGTTCGGGTGGTTTTCTGAAAGGCCCCTGGGCGGGACCAGGAGAACTGAGTTCCAGTCTCCCCTCCATCACTGACATACATATAACCTTGGGCAAGGCCCTTCCCCTGTCTTGGCTTTAATTCCCTCACCTGGCAAACAAGAGGAATTAAATTAGATTAAGATTTGTTCCAGCTCAGAAATTGGATGTAGGGAGCTTTTAGCTGTACTGAAATTACTATAAAAAGCAAGCTTGGATTTTTGGATTTTATTTTCATATCATGCTAAAGAGGGAAAGGCAATTCCTTTCAAATCTTGGCAAGCAAGCAGACGTGAGATTCTTCCATCTCTCCGTACCTCTCCCACCCTCCTTTCAGCTTCCGACTTTGATTTACTCACACAAACCCCAAAGAGAAATACTGGCACTAAAAAAAGCCATTTCGAGTGTGTCCCTCTGAATTGTTAAGCTCTGTTGGAAAAGTTGGGGGAGCGGGACTCTTAAAAGCCAACTGTTGTGAAAACACATCACCATCATCTATAGACACTCTCCAAAGCATGAGTCTAGCTGTTTTAATCCCTCAAAGTGACTGGATCGGTAAACCACAAGCTTCTGGATGATACTGTCTATTGACGGCAAGAAAGGGTTTGGATAAATGGTGGGGGTAGGAATGGCATTTCCTGTTCCTGTCAGGGTTTCTCAGACTGACCTGAAAGAAATGTCTTTGAATTCTCTCTGAGCAGGCCCTTTGAAAGCTCAGAAGGTCAGGATCCTGAGCAGCCAGGGTGGACTGGGATTAATAGGTGAACAGCACATGGAGAATTTTGATCGACAACTTTAGGCCTCCCTTGGTCGACTGAACAAGACTTCTTGAAATAAAATGAGCCTTTCTCAAAGCTCCAGATCTCGATATTAATAATATTAAACTAGCTGATGATTGGACGCAAAATGCAGATATCAGCACTCTTAGCAATTCCCAAGATACTGCCTGGTGTTTGTGCTCTGTCATCGGTTTAAAGCCAATTTTAAAAAATGCTTACGACCTGCAATCTTTGTATGATATCAAAAGAACATGCAGACATTTTAAAAACTATTTTTGCAACTTTTTGTTCCAACTTAACTTTCTGTCCCAAAATGATCAGGACGCTCTCAGTGCCAGTAACAGACATTTGGTTCCATCTGCATCTTATCGCATCTTTTCTCCTACACATTTCATAACTCATTGGGCATTTCTTCTTTTTTTTTTTCTTTGTGACCAACATTTGACATTGAAATCTCTCTTCATCTCAGCTCTCTAGTTTATTCCAATAGATGCATTATTTCAATAGCAGTTTTTTGAGGATCTACTGTGAATTAGAACCTGACACAAATGGTGATGCATATATAGAATAGGATTTTAAAAAGTCTTACCTTGAGGCTTCAACCAAATTCGACTTCTTTTTATTGATCTCCCTTTTCTTGCTTCTCGTCTCCCTCTCCCTCCTCCTCTGCCTTCCCTTCTGTTTCATCTCTCTCTTCCTCTGCAGTTTCCCACTCTTTGGGGAGGGGCAGGATTTCCTGCTCAGAAGTTGGTTGGTTTCTGGGAGGAGTCAGAAGACCTGATTTGGGACTGGAACCAGCTGGTTTGCCACCTGATACAAGGAGGTGAAACCCAGGCCAAGGAAGAAGGCCCTATGTTTGGACCAAGCTTGCAGCCAGGAGGCGCCAGGAGAGGAGCCCCATAGGGAGTTGACCAGGGTGAGCCAATCCCCAGCAGCAGGCATCAGGGTCCCCAAAGACCAGAGGACCTCCCGAGGCTGCCCAGGGCCTGGATGATTGGAAGTGGTCCTGGTTGCCCTGGATACTTATCCATTACTATTGTTAGCTCTAAACGTGCCAGAGGCCCACCAGGCAGAGCCCTTGTCCCGCCCTTAGCAGGTTCTTACTCTCAGATTCCTGGCTTTGCCTCAGAGGAAAGCACTGAAACAAGACCTGGGATCCGGCGTATTTTCCCTCCCCACGAGGGAGGACTCTGGTGGTCCGGGGTGCTCCGTGGGGCCTGTTTGTCTACATGTTTCTCAGTTATAAACTCCTTAGGAAATAATCTATGCGACATAAACCATTATGGCGATCGGGGGCTCCATAAGTAGGGACAATAACTCTAGCCTGATTCACGCCAGTAAATGATGGAGGATCACACTCCAGTTCATAGGTTTTTGTTCTTTAGGACTAAGGCATAGACAACAGTGTGTCAACGAAAAGGTCGCTTTCTTCATCCATTTATGTCTTCACTATTGAACAGATATTTAATGGGCACCTACTCCATGCCAGGCACTGGGCTAGGAGCCGGAATAGAATGCTGAGTCAAACTAGACATAGCTCTGTCCTGATGGAGAATGTAACTGGTATGGTCGCACACTGGTCTCCCTGAGATTTGGGGTCATACGTCTAGAGGAGGGACTGGAATTGTTGGGTGCTTATGTTTCCTTTGGAGCAGCATCATTGGACAGCTTTGGGATAGTTATCTTTCTCTTTCTTAGCCATAAAAAGACACTGGTTCTTCTGCCTGTCATATATACAAGTATCCTTACCTATAGCCTCCCAATTCTTAGAGGATAGAAGAGCTTTTAGTTTTGTTTTTCTTTCAGGAACTAGTTTTATCTAGAGAACCGTAAGTTCTATTGATTTCTAGCTTATTAACTTTCTGAGGCTCTCTGAAAATGTCTATCTGCATATTGAATATCTTCTAAACTGCTAATTTTGGATTTCAATTTTTTTTTTTTCTCATCGTCCCCTAATTCATATTTGAGCCTGTTAGAAGAAAAAGAAAAAAAAAATGAGAAAAACAAGTCTCCTTTACTTTGACTATTGGGTCTACTCCAGAATACTCTTTGAGAGTTTTCTGAAGTCTGTTTTCATTTTTATTTAGTTGATGATTTTGAATCTTTGTTCAGTGTACCACTAAAAGAAAGGCTTCTGGAATTGTCTTTTGTACTGTATTTTTAACTTTTTTTCTTGTTCTCTTAAGGTGCTTTTTCTTCATTTTACACAGATGACTTATTAAAAATTTTCCTTTCTTATCCTGCTGCTTTTAAATATTTTTCTCCAGTTGAAGCATTAACAACTGAAGTAGTTAGTACAGGTCTGTAGTTCAGAACAACAAGTACCTAATGAAATCTTGAATCATGTAACAGATTTCTACCTGGCTTCCTGAGATTTAGTTAGGAAAATCCTTGGTTATAACTCTTAGTATGGCTCCAGACCAGGGTTAAAATTTAACTTTTTTTGGTCAATTCAATTTATTAACAAACAAACAAACAAACAAACAATGCCAAAAACAAAACCAAAAAATAGTTCTCCCGGCTTCTTTAGGGCCGTGTTCTGGTCTAGCAATTTCACAATGTGTTTGGTTTTTTTTCCTCCCTCCCAGAGAAAACTCTGACAAAAATCATGGCTCATATAGAAGTTCAGATAGAGAAGAATGGAAAGAAAAATGAAATGAGGATAGGTTTCAGAAGGCATCAGAGTCTTTGAGTTCATGGTGGAAGTAGAATTTTGTTTTTCAAACCTTAGCATACTAATTAAAGAAGCTAACCATTGACCTTTAGATTTCTGGAGTTTCTCTTAAATGAATTAATTTAATGATTTTGACATGTCTGAAGTTCTCCATGATGGCCATTGTTATTCTAACTCAAAGTTTTTGCCCTTTATGAAAGTAAATGCAAGAGTTAGCATTACAGTGCAACTTTATATGGAAAGCGGTTCTTCCAAGAGGAAGTTGTGTTTTTTACACAGAAGAGCCCCAGAGAGATGAAAGAGGCTACTTAGGAAGAGTGTGTGCCCGTGAATGGTATCTTGAGTTCCCTTTCTAAGCAAAGGTTAGAAAAGGGACATGCAGTCAATGACCTGATGATCTTTGACCCCGGAATCCAGGCTAAAAGTGACCTTTCACACATTGACAAGACAGAGAGTACCCTCATGAACATTTTGTCGGGAACCTGAAGCGAAGTTTGACCAATTGCCTTTTCCTGAATTGGTTACCAATCAAATGCACCTCCAACTGTTGTCCCTTGGGACCAGCTTGGATTAGATTGGTGACTTATTGGGCCATTCCACATGAAACACTCCCTTATTCATATATCAGAAATAAAGCCTTCCAGAACAAAACAAAAATACACAAAATAAGACTTTATAATACAGACAAACAAAAGCAAAAGCAAAGTGAGCGCCAGGGGTATTAGCAGTTTAATGACAAAAATAGTTATCAAATGGTACACTTCCCAAACAAAAGGTCTGATGAATTTGTACAGACCTGTATCTAATTACTCAATGGTATACCTCCCAAACGAAATGTCTAATGACCTCATACAAAGGCCTAGGTATAATTAATTACCAGAATGGACAGCCGGAACTAAAACTTCTAATTACTTTATACAAAAATTGAAGTCTAATGGTTTTATACAAAGACTTACTTGGTTACAAATCATAACTCAGTGAAACTAGTTGAATTTAGATTGTTGTTGACACTGACTTACCTGGCAGCAGACTGAAGGACAAATAGAGTTTGGGCCCAAGGAGCCCAGGAAGTTCACTCGTTGGTTTTTGGGAAAAATGAAGTTCAGGGATTGGCATACTTTCCTAGACATACTGGGCTGACATTGTCTATAAAAGCATATTTATTTGTTGATTGGCGGGCATTCTGAAATGAGTCCGTTTTTGGTTAACTGACCCTCAGAAGCGAGGGGCTATCACTGGTTGGTTGGTTTGTAAAAATGTATTAATTAAGATGAGCTGTCATTGATTAAACCATTGGATTTAAAACTGGTTCTGGGTACCATGATTATAGAACAATCACACTTTTCCCAAGAATGTGCTAATTTTTAATATTCCCACAGTTGGTATCTATTACTTGTTTTCACTAGAACATAGTGCAAATTGATACCTGATATAACACAAAATAACATATTTATTTACATTTGTAGGTCAAAGTTTTGTGGTGTTTTATACAGAGCGAGGTGAACTAATAAGTGTTCCACTATGACCCAGTTTGGGAACCATTAGGTTTAACCTCTAGGTTAGGGTATTTTCTAAGAGGCAAAAGCATTAGTTAGATAAACTTAATCAGGAAATCGTTTGGTTTTGGAATTAAATGTATTACTTTTAATAGTCATCCAGCAAGAAGGAAAATATTTGTCAACATGCTAAGGAAAAGAACAAAGAGGCATTAGAAACAGAGGAGAAGGGGTGGATTCTGGAGAAACAGGCTGGAATGGGAAATATATGCCCTAATTGGTGGTTATACTAAACAGAATACTAGCATCTTATGCTTGGATAGGACTCTAGAGGTCATAAGACTAAGATCCCTCCAAGTTCAGAAATTTCCTCTCCAGTTTATACCATCCCTAGCAGATGATTTCCAACTTCTGCTTTTAGTAATGGGGGTGCTTACTATACATCACGAGGCAACTCATGTTTTGAAATACTCTGACTTTTTAATGACCTAAGATCTGTTTCTTGTATATCTTGTACAACTAGGACTTGCCAGTCCTAGTTCTGCACTTTCAAGCCACATAACATAAGTTTATTTTATTGTACTTTATTGGAGCAGTATGGCAGCCCTTCAGATATTTGGAGGCAGTTCATTATGTGACACTACTGTATCTTGTCTGCTCTAGTGATCCATGTGATTGTTCTGTATGTGACACTGCTTCTGGACTTTTATCTGCCTGTCACTCTAAGCAGGTTTATCTTAAATTATAACAACAACAACAACAACAACAACAACAACAACAACAACTATAATTGATTGAAAGCTTACTGTATTTGATCCTTGAATAACACAGGTTTGAACTGTACCGGTCTACTTATGTGAGAATTTTTTCAAGAAATACTTGTACCAATTTCAATCCATGGAAATACTCGTGCTGCTTGGGAGTCTGTGGATTCTGGTAGCCTACTGTACGCATAGATCTCTGCTATATAATACAGGGGACTTGAATAGCCACAGATTTGGCTATCTGCCAGGTGGAGGGAGATCCTGGAACCAATCTCCTATGGATACCAAGAATAGTTAAATTTTCCGGGAGTCGAAAATTATACACAGATTTTCGAATGCAACAGACGTCATTGCCCTTAACATTGTTTAAGGGTCCACTGTATATGCCAGGTACCTGCTAAGCACTTAATCTCGTTTAATTTGCAAAATTATCCCATAAGGAAGGGACTACTTTGTAGACGAGGAAAGAATTTAAGTAACTCGAGGCAGACAGTATATAAGTAACTTGTCCTGAGTCTCACAAATAAGGGAGTCAGAATGCCAGTCTAAGCAGTTAGACTTAACATCTTTTGTTTCCCACCTGCCAGATTGCAAAGTTAAACAAAACCACCTCCTCTTCCTTTTTACTGACCATTCTACTTCTACCAATAAGGTGTTCTAGGGTTTTAGCAGCCCTGTCACAAGCCCTCGTTGGTTTACCTTGAGCTTGCAATCAGTGAAAATGCCTATGTCTTTTTCATACGATCTGCGATGATAAGTTTCCATATGATAAGAAGCTTTCATAATTCCACGGTCACGTGACTGATTTTTTTGGGACCTAAATTCTGTACCATGTCTTCCTTATTTAGTTTCAATTGGTTAGCTTCAGCGCATGATGCCAACCTGTTGAGTTGTTTTGAATCCTCGCTCCACTATCTCAGCTCTATATCACCAACAGAATTGATCAGTATACCTTCTGTCACTTCTCCTGGGTTGCTGATAAAATGCCAACCAGGATAAGAACAAGGATAAGTTTTGTCCCCGTTTTTGGAGAAGGACTTATCCTGTTGGATCACAACCAGGCATAGTCTTGTGAGCCTACCTCGAAATCTTGACTCTGAAGCTATTAAGCAGACTCTTTCCCCTCACTTTCCTTTAACGCAAGGTTTCTCAGCCTCGGCCTCATTGACGTTTTAGACTGGAGAATCCTTTGTCATAGGTTGCTGTCCTGTCCACTGTAAGATGTGTAACAGCACCCCTGGATGTGTAACAGCACCCCTGGTTTCTACCCACTCAACGTTAGCAGTAGGGCCCCTCCTTCCCTACCAGACAACCAGAAAAATCTCCGGACAATTTTCAAATGTCTCCTGGGGTGACAAAATTGCTCCCCCTGCCGTTGGGAACCACTGCTCTAACTTCATAAGTAGATTAATTGAGCAATCAAGTACTTATTAAAAACCTACTCTTTGCCTAGGACTTGATAATGTCTATGAACACTAAAGAGGAAGATATGACCCTTGACCTCAAGAAGATTATACTATGAGAGATATGACCAGATCCATAAAACAACTGGGAAAAAAGTCTGTTACTAAGTGACCCAGTGTGAGACCCAGACTGTGTGCCCTGTAAGAATTCGGAGAAATGAGATCAGTGAGGACAGAGAAGATTTTAATAGCTCAAACTTGATTGGGTCTGAACATGTAAAGGCACGAGGCATAACCTTCTAAACTAAAAATATATAGGCATTATACATTTAGGCAAATATGTAAAAAATATATTTTCTTATACATAGGTAAACCAAAAAAATATAGGCGTTACCTTCTAAACCAAAAATTGGAGTACGCGATTTAATATATAGGTTTGAAATCATGTCTGTCTTGGAGAATTCGAGATATATGGTTTCAGAAGATGTGGAGATTGTGGGTGGGAAGGGTAGTGTGAACACAGATGCGGAAGACTAAAAGGAATGTACCGGTTTCATACGGAGCAGCCTGAGAAGTCAAGTGTCTGGGCCGAGATGGAAGCAGATCACGGACACTCGGAGGCACAGAGTTCGGTCTGTGATGTTTCTTGCGTGGAGGAGCATGGAGGAGCAGCAGGATGAAAGGAAGAGAGTAGTCTGGCAGTGAGTTGGTTTAAGGCCAATGTGCTAGAGGGTAGTTTGAGCTGTTGAGAGCTGGACAAGGTGGTGGCCAAATGGGCGGAGGAATAATTAACATAATAGGAGAGGCATGTGGGGGGACCAACGGGAAGAAAAAGATTGGATCGATTCCTAAGAGCCATTGGTATGTTTGGCAAAAACGCACAGCCTTCGATGGCGAGAGTGAGATGTCTGAACTTGGTTAAGGCAGGAGACATATTAAAATCAAGAGAGCGGCATCCATGTCTCTTTAAGAGCCGCTGTTTAAAATGTCCTTTGCAGAGCCCTGTAGAGCCACTGAATTGGTTATGACCGCAGCGCTGCCCCTGGAGGAAGGGGACTCAGATCTGTGACAACCAGTCTTTTCTCGTTCGAGCGGGTTTTCTCCCTGCCCGTCCCCCTTCTCCTTCCCCTCTCCCTCTTTCTCTTGCTAGAATAGTTAGGAAGAAGGAGGCATCAGCCACAGCAGCCTCCGATGCACAGGAGGCTCCCAGTGCAAAGGGCAAATGGAGATTCTGGCCTAGATTTGATCAGTATCTCCCATTCACATGTTCTACCTCAGAGGTTGATTTATCTTCTGATTTTAAAAAGAGAAGTCTGGTGGGACTTATGAAGGTTTCTCTCTTCCCACCCCTAACATGAAACAAAAACAAATCCTCGACAGACTTATAAGCATGTAGTATGAATATCAAAGTCCTTGGCAGTGAAGCATCTGTTGCTTGACCTTCAGGAGGCTTCTCTCTCCACAGTGCCCCAGGAAGACCCCCTCCACCAGCATGCTCACCATGCCTGCTGCCTGCCCACCCCAGGGAACCATGTCCCTCAGGAATCAGGTACTGAGATATAGTATAAAACATTTTTTTTATTTCAAAATGCAAAATGGTGGTCATTTGTCATAATAATAATAATAATAAAATAATAATAATAATAATATAAAAAGCGTTTCTCCTTCTTCCCTAGTGCAAAATGGTGGATGCACTCAGCTCAAAGACACATAGTTTGGGATATGTCTTTCTCCTGCAGTGCTGCACAGCAGCAAAACTCAATCCCAAACTCCTGTTGGTGGATCTGTGTGCGTTCAGTTCTAGAAGTCTCCGAAGTTAAGTCCAAACAGCACAGGAGTCCTGCTCTCCCCAACGGGGTCAGTCTCTGACTCTCTCTCTTTCCCTCCCTCTCTTTCTCGTCTCTGTCTCCCTCCCTCTGCTGGCCTCCCGCAGTTCTTAGGAGGCATGCAGCCGTTTGGAGAGGGCCCTGCTGCAGACTATGGCCTCCTGCTGCTTGCCTTTCTCTAGCAGGGCCTGTGTCCGGAGGGTCTGGCGCTCCCGCGAGGCCCGCAGCGCGGCCACCGCTGCCTCTTCTTCCCGCAGGCGGCTGGCGGCCGTGAAAGGGCTGCACACGGTCTCCACCAGGCCGAGCACCACGCCGAATAGGGCCAGCACGCTCCCCAGCACGTACAGCTTCACCAGTTTCCGTTTGGACGTCTGGGCCATCATCTCCTTGGCCAGAAGAATCAGCTCCTGCACCGTTTCCATCAAGGATCTGGGCTCTCGGGAGCGGGAGGGACCTGCAGGAGGAGCGGAGCAGAAAAGGGAACCGTTAGTCACTGAAGGATGGCTTCGGCTGCCCCAGCACTCCTCCCTCAGCGTCTAGGTAGAGACCCACAGAAAGGGGGCTCCCGGGACCCAGGCGCCGCCGCGCCAGCCCCCACCGGGCTCACCTGAGCCGCGCAGCGGGCTTCTAGGAGGCAGCGCGAGCTGGGAGGTGGTGAGCGCGTCCGTGGGTCCCCGCAGCTCCGCGTTCTCCTCCTCCCCGGCAGCCGCGGTTCTTCCAGATGGAGCCTCGGCAGCTGGCACCTTGCTAGCGGCCAGCGGCCGCTTAAATCTTTTCTCCGAGACCCGCCCCCTGGGCTCCCTGGGTTGCGGCCAGAGGAAGGAGGGGAAGGAGGAAGGAGGAAGAGGAGGAGTGGGGCAGGGGCCTGGGGGGGGTGGGGGAGGAAGCGGCCGGGACCTGGGGAAGTGACCACGACCTGCTCACGCCGGGACCGCGTGAACTGGGGGCTCCGTCGCTTGGGTGCAGGGGAGGGCAGGCCCGGACTCGCAAGGTCCCACTTCGGGTGCACGCGAGAGTGAGGACCCGGAGCCCGGGTTGGTGTCCGCGTACTTTTGCGACATGACTCTTCCTTAGCGGTGTGGGTGGGTGCACAGCCTCTCTCCTACGAGGCATCTTGAGAAGGACCCCTACAGAGGACATCCTAACTGAAAAATCACTCGTTTTTATTCGGAAGGGTCGTCATCTTCCCACAGGTGTGGGGGTCGGAGGGGAGAGGCCAGGGGGAGGGTTTCTGGTAAAGAACAGAGCATGTTTCCAGGCTCTGCATAAGGCAGTGTGTGCTTACTGACTGTGACAGGCTATTTCTTTCCAGCCCGAGTGGTCTTATTCACAGGTGCTTGCATCGTTAGGGTCACCTGAGAGATTACTCATTGAGGAATACCTTTTATGCACAGAAGTTGTGTGTGTGTGTGTCTATGTGTGGTCAGTCTCTGTATCAGGGGTCTGCCATTAAATCCAAATGGCCCCCTTTCCCACTTGAGAAGTGAAGTTGGTGGCTAGAGGGAGGTGAAGATGGAAGCGGGTGTTGGTAAAAGTTTGTCTGCTGGTCCAAGATGTAAATGTTTTATGCTGTTCTCAAGTCATTATTTGCCACCTACCCGGATCTGGGGGTGCAACTCTATTGTGCCAGCTCACCTTATCATAGAAACAATTCAGGGTCAGAAAGGTGAAAGTGGTTTGGGTAAGAAGTTAGAGTGGAGGGTACTCTTGGAAGCCTGAGGCTAGTGGGATTGATTGTGACTAGAAATAAACATCACACTGGTTGGGGGTGGAGGGGGTGTGGGTTCTGATTTTAGCTTGGTTCTCCCATATACCAGAGGTAAAAAGTGCTAAAAGCAGAAAAGAAAGAGATCTCCTGGTAGGCTACAGTGCGCATGGGGGAGGGCAGGGGGGAGGAGGGGAAACCACGCTGGCCAGAAAATCACAAAGGTCAGTGATGTGATCTTGCAACAGCCTGTCACAGTCAGTCAGGCTGAGCCCTGCAGGGAGGGACAGGGGGAAGAGCTATTTCAGGAATCAAATGTTTGAATATTTCAGTCACTGGAAATTTTAACAGTGATCTTTCTTTGGGGGTTTGAGGCAATTTTCCAGACAATTCAGTTAAAAAAAGGCCACAATAACAACCATTCTTTGTGTTGTTGGCTATTGGTAGTTCAAAGAATAGGATTGGTTTGTGCAGATTGGGCAAGGTTACCTAAATAGCTATTTAGCGTTCTACATTTTTGTCTGTACACAAGCAGTCAAGGTGACAAGGGACCCAATAAGGATTATTCCTGGAGGATTGTATCCCCTGCTTATTATTCTTTCAACCTTGTCAGGCAGGAAAATCCAATAATATGAGACCAAGCTGAGATTAATATCGGTTTTGGCATTTTCTTTGAATCTTCCTTATTTTGGAGAAGTCTCTAAGAATTGGCAGAAACGATTTGTGAGCTTTCCCAAGATTTGTGAGTGTTTCTAGGAGAACATATGTGCACCTTACTATCAGGACTTTTACCTGGTTTCTGCTCTGAAGGTGAGTCAGTCCGGCTTACTCCAAAATTGACGTGTCAATAAGCATTTCCGGCGTTTCTGTAACTCAAAGACACAAACCACACAGTCTTTCAAGGTCAGCAGACTGTAATTTCTCTGAGTTCCCCTTTCTCGTGATTTGCGGTGGTTAGAGCCACCTCAGATGAGTTCCCCTCTTTCCCTCTTTGATAATCTGACTTTGTCCTTCGGGCCCCACCAGCTTGCTGGCCAGGGCTGGGCAGAGAGGGCAGCAAATGGCATGAGTTGGGGTCGCCCACGGAGTTGATGTTCCTGGTTTAGGTGGTTTGCTGGGGCTGCGTGGGAGATGGAGGAAATAGAAGGCTGGGGAATCCAGGGTCGCTTCGTGCCTAAGAATTTCTGACACAGCTCCCCTGTCTGGGTGGGGAAAGAGAACCCAGCTTCTAGGGTAGGGGATTAGGTAGGGGTTGGGAAACTAAGCACATGCTTTAACTCGCTGACATCACTTTAGAGATGTAAAGCCTGTGTTGCGTCACACAGGTCAGACACAGGTTATAGCTGCGAAGCTCAGACCCATCATAGGGTGACTGACCATGCCACTTTGCTCAGGGCTGAAGGGTTTCCCCAAGATGCAGGACTTCCAGTGTTAAACTGGGACAGTTCCGGGCAGACTGAAACAGTTGGTTATCCTATTCATAAGTCTACCGCAATATTTAATTCTTGCTATTTCTAGGAAGGCAAAGGGGGCCAGTTTAAAATTTGTTTATTTTGCTTTCCAAATCCCTTTCCTCCAAACATTAAAGCACCCAGAGTCGTTTCCAGAGGAAACATCACAAAGGGGCAACGTATGGTCCAAAGGGGAAGCCCCGAATGAGATAGAGCTGTCCCAACACCCAGGCCTTGGGGACGGAAAGGACAGGGGACAGAGGTCCTTGGGATGGTTGGTCATGTATAAATCTCGGTTATCAGTAGTATTATTATTTTGTTGCCAGCTGCTTGCTGCCTACCGGAGTCTTTAGTCCTTGGGTTACTTTTGTTTCACGTAAATTAGTTTTGGAGAGAAGCTTTCTTATCACTCAAATATCAACAGATGATTTTTAAATCTAAACTTCATCTTCCTCTGGTCTTGTAGATCAGAGTTCTAGAATCTAGACATTTTTGTGTGGATATGCTGCTTTCATCACAAGCTCGACACACTTGAAACAAGACTTTCCACATTCTCTGTACTCTTACAAACTAAGTCGCCTTCTCAATATCCTCATTTCCAGCCGTGGCATCTCCATTTTACCTGTTCCCTGGGCTTTTATTGTGGCATTTTCTTGGAGAGGCCTTCCCCGACCACTTCACCCACCCTTCTCTACCCAATACCCTGCTTGATTTTTCTCCATAGCACTCAGTACCTGACTTTATAGTGATATAATTATTGGCTTGCTTTTTGGGTTGTCTTTCATGTCCTTTGGAGGATAAGCTTCATGAGGACCGGGACTTTGCTTTGTTTTTCGCTGTGTCCCCAGGGCCGAGTATAATCCTTGGCACACAGTAGGTCCTTAAGAGGTAACTACAGGGTTAATGATTGTTTTCTCCATTGGTAGGGGAGGCACCATATTTATTAAATTTGCATGCAGTCAGACTTTTAGTGGATGCTTAAAGAAGCATTCAAGATTTTTCTTTTTTTTGGATAGGTTTTTTAATTTTTTATTTATTATTATTATTTTTTGCCTTTTGTCCTCTCTCTAATCCATCTCAAACACTACCATCCAGTAAATCTTCCTAAAATTACGTTTTTATTCTTAATTACCTATTGAAAGCCTGGGGCGATTTCTCACCCACACGATGAACTAGATTCCGAATGTTGAATTTGTTTGACCAATATTCTTAGAATCCAGGACCTCTGTGATCGGATCTTCCCTACTCATCTAACTTTATCTCTCGTTCGTTCTCGGAGGAGAACGTTTTGCTCTACAGATGAGTTTCTCACAGCTCAAGAAATATTCGTCCTCATCGTTGCTGCCTCCTTTGCTCCTGCTCTTCTTCCTACCGGAAATGCTGTTCTCTTTCTAGTCTGTCTTCCTCCCTTCAGGTCATGTGCTCCAAGAAGCCACCACTGCTTGTGCCAGTACACCCTGACCACTCTTTTCTGTGAATTTCAGCACAGGTTGGCACTACATTGTGTATTGTTTTATACAGCTCTCCGGGGTTTCCTGTGGGCTTGCTCTGTCTCTGTGGAAGACCAGATCCTTGTCCCCTTCATGGTGTTAACATATAGTAAGGGCCCAATCAATACTAGTTACACTGACCTGAAAGTCAGTACTGGGATAGAGATTGCAAAAGGATCCGTTAAAACTCTTTTGGGAGGTTATTTTAGGCACAGTGGTTTATCCTTGGGGTTGAAATTTCTTAAGACCTGGCAGCTTGGCTGAGTCCCCTCCACTCTGGCTGCCTCACCTTTCACTCGCAGTCCCCGTTTAGTATCTGGCATGGCAGCAGTTGGCTCAGTCTCGGGCACCCTGGCAACCTGCTCTTGGGATCCCAGGGCTTGACAAGTCAGCTCTGAGGAACAGACCCTTCATAGAGGTTTTGCTTTTGTCCTTCATGGTTTCTTGCCAAGCAGAGCCACTAGCTGCTGGTGCATGCAGTGTGTGGTGGGAGCTTTGGGTAGCCATGGATGCCCATATACCATTTCTGAATTGCAGGACTGTGTATTACAGGTTTGAATCAGCACAAGAAATTTTTTTCCGAGTTCAAATGCTAGCTGCATTTGAGCGTATAGGGCTCTGTTGTTGAACAGACTTGGGTTTGTTTAAGTCCTGGCTCCTCTTACCAGAGTCTGACCTTAGACAAGTGACTTAACTTCTCTGGCCTCCACTTCCTCATCTGTAAAGTGAGGGTGATGATAGCACCTATTAAATGGGATGTGGTGAGGACTGAATGAGCTAGAGCACTTTGAAGGGCTTAGTGGTCTGGCACAGATGGAGCAATGAATAAATGTTATCGATCCAGTTATTATTCTGTTATTATTCAATTGTCTTTACCTCTTAACTCCATGTCAGCAGTTCCCTTGGTCCTTTGTCCCAGCTCAGGACATTCGCATTCCTTAGGTGACATACAGGAAGCAATAAGGTCCAAAAATATTTGTTGAAGCCAGCCATGTATCCAATATAGTGTCAAGTATAGAAAGCAGAATACAAAATTGTTCTTGCCCTCAAGAAGCCCATTGTCAAGTAGAGGACAAAGACATTAGACGAGTTATTACGATATACTAGGATAAGCACAATAATGGAAGTACATATCAGGTAGGCAAAAAGAACAGATGAGAAACTGATTCAATTTGAGAAGGAGGTGGTCAAAGAAGGCCTAAGAGGAGATGATGACTGAGTAACTTAGAGTGCTAGAGGATAGATAGAGTTCACCAGGTAACTCTGGGAAGGAGTGGGGGTTCAGGGTTGGGGGAGACCTGGAATAAGAAAGGACTGCATATGAAAAGGGAGGATGCATGAGGAAGCCTTGTGTGTCAAGGAGAAATTAGGCAAGATTAGTGTTACAGCATAAAGAATGGATTTTGGGAGATGGCAGGAAATGAGGAGGCTGTCCTAGGCAAGAGCCAGATAATGACCAGTTATGTAAATGATAAGCAGCACATACCATGCCTGGGAACTGCTGACCACTCCCTTCCTCTAGGGACTTCCACGATATCACAATCTCCCAGTTGTCCTCCTGCCCTATTCTGGACATTCTTAGTTATTTTTCTTGCTTTTGCTTTTTATCCCACCTCTGAATATCAGCATTTCTCAGGACTTGATTCAGGGGCCTCTCTGCATGCTCTCTGTGGGCGATTTAGTTCGCTCCCAAGGCCTCCGTTACTGCTTCTGTGCAGGCGACATGCAAATCTGAGCTCTAGTCCCGTGTTTCCCTGACTGTGGATATCTTGCAGATATTAAACTTACCGTGCCTAACGCCAAATCCAATTTTTCTACCCCATAAAATTGCACCACCATCTTTCTAAGTCTAGGCTGCATTGTCCACCTGTTCGCTCAGGTCCTAAGCCTGGGAGCCATCCTTCACTCCCCTCTCTCCATCACCTCTCCCATGTAAACAAACCCTGAGATTTGTCATTCTACCTGTTAAATATCTCTTGATTTTATTTGCTTTCTACAATAAGGAACTGAATTATTCTTCAACTACATCAGCTTGAAAGATGACCCCGAGATCCAGGTGAGGACTCAGCTCACCAGACAACTTGATATCAGCTTTGTGAAACCCTAAGCTGTTGTGCCCAGATGTCTGACTACAGAAGTGTGAGTTAATAAATGGATTTGATTTTAAACTATTACATTAGTGGTAATTTGCTATTCAGCAACCAAAAACTAAGATAAGCAGCATACTAGGAGCTCTTGCTGACATGACAGGACAAATCTTATTTTGATGAGGACAAACTTGATGAGGACTGGGAAGACAAACCAGGACGGGAAGAGCCTGGCTTAGATTCTATGGTCCATCGTCATAAGCAGTTCCTTGCAGACACCTCATGCTCCCTGGTGTGTCTCTGTTTCTTTCACGTTTACCCAGAAACACATAACCATGGTTGGAATCAGCTGTCTGCTCTGTAGAGGTCTACGCCCAAGCTTATCATTGTTGGAAAAAATTACCCAACCAGACTGACTGTTTATTTTCTGCAAAATCTCAGATGGACAGTCAGCTATAATTTATTATGTTTTTTGAGTCAATTATCTTTATTACTCTCTAAAAAGACGTTTACACACTTTCTCCCCACTTCCCAAACAAGCTATATCCTCTTCTTCCCTCACACCTCATACTCTGGTGAAATAGAAAAAATCAGATAGGACTTATTCATTTTCCAACCATCAAACCTACCTGCTTCAGTAGCCACATGCTCTACCTTCTGTCACATTGCTGGGGTGGGGAGTGAGCATCAGATTCTTTGTGTATAGAGCTGTCCTTCCATCTCATCCTGACCTATCTACTTAAGGTGTTGGGAGCCCATGAATAAATCAGGTTGCTTTAGGCTACAAGTAAGAAAATATAATTCAGAATGGTTTAACAATAAGAAAACTGTATGATTTCACCAGACAGGGTTTTCAGGATTGACTAATTCAGTAGGGTAACATTGTCAAGAACCCAGGTTCTTTCCATCTTTCTCCTCTTAATCTCTTCAGCATGGAGACTTGTCCCAGTCATTATGGTTCCAAGATAGTTGCCACAGTTTCAGGCATTGAGTTCAATGTGGTAACATCCAGTGAAAAAGAGAGAGGCCGTTCTTTCTCTTTTATTACCAAGGAAACCCGGTCTAGACCCACTCCAGAGACTTCCTTTCAGGGGCCAGAACTGGGTTGACTGCTCATCCCTGAGACTACTTATGAAGGGAGGGATAACCATCACGAGCTTAGACCAGCTGTTCTCGAAGGGACCGCAGCAGCATCACCTGAGAACTTGTAAGAAATGCAAATTCTTGAGCCCCACCCCAAACCTACTGAATCTGAGGCCTAGGCATCAGAAATTAAAGAAAAAAAATTCCGGGGAGTTCTGCATGGCTGGTATGGAGCATCACTCTCAGCAGCCTGGCGAAGACTTAGAGCTAAGGAAGAAGGTGGCAGCAGGAACATCCTATGGTGTTGTTCTGGGGGCAGTGAGCACTAACATTTACTTTTTTGGTTGTCATTTCCTGTGTCAGCTCCAAATTTTCAGTAACATTTCTTAAACGCAACAGCTCTGTGTTTTGTCCTTTGAAGAAGGACCTTGTGTTCATTCTTGGGCCAAAATAGGCTGGAGAGATTGGGGGCAGTGTGGAGAAATGGTTAAATGAAAGTTAGGCGTGTTTGAGGAGAGACAGCAACTGGAATGAATTTGCATTATCTGTTTAACATCTCCGTAGAATTCTCGGAATTATGATTCTTTGAATAGTAGAGGAAAGAGTGATTCTTGGGTGGCTAAATGAGTTGAGGTCACTCTGGTTGCATAATTAATTAAATTATTTGGTCATATGTGTTTAACGTCTGTGTCCTGTGAGACAGTCGGCTCTCCCTGGACAGTGACTTTGTCTGGGTCGCTGGATTCCTGGCATCAGATGGGTGCTCAATAAATATTTGTTTTGTGAATGAGTGGTTCTGGAGGTTTCTGTGTTTCTGGGTCAAAAGTCAGAGGGTCTGCTGAGATGTGATGAGGAAAACCTGAAGAAACCCCAGGCTGTGAGGATGAGGACCAGGCAGAAGCTGAGGACAGAAGAGGATCTATATGCAGACTGATTTGCTGGGAGGTGTCAGACCCGAGCTCAGCGCCCCTGGACAACTGGAGGGATAACAGGGCACGCTTGATCCTCCATCAATGGACTTAAAGAAACAAATATTCCTAGACCTTGTCTGGTTGTGGGGAGGGGTTTCTTAGTGTACTAGCCGGTGCTCATTGGTCAAGGGTTGGGATGGGCCTGACACACTGCCAGTGGGACTCATTATCTTCGGCAGCGCAGGGACAGGCAGGGACTGACAGGCCTTTCACCGTATATGTTCCCTGATTCCCCGGGAGTGACAAAGAATCCTTAAAACATGTTTAGGAAGTCTTGTTCCCTAAGACCCTCTCTCCATCCGCGCCCTCCTCTCCCCTGTCATTGCCTCTCAGGGTTCTAAAAGCCGGGTCTTGAATCCCTTGAGGACCTGGATCCATGGTTTGACCCCAGAAGTATTGCAGTTCCCAATACCGAAAGTGCTGCCAGTTTGATTCCCAGCCTTTCTGTCCCCAGATACCAGCCATGGTGAATGGAATGCGGCGCACAGTCTTGGAAGCCAGCTGATTGTGAATTTTCTAAGGTTCCCGTTCTTGGGGAAAAAAGATATTTCTTTGTCTGGATGATTTTCTCCCTCTGTTGTCTTGAGAGGGAGTTATGGGATAATATTCATGGCACCATATTCTTCAAACACTTTTTGTTTGAAGGATCCACACTAGTGAGTCAATATCCATTTATTGAGTACTTATTATGTACAAAAACTGGGTTACGTACTTCATTAGGAGGTAAAAAGATTGGATGAGAGTTGTCCCTGTCCTCAAAGAGTTTGCAGCCTAGGTTTGGGGACAAAACACACAGTAACTAAAAGTTGAATAGCCATAAGTGTGTCAATTTGAAATAGAAGGGGTTTGCCAAACAGAACGGAACTGATTGCTTATTGAATTGTATCGATGAGGTCTGCTGCTGGAGTTTAGGAAGAATTTACAGAGAATAGCAGAGAAGCCATCACTGATCCAGGAATCTGAAATGAGTCCAGGATTTAGGACTTGGCCAAGGATACAAGAAGTGGAAAGGGTAGTGTAGACAGAGTCAGATGACTCAAGCCCAAGTGTGGTCAAGGGAATGGCATGGCTGATTTAGAACACTTAAGCGAAGGAGACCGTGTGAGTTAGGGCCAGCAATGCAGCAATGCAGCTTTTTTTTTTCAGCAAGACCGTTAGTGCCCGGCTGTGGACTCTGGACTTTCATCTGGAGATGATGGAGAGTGTACAGGTCAAAGTGCATACAGAATCCAACTTAGTAAATGGAGCACTAGGGCAAAGCTAAGAGGACAAAACGTAATAGGTAAAAGTGCAAAGGCATGTGTGCTCCTATGTGTGTGCATGTGTGCGTGCACACCCACCTTAGAACAGCACAAATTCAGGTGGGAGTAACCTGTTTCAACAGTATTTGACTAGAAAAAGACACAGGTATTAATGTATCTGTACGCTCAATATGGGTCTGTGGTGTGATTTGGCTCGATGCAGCAGTAGGAGTAGGGTCTCTACATCAGAAGTCGTGTTAGCGTACTGTTTTCTTCCCCCAAGTCCACGAAGAGGACTGCTTTACTAGGATGGGCCAGCATTCACACAGCACTTCCCGAGCTCTGTCCTGCAGGAGAGTTTTGTTCTCATGTGCTATTTCCATCCAGGTTTTTCCTGGACTCAGAGCCAACTTCGCTTTCTCAAGCCATTGCGCATTTTCATGCAGAGTTTACTGGGCCACCTGAGGGAGAAAAAATATCAGTGTGCAACTAGATGACTAAGCATTTGTTTGGGACTGAAAGGTGTCCTGGGACTTGGAACTTTCAGGGCTAAAACGAAGGAAGTCCTGGGAAACTAGAATGATTGGTCACCCTACGACATACCGGAATCTTCTCCTTGAAGATCTGCCCCCACCACCACCAGTGGTTTTCCTCTTAGAGACTGGAATGATATACATGTCTCATAAACGTTTGCCCTCTACCCAGAGATCTTGCAGAGATCTCAAGGTCTGTGTTTCTGAGGCTGTCAATCTTGTGATGTTTTAGGTTTTGCAAATCTGAAACATTCACCGTAGCCATTTTTCCTACCAGTATTTTTTTTTTTTTTGAGGTCATAGTCTACAAATTTTCCTCCCATGAGATTTTCTATTGGTGGGAAACAAATTCTCTCAGTCTTGGGAGGCTAAATGTTATAGTGGAAAGAACATGGACTTTGAAAGCTTAAAGATCTGCCTTTGCATTCTGGTTTCACCATATACAAGTTGTGGCAGACGGTGCTGTGTGTTCACTACGTCCTACGTCATTTTCCTCTTCTGGGAGTCTAGGAAGATTACTTAGGAGTTCTGTGAGCAGCTCTGGCCAATAGGTTATAAGCAGAGTCACTGTGTCACTTTGGAGCTGAAGCATAGAATAACTGGGGAGAGTTCCTTCACGCGCCTCTAACCTCGCTGCTGTGACCATTAAGGCCATGTGTTCTGGGTGGTGCAGCTACAAGATGGCAGAAGTCCCTGAGTGACTGTAGAACAGAGGACCTCTCCCCTCACCACTGTCTTGCATCTTTGTTTATATGAGCAACAAATAAACATTTGTTTTGTTCCGCTACTGAGATTTGGGGGTTAATTTAATACTGCAGCTTAGCCTAGCCTAACTTGACTAAAACAATAGTTCTGTGTCTTTGTCACTTCACGCTCCTATAACAAAATACCACAGACTGGGTGGCTTAAGCAACAGACATTGAATGCTGATAGTTCTAGAGGCTGGAAATCTAAGATCCAGATGCCCGGGGGCTGGGTTCCTGGCGAGAGCCTGCTTCCTGGCCTGCAGACAGCTTCACACTTGCTGTGCCCTCTGGTGTCTCTTCCTCTTCTTATAAGGGCACTGATCTCATTATGGAGACTCCACCCCCATGACGTCATCTAAACCTAATTATCATCCAAAGTCCCCACCTCTTAATACCATCACATTGGGGTTAGGGCTTCAACAAATGAATTTGGAGGGCACATTCAGTCCATAACACTCTGTAACCTTGTAGAGGCTACTTAATAATGCTGAGAGTATAAAAAAAGGGGAATAATATCTCCTTCAAAGAGGCATCTTAAAGGGCTGCTATGATGCTTAAATGAGATACGGTAGATACAGTGTTTAGAATGATGCCTCATGCATAGCAAGAGCTGGAAAAATATTGTCCCCTTCTGTTCTTTCATGGCAATAAGTAGCTATTTCTTTCTGGAGTAGTATTTAGAGTAAATATAGCCTACAATGCCAAGGGAAGTGTACGTGTGATCTCCAGATGGTGGAGGGAATTAGGCCTAGCTCTGCACTGTTAGTTCAGATCTCAGTCCTTCACCTGGAGTGGTTTTTGATAAAGGGACCCATACCCAGCGGATGCCACTGGGATGTCAGGCATCGGGACACCAGGAGACCTGTGTTCACCCCTGAGCATTCATATTTTAGGAAGATTATTGGCAGATGGGGGAATTTCTAGAGGAAGATGACTAGGTTAGGAAAAGTCTGGAAGTCATGGGAATGGATGAACAGCATACAAGTAAGGTTGGCAGATTCAGCAAGTAAAAACACAAGGATCCCAGTAAAATTAGGATCTCAGATAAACAAGGAACACGATTTTAATATAAATGCGCTCCATGCACTATTTGGGGACTGCTTATACTAACAAGGTATTCCTTGTTTATTTGAGATTCAAATTTAACTAGGATCCCTGTGTTTTATTTTACAATTCTAGCTACAAGGAGAAAGTTGTGTGGTCTCTTGTTGGAGACAGTGCACACATGAGATAGGTCACCTCACAGTCATGAACACAAATGCGTATTTGAACTTGAACACTACCGGTTTGCTGGGTATACAAATTTCTGAGTGAGCAATGGGAAAGTTCAGAATTAGGTGGCATTATCCCGGGACAGTTGCATGGGAGAGGCAGATTTGGGTGAGGATAAAAATTTTACTTATACCTTACTTCTTCTTTTCCCTCAAAATATAGGTAAATGAAAACCGACTGTTGTTTCTTTTTGGTTTGCCTTAAGACCTACAAGCAAGAAGATAAGGTTCTGGTGGTTCCTTATACATTTTCTGCCCTTCCTTCCTCCTGGTCTTTCCTTCCTCAGGCGTTTATTAGCACGTACATTTATTGAGAAACTGTGCTAAGTGCTTTCTCGACGAAAGGAATCTAACAGCCCCAAAGAAGCAATACTGTACTTTTTAAGAAGGGGGAACTGTATCTTACAAAATCTACGATGATTTAGAAACTTGTAGCAAGTTCTTTGGCAGTCTGTGGGTATGGTAGAAGGGGTTCAGGGCAAGGGAAGGAGCAAAGAGAGGAAGGATTAATAACTTGTAGGTGGACAAAAATCACTCTCCTCCCCTGGAACTTTTTACTTTATTTTTATTAATCATCCTAGTAAAATATGCTCATTATGCAAGACGAGAGCATACAGAAAAATATAAAGAGATGGGAAATAACGGCATGTTGTTATGATATTCTGTCCCTGTCTTCCTTTGAGTATTTTTTTCTTTAGAGTAGATTTCATGCACATTTATTTTCTTATTTTCCCTCCCCGCTCCAGTTAACCGTATCTCATAAACATTTCCCCAGGTTATTAAAACCTCTTTATCGTATTTTAGGTCAGAAGGTGGTCAGTTTTGAATGATGTTTTAAGGGGAAGGAATCAGATTAGATAAGGACTCCTCACCTTGTCTGATGGGATATTGACCAGACTTTGGTCTGTGTAAGCAGAGGACCCAGGGAAAGAAAATGCCTTTTCTCTACAGCCTCAGACTTGCCGGGCAACTGCCCCGAGCTAAGTAATGAACCTGCTGTCCCCACTGGCTTTGAAGCCTATCCTTATCAGGTGTTGGACTCTGGCTTTACTAAGGCTCGAAGGCCATAAAACAATGTCATGCTTATGCTTGCTCCTCTGCCCTCTGTCCTCTGTTTGTAAACATCCCCCACCCCTACCTTCTGTCCCTACCTGTTCAGAAAGGCCAGAAGCATCACCCTGCTTGGGGAGTTCAGCTCAGTTTGCCCCCCTGAGTGTCCCTCTTCCCTTCTGGTCCAGGTCATGGCTTCCGGGGAGTTTGCAGCCCCATGGAACAGAGCAGAATGCACTAAACACAGATCCTCAGGCTGGGGCTTGGAGCCCCTGGGAAGAATGAGGGGAGCAGCCCCACCACTCACCGCCCAGTAAGTGAACTACGAAGCATCTGCACGGGAGTGACCTTTGCTTTTTGTTAAGCACGACTGCAAAAACTGCTGATCATAGCCCCGAACCTGCATGTGACGCACACAGGGGGACAAACACCCTTCACAGAGCACACACCTCGCCAAGGACTTTGCTGAGAGTTATACATGCATTGTTTCCTTTGCTCTTCACAAGGATCCGTGAGGTAGATTGGTACCATTCCGACTGGAGGCACGTCGCTTTGGTTGTCAAGCGTCACGGCCAGTGCGTGCAGAGCCAGACTCGCACTGTCACCTCTCTCTGATGTCCTAAACCACCAGCCCCCGAGAGCAGAGCATCCTAGAGCTGGAGGAGGCCTCAGGGGAGCTTGAAAAATACTGACCCCTTTGAAAGCCAGTGAAATCCCTGGGTGGGGCCTGGCATAAGGATATGATTTTATAAGTTCTGTACGTAATTCTGAGGGGCAGCCTGGGTGGAGAACCAGTAAAATCCAACATCTTTATTTACTGATGAAACTGAGGCCCAGAGAGGGTCTTGGCCAAGTTTATTCTTCTACCGAGTAGAAGAGCCGGAGCTCAGTCTAGGATTTAAGGGATGTTCGGGTCCATACACGGAGCCCATGCAGCCACGGGCACCGCAGGGAGGTGCGGTGAAGCGTTTAGGTGGTTTTGATTCCAGACATGAAGAACAGACCCCTTTCTCCCATATTCCTTTCCTTCTCAAACCGCAGATGCTCATTCTCCAGATTCAGCCCTTAACCACAGATCTGAACATTAGGAAATGTCGTTTGTCTCCCTAATGGCCCTTTCAGGGATCATAATTAGAATTTTAAAGCCCCGTGGGGCAGCCCTCTGCTACCCTGGGGAGCAGATCTCATGCTGCAAATGCCCACCAATCCTCTTAGCCATTTCTTTGCGTCTCCCTTCCCCAGACACCCCTGACCTGCGGCGCGGCTGCATGCTGCCCCTTTCATGTGTCTTTCTTCTCTCAGATGAGGCTTGGCCGTAGCCACATGGCCAGTTCCACATTGCAAATCTGTGGCCAAAAGTCACAAAGGTTGGACTTAGGTCCCTAGAACCTAATTCCCAGAGGGCACTGACTAGGCTAGAAGGGTAGAGGTGGAAGAGGGGGCGTGGCCAGGTGGAGGAGGGGCGTGGTCATGAGCTGGCCAGTCTGCCGGGGGAAGGCAGGGAATTTGTGAGGGCAGTGACAGTGGCAGAAATGTAAATATTTCACTTCCTCTTCTTGGAGCCAGCCAGCCAGGAGCCAGCATTCAACCCCACCAAGCTGCAAGCTGCACCGGGCTGTACCTGCGGGAGGATAGGAGTGGGCCATTTAAGGGTGTACCCTGGGAGGTAGAACAGAATAAGCCCAGCCTTCTACCCCTCTAGTGACCCAGGAGGCTGACCTCATGAAGGGGATCCCCTTTCCTGTGGCGAGGGGGAAGCTGTGTCATCCTGTCATCATGCCCTTTGTATGATCTCGTCAGCTCACCGTGATGTTCGTTCCGTCACCTTCTCTGTCTTTCCACTCCTTCTAGGGCGCTCATGTCCTCAACTCAGAGCAGTTTCCTGTCTGTACGAGGGGGAGCCCCGCTGGGTCGTACTGGAGCCCCTGAGATGGGGGATCCGGAGGCCAGAACCTTCTCTATCTACTCCTATGCAAGAGAGACCATTGATATGGAGCACAAACAAAAAAACACCTATGATATCTGTTCTGGATGTTTCTACAGCATCAGCGTCTCCCTGGGAGCCGTCAGTAGACATCCGTGCTCCAAGAGTTGGAACAAGGGCTCAAAGAGTCATTATTTTAGATACTGGGTCTTGATTAGGTTTGGGAAACATGAAATTCAGAGTCTAGTGGACTCTGGTCAAGGATTGCCAAGGGTGGAGGTAGGGAGTTGGGCGATCTTTGGCTGTAAGTAGCAGTTAAGAACAGGAGTGCCGGTGCAGACTGGTCTGGGCTCAAATGACTGCTTAGTAGCTGGGACCAAGTTATTGAAAATGCACCTCATTTTCTTTGTCAGCAAAGGAAGGATAATTAAGTGTCTACCCCCACAGAGATGTAGTGGCTGTTAAGTGAGCTCATGATATGAAGGGCTTAGCACAGTGCCTGGCATACCGCAAGCACTCGGTGAAATGTAGTTAGTTAACTTAGGCCAACAGCCTGATTCTCCCAGACCTCAGCCCAGGCCAGTGTGCACAGCTGTCCGTTGGGCAGACGTTCAGGTTGGGGAGGTGCGAGTGGGGGTGGGTAGAGAAAAGGGTATGGAAGAGAGTCACCCTGTGACTGGCAGCCCCGGCTTCTGTTCTGCTTATTGCTGGCCTCTGCCTGAGGCTGGGTTCCTGTCCGCTCAGTAACAGAACAGACGTACTTTCTCTCTGGTTCTTGGGGAGGCACACAGAAGAGTGACTGATTGTCTGGGCAGCTGAACAGTTATGCTGCAGTGGAGGGCCACACCAGCTTGAGTCACATGGCTCATCCTAGGGCCACTCCTGAGCCCACCCTGTCCCACAGACAAGGACTCAGCCATGACTCACTGTATTCAGGTGATGCCCAAGCCTTAGTCACCTGGTGCCCTTTCCTCCAACACCTGAGTATCTGCGTTCACAGCCTGGACCAGCCTCTCTCATCCTTCTTAACCTCTTCTCTCTCCTTTTCTTTCTCCTTCTTGCCTTCTCTTGCTCCCTACCCTTTGATCTGACCTTGGTGGCTCTGATCTGGGTGGTTTCAGTCTGGAAGATGTATAATGGAGACAGTAGCTTCTGGTGCTACTCTCATGCCCTCTCAGAGACACTGCCAGGAAAAACCGATTGGCAAGCAGAGAAGAAGCCTGCCCACGTCAGCATGGTGACATCTTTGTAATCTGAGGGTAGGTGCCTCAAAAAAGACCCCTCCTCCCTGCAGCTGACTGATGCATGAATTACCACTATTAGCTGTCCATTCTGGTGACCAAAAGTTCAGACTGTGCCCTCTGAGAGTGTAACTACACCTCCAAGGGCATGGAGACTCATTTAATTGTAGCAATTATTTATACTTCAGTGTGAATCTATTTATTCCACTGAATATTATATATTGAATATTATTCCAAATATTGAGGACCCGCTATGTGCCAGGCACTATTTCTAGGAACTTGGAACACAGTAGTGAACGAAATGGCCCAAAATATTTACCTTCTTGGACATTGCGATCTGGTGTGGAAAGACAGAAAAGAAATGTGATAATAGGTAGGTTATGTAGTTAGAAGGAGGTAAGTATTGCAAATAAAACCAAACCCAACCCACCCCACCAATAATGCAGGGTAGGTGGGTATGGGAGTCCTGGGGTGGGGGATAAGGATGGTTTAGGGGGATTGGTTGCCATTTCGAAGAGCATGGTCAGAGTCAGCCTCATTGAGAAGGTAGCATTTGAACAAAGACTTAACAGAGGTGAGAGAGAGCCTTGCAGACATCAGGGTGGTCCAGGCAGAGAGAACAGCGAGGGCAGTGCCCTCAGACCGAAGCGCTCTGGTTATCCCCAGGCACAGCAAGGACACCACCTGGCTGGAGTGGAAGGAGTGAGGGATGGCAGCGGTCATGTCGAGAAGTCATGGAGGGGTCGTATCATTCGGGGCCTCTGTAAGGGCTTTGGTTTTGACCTTGACTGCAATGGGGAGCTGGTGCAGGGTTCTGAGCAGGGGAGGCTGTGACCTGTTGGGAGGCTACTGCAGAAGTCTGGGGAAGACAGGCTCAGGCCAGGGCGGTGGAAGTGGTCCCAGCTGCCTTCGGAAGGGGAGCTAACGGAATTGCTTGATAAGCTGAAGTGGGTGCGAGGGAAACAGGAGTCATGGTTGACTTGGCAGCCACTTTCCTGAGGGTGAGTTCAGATGAGTGTGCGTGGGGGTGGGGGACACTGAGGGCTGAGAGGAAGCAGGGCAGGGGGAGGCAGGGAAGGAGGGAAGGGTGCCCAGAGGAAAGGCTTCAGGGTTGGAGTGGTACCCTTGCATCCCCTGTAGCCCTGGCTGGGTCCTAACCCAGCTCTTGGCTGTGTTTTAGACTACTTGTATCTGAACAAATTGGATTCTGAAGTTCAAAGCCTGAGTCTGGGACCCTGCAGTCCTTGGGTGGGGAGGGGCTCGATCTGCACTGGGGAGTGCTCAGTGTCCCTAAGGACTGGGCTACTCTTGGGTTCTGCAGAAACAATACCCTGGATTTGGCCAGGAGTGCGTGGGGTGGCCCAAACAGAGCAATTACCATTTCCCTCCTGTGAAGCCAAACCACTCCCTGGACTTGCCCCGGCCTATGATGTCTGGGACTCCAAAGGCTAATTTACCTGAGCTCCTGGGGGAGTTGGAGGGGGATTTAAAGGTGAGGCCTACCCGCACCGCCCCCCCGCCCCCCGCCCCACAGCACCTTTGCTGGAGATCTGGGATTGCAACACCTGCTCTTCTGCTGAGTTACCTATTAATGAGCAGAGTTCTTTGTCACATCCTCTTTCCTGGTGGTGGGCAGAGGCTAAGCAGCTGCAAGAGACTGAAAGCTTCCTGGAAGGCTTGAGTTTAGGGAATTGGAGAAGCGGAGAGAAAGAAGCCTGGAGGTGGCTACAGTGACCTTTCTGGGGGACCGGATGGGGGTCAGCCTGTGTTCTGTTGCAGAGACAGGGCTCAGAAAGGGAAGCTGCTTGCATTGCCTCCAGCTTATTGAGTTAAGCCAGATTTCACTGGAATGCTCACAGGGGTCAAGACACTAACATTTACTGGCATTTCCATTATGCATCTAAACGACTTATTGCCTGTCTGCTAATTATAGTATTTCTCCCGCCCATTTAAATTTCTTGGGCTAAATTAGAAACTGAGGGTTCGAAGTACCCAGCTTAATCTGCAAAATTCTGTATTTTCTCTTTCAGAGTTCTCAAATCAATTTCTGGGGCTTAACCTTTTTAGTGTAGAGAACTTCCTGCTTAGGAGAGGCTGACCAGCTGGAATGGCTAGTTAAGAGTCCCTGTTACATGGAAACTTTGAGGCAATACTGTCCCCAAACAATGGCAGTGCAGGAGCTCCAGGGCCAAGGTATGAACTAGGTGACCTTCCAGCTCTCTGACCCTCACCTGGGGAAGAATGTCCTTTGAGGCCGGCCTGTCCATCTTGCCTCTTACTGCCATTTACAGTGGCTCTCAGCCCGGTAGTCCTGAGCCAGGAGCCCACGCAGGGTCCCACAAAGGAAGCTGTGTTCCCAGGCCTGGCAGCAGGCCAAGGCAAGTTAGTCCAGTTATGCTTTGGCTTTGCCTTCCACCACTTGTGGTCAAGTCTGTTTTCTGGCCCTCTGGGCTGGCATTCCTGCCCAGGGAGGGCGAGGCTAAAAGACCAGCCCTCCTGAGCCGGGGGCAGTGACTCATGGGTTACCTGTCCTAGGGCTCCCTGCCAGCCCAGGGAAGGAGCCGGAGGGGAGGCATTTAGACTTGATTCCTGCTCATTCCTCTTAAGCTTTCCTTGGGTGAGTTGGGCTTTGACCCCTTCCTGATGAACTGTAGCCTTTTAAGGCTCCTCCAGATTCCCTGAGAAGCAGGGATTTTCCACTGTGTTCGTTTTCCCTGGGGGGAGGGGAAGGTCTGGTGCTTTTCAAGGTCCTGGAGTTTTGGGTCTTCTCACCTTCCAGCCTGGTGGCAGGCCCGGGGCTCTAACATCCTAATTCAAGCCCTGATCTTTGTGTCCTCTGCTTGGTGTGCTATCCAGGGTGGTCCAGGCACAAGAGGAAGCTGATCCTCCGGGTCTCGGGAGAACATCAAGTACAGCAGCTGTCACAGATGCCAGCACCCTTCCCGCCCTCTGAATCCTGGTCTGGAACGGTCATGCACATTTGCCTAGTGCTTTCGGTTTGCAGTGCTCTGCTCAATCCCCCAAGGCACCCACGGGCGGGCACAGCAGGGTTTGCTGCGAGGCCTCTGGGACCCACTTGTCCAGTCCTGCCCTGGGGTGGGGGGTGCAGTGACGGCAGATGGGCGTGCCGGCTGCCAGATTCCTGAGGCCCGCCCTGCAGTGGGAGTCTCCAGAGGTGAGGCCGTTGTTTAAAAACTGGGAGCCAGGAGAAGAGACCCCCACATTCAAGGGGTGCTCTCAAAGAGGCTATCTGGAGGACAAACAGCGGTAGCAGTGAGCTAGGTATGTTTCCTGCCTTCTGCCTGGTCGGGGCTGGGCGGGGAGAAGGGTGTGCTCTGGGTGTCTGGGGCCTGGTTGCAGGCCTAATTCTTCCTCTTCCTGTGAGCCCACCTGAGCGAGTCACCTGCAAAGGCTAGGTTAAATGTCTGCCCACGTTTGGATTGCTTTCTCACGTCTGATAAGCATCTTGGTGACTTGGAAGAAAGCAGGTTCAGCTCCAGGGCTGAGCACAAAGAGAAGCGGGAGGGGTTGGCAGGCCAGGCCCGAGCTTGCTGCTCAGAATCCCTAGTTCTGGTGGTGGGAGAGGAGGAAACCCAGAAAATAAGGCAGGTCTCCCTCTTAGGGCGCGATTAGCTGTATGACCGCAGGTCGCTTGTCTCCTCTCTAGGCCCCTGACTCTTTGGGGAGTCGATCCAGAACAATTTCAAAACATGAGGGTGTATAGTTTAAAGATTCCGGGAGAGCCCTAGTTCCCTCTCTGCCCTAACGTTGCCGGCCCCATATCTCCCCACCCCAGCCAAAGGAGTTTCTGGCTGTCACTGGAGCAGAGCGAGCATCCCATTCCAGGCAGAGGTGGGCCATGCATGAGCAGGGCAGGCCTGCCTGCCTCTCTTGAGAATCCATAGCCAGCCTCCTTCAGAATCCCTGCTCTGTGGCATCCCAGCCCCACCCCTTCTGCACAGCCCCAGCCCATAATTAGAAACATTTTGGGTTGCTTCCAGTTGCTTCACTTACTTTTTTAATAGTACCAGGCATGCTTTTCTGCCTATCACATTCCAGCTGCCTGCTTTGCCCAGAGTTGTGGCCACCATAGCCGGTGGCCCTTAGTGGTATTGGAGATTGTGCCAATGGCAGAAGAAGGCTCGCCTCCAGACCCTTGGCCACTTTGACCCACTCAGCTTTGGGCCCGTAGGCCGGGCCGGGCCCTGAGAAAGGCCGGGCCTCTTTCTTGGCAACAGTGAGGTTTCAGACCTCTCTGCGTTTCCTCCCCTGCAAAGTGCCAGCCGTTTCCTGCTCCCCACGTCGTCTTTATGACTTCGTGGGGCAGGGCCGGCCGATCTTCCTCCCTGCCGTTCTGGAGGAGGAAGCTGAAGTCTGGGAGGGGATGGCGTTTTCCCCGAGCACCTGTGAATCACATGCCAGTTGGGATAGGAGTCCGAGGCTCTGGCATTTTCCAAGTTTTTGGCTACAAATGCACCTACTGCTCAGAGGTGTCCTTGGTCAAGTCCCTAGGTAAAGTCTTCTGAAAGAACATGAGTCCAGAAATGGAAAAGGGGTGCCCTAGAGGTTTGCACCATTTTACCCAGGCTGCTTTGCTCTGTTCCAGGTGAGGTCCTCTCTGGGGATCACCCCGTTGGCTGAAGATGAGGCCGCTCCTCCTCCTGTGCTTTGGTGAGTGTCCCTTCCCATCCGTCCAAGCCCTGTAGTATGGCAGGAAGCCGACAGCTACGAGTAGGGGAACAGTTAATCAAAGTGCGAGCATCACCTGTCACCCGTAGCCTTCGGGTTTGGAACACTTGTCTGGTGGCAGCACCTGTGAGGTGGCTCTGCTCCTTTAGGCTTTTGGGAAAGGTGATTTTCTGTCCCTCTTTGGAGGCTCCCAACTATCTTCCTCCTACCTGAGAGTGACCCGTGGCCCCAAGTGCTCTGTACGATTTACTCCCACCGTCTCCCATGGGGGCTCCAGAGCCACCAGGGCTTGAGCGGTGACATCCCAGCGCATGGTGGCGGGGCGCTCACACAGTGCCATGGGGTCGCCTTTGCTGACCGAGGAGCAGAATGCAGGTTTCTCCCAGTGTTTCATGGACGGCAGGCGGCCAGTCCTCCTCTGGGCTGTGACAGAGGCCACGCCGCAGGTGAGGAGTGTCGTGGGCCGTGCCCTGGTGGCCACGTGTGTGCCTGAAGCTTGATTCTAAAAGCCACGCACGATGCCCCGCATTTCAGGTTTTTGGTTGCCAGTATTTCATTCCTCCTTGGTTTTTTTTTTTTTTTTTTTTAAGTTGGGAGCTACAGAATATGAAATCAGCTTTTTTATCTAAAAGCCTCAGGATGGCAGTCATGACCACCACCAGTGAGCGGGAGCAGGAGTGAAAGAGAGAGTCTCATCTTGTCGCTGTCTGCTTCCCTGGGGGATGCTGGGGTGGCCAACTGGACCCTCTTCTCTCCGAGCTGAACCCCAGCACCCCTGTGATTTCAGTCCTGCCCAGCCTCCTGTGTGCCCAGCAAGCCTGTTCCCGTGGGGCCTGCTATCCACCTGTCGGAGACCTGCTCATTGGGAGGACCCGGTTTCTCCGAGCTTCGTCCACCTGTGGACTGACCAGGCCTGAGACCTACTGCACCCAGTATGGCGAGGTAGGCCCTAGCTCCATGACCTCCAGGCCTGGAGGAAGGTGAAGTGGGTGGGGTGGGTGAGCCTGCCATTATTCACTGAATACTTACTAAGAGTATCTTGGTGTAGGCCCAGCCCCATGCACTGTGGTAGTTGGGTGGAGGGGAGGGGTTTGCAGGAGAAGTATAAGGCTGGGCAAGAGGAAAGGTACTCAGGATTAACTGAATTGCTCTTTTCTCTCTTCTGCTCCATAAAGCTGGAGTGTTTTTCCAGCCCTTGGGTATGGGCAGGATAGTATTTCAAGTCTTAGGGATAGACAATCAGTTAAATATCGATCCTTTATACGTAGACTCTAATGTGCCATCTTTGGTGGACAAAGTCGAGGGTGGCAGAGCACAGGTGCTGGGACGCGTGCACTGGGTCGTGTCTTGCTGTGAGATGAACTGAGTTGTGCCTCGGTCACTCTGTTGCCACCATCTCTTTAGCCAGCGTTGGGCTGTGGGTGTGGACAGAGCTAGGAGTAGAATACATGATCGTAAGCTCGAGTTTACTTTCTGTGTTTTGAACTTATGCTGTATGAAGAGCCATCTTATTAACGTCTCTGTCTCCTTGGGCCATATGTTTTATCACCCCAGGCGAAGAGAAAAACATTCAAACTGTTGTTAAAGGACATAGATCAGTTAAATAAACAAGGAAGTGACTTGAGGTTAGTGAAGAGGTTCAGAGGCTCAGTTCATAATTAAGAAAATGAGCTAAGCGAATCCAAGAATTCGAACCCTTCAAGCTCTGTCAATTAACATTGCTTATGTAGGCAACCGATTTGTTCAGAACTTGCGATTTTTTTTCTCCGTGGCCTCTGGAGCTTTTTAGTAGGAACTTTGGTTTTCTTTTCTTTTCTCTTCAACAAAGTTGGGGTCTTTCTTTGCTCCTTGTGTTCACCGAAGTCGAAATCTCTCAGTGTTTTCTTGTTGCCCAGCTGCCTGTTTCATTGGATCATTTTTCTACTCTCAAAACACAGGTTTAGACAGAGGAATGGATGAGGGGGTGGTTTGCCCTGATTCTCCACAGCCTTTGGGGAGAGACCGAGAGAGCACGGAGTGAGAGAGATTGATTGATGTGAGGGAGACTCGGGTTATCTGTGGTTTCCTCTTTACAGACCGTCCTTGTCCTTGGGACCTTGGTTATGTACCTGATATTGCCTCTGAGGCTCACTGTCCCCAGTGTTCTCTTGGCAACTTTTAATCACAGGTTGTACTGGGTCATGGTTTAGGGGTGCTGAGAGCAGAGATGGCTGTGGTTTCTGCATCTCACTCACTTGGATATGGGAAAGCCCGTCTGACTGTGTTGGGTAAGATGGCCAGCATCAGGCGACTCCTCCCTATGGGCCCAGGTTACTCCACAAGCATCAGGGACCTGGCAGTATGGAATTTTTCTGGTAGTAGAATGATTTTAGCTGCACTTTACCACAAACCCTCAAATCTTGTGCCACTGAGCCATGTCTAAAGATTTCAGGGAGACCTCTGATTCCCTTCTTTAGGCTGACCTGCCGTCTGGGAGATGAAGCAAGGAGAGATCTGAGGCTTTTGTGCCGGGGTGCCCCTTGGCCCCAGCTCTGCCTGGACCGCCTCCCTCCCTCTAGGCCTGGGGCTTCGGGCTTCATCTTGTCCTGCCCTCTGCTTCTCTTGGATGCCCTGTAAAGCCAACTGCCTTCCCTGCTTTCAAGCCACCCCCTCTCCCCCAGTGAAACAGGGCGCTTGCAAAAGAGAAGTCTAGACTTTTGCAACCCTGGGGATGGATAAATGTCTATTTTGCTGCTGTGAAAGTTGAGAAGTATTGGCTTTTTCTTTCTTTTTCTATAAACCCGCGGATTCTCTTGGAAAGAGTAGAAGTTAGGGCACCTCGAGTGCAGGGTGTAGCCCCAGGTCTGCCACTCGTGGTGAGATTGTGGGCCACATATCACCCCTCTCCAAGGCTTGCTTTCCTATCCATGAGTGAGTGTTCGATGAAATGATCTTTAGGATCGCTCCTTGCTCTGGCTTCCTTTGGGAAGGAGCTGACTTCTGAGAAGCAGCTTCTCTCCCCCTACCTTCCGCCTCCTGGCCTTGCCTGATTTCACCTTTCCTCCCCCTTGTCTGCCTAACCTCCTAGAGGCCATCGGTTGCCAGCAATGAACACACACACTGAAGGTACCCTGAACCCTCACGGGTGTGGCAGTGCCTGGGTGATGAAAATTAGGAATCCAGATTGAACTCAACTGAATTCTAATATCAGTTTTCAAGTTTATTTTTTTATTATTATTATTATTATTATTATTATTATTATTATTATAGCAACTGTGTGTCCTGGTTATCATACTAAAAGTTTCATATACATTATCTCAGTTAATTTTCACAGACTCCATGAGGTGGCTCTTGTTGTCCCCTTGAGCTGTTGGGAAGGATCGGGTATGTGCTGGGACCCCAGACTTCTGATGGAAACACATAGGTGTTGAGTTTTCTGAGTAGTTAGAGATGCGGGATGTACTGGCTGGCACCGGCTGGAAATGAGGGCCGCGTGATGCAAAGCTGCATTCCTACTGACTCCTGTCTTACCCTCTCCCGCTGGCCCCTGTCTACCAGCGCCCACCCCCATATACGCACCTTCCTTAAGTCAAAGCCACTGGCTAGTGCCTCTTTTCTATTTCTGTACAGGGGTGACATTGCGAGCCCTGAGCTCAGCACCAAATCACCCAGCACCTGCTGTCTGCCTACTGATGTGGCACGAATACAAATGTAATAGGGATTTATGACCTTGGGCATTTCTGCAATGCTTTCCCTCCCCAGGGGGCGCGGTGGGAACTCAGTGTAATGGGAGTTACAGGAGCAGCGCGTACTCCTTCCAGTTCCAAAATTGTCTCAACTCCTGATCTCAGAGTGTGGCTCCTTTTTTTTTTTTTGTGGGCCAGTCTTAGCTTGTTGGCATGTTACCTCCTCTGCCTAATTTTGTCTCAGTGGCTAAATCCTGCTGGCCTCGAGGGCTTGCTTCTGTGGGTTTTGAGTCCATATTGCAACCCTTACAATGGACCTGGGCCTTAGACAGCTTTGCCTTGTGCGCCTTCCCCCTGCCTCCTGCTCAGCTTCGCCTTTCTGGGCTCACCTGCCCTGACTCCCCATTAACCATCCGGCCTGGGCCCGGGCAGTTCTTGCCCTAAATGGCCTGAGGCCGCAGTCCCACCCCACTCTCCTGTTCCCTTTCCTCCAGCTCCTGCATAACCTGTGCCTAAACTCACTGCACTGCTGACTCCTAAAGCTCAAGCGTGAATGAAATGTCTCTGACATGTTCCTGCCCTTGTTCTCTTTTGTGCTTCCCCTGATCCTCGGCCCCTCATTTAAAAAGTAGGAGTAATGACAGCGCCGCTTCAGTGAGTTGAGCCACGTGACCGCCGGCATGGCATCTGGAAGATGCTAAATGTTTCATCTCCCTCCCTCACGCACCTTCAGGGACCTGTGTCTGTACGCAGAGGCCACCCCATCTCCGAAACACACCCCTGAGCATTTCTTCCCTGATCAGGACACGCACGTACTTAGTGAAATCGCCCGTCCTTGGGCCAGCCCAGTCGCCGCCTCCAAGGTGACCGCTGATGATCTGATGTGCAGTGGGCTGTTAGAGAATCTGCAAGCAGTCGAGGTTAGCAAAGCTGCCCCCATTGGGTCGAAGAGTCTCTAGTTCTGATCCTGGCTCTGGCACTTAGAATAGAAATGTGACCTTACAAAGGTCATGACTTCTCTCTAGACCACCATTTCCCCATCGATGAAAGAGTTGGTTCAGTCAAACTTTACATTTGTTCAGCTCTAGCATCTCCGTGAGCTTCTGGAGGGTCCACTGTGGTCCCTGCCAGATGAGCACTGGCAGGGGCTGAGCCATGTGTGCCCTCTGGTCATCTCTGGGCTGGTGCATGCACCTCAGGAACTAGAGGGTTTTGCCCGGAAGATTTCCAGCTTTATTTCTGCTCCTGACAGTGTCTCCTCCAATGTTGTGTCTGCTCCCCCAAATGCTTTATTTATCCCCAATTCTCTCCCTTCACAGGGGAAAACTTAATGACCCAGCCGCCTTAATAAGAGTCTTACAGAGTGCATTCCTCAGGTTAATTAGCTGTGTAAACCAAACAGCTGTCATTTTTATCTCTTGGAAACAGGCTGTGGAGCAATAGCCAGTGGTCATCCCCTTCTCTCTAACACACACACACACACACACACACACAATACTGACATATCGTGCCATAGCTGCACATACCCACATGCCACACACCCCAACACATACCCCAACAACCACTGCCTTTCTTTGATTGTTTTCTTGTCCCGTGTCTTAGCTAATGTGTAAGAAGAACAACATCTTCATATACATGTTTTTTTTGTTTGTTTGTTTTTGTTTTTTTTTTTAGGCAAGGCAATCCTTAGTTGACCTCACAGATTGCAAGGACCTTGTCAGCTTACAATCTTTTATTTTTTTATTTTTTACACCTACAGCACCTGGTCTTCCTGGGTGGTCTCCCATCCAAGGACTAACCAGGCCTGACCCTGCTTAGCTTCTGAGATCAGATGGGATCAGGCTTGTTCAGGGTAGCATGGCCATAGACCATCTTCATATAAATGTTAAGAACCTTGTCCTCCTTGCTCTCAGAGGACTTTGAGCCTGTCTCTTTCCGAAGTATCTACCTTCACGCTCCCCACATGCTCTCAGCAGGTCTGAAACTCCCTAAAGCTCTTACTATCAGATTGGGGATTCACTCTTTTGGATGAAGCATTGTTGAGTTCCTTGTTTAAAATGCAAACACCCTTTATCAACCGTTTATATCTAAGCAAGGGTATGCTTATGAGAAAACTAGCTGTGGATTTTGCAAAGGGTCCCAAGAGAGTTAGATCCAGAATAAGTAAATTTTGAGGGGATAGAAGAAAATGGAAAGGGACAATAGAGAAAATAGTTACTATTAGAGGGAAGCAAAACTCGAGTTGGTAGAATGTGAGATTCTTGGGTCCTGGTTGTTACAGGCCGGGGAATATGGTGTGGAGATCTGGAAGGAGAGAAGGGGAAAGGTGTGGTGGGAAGGCCAGGACACAAACCTGGGTGGCCTCGCAGCTCTGCTGGGCTGACCTCTCACCCCACTGCTCCTGGGGTTCAGGTCACTAGAAGTCTCAGGGCAATGTCTAGTAGACCTGTCTCATTTCTTAGTCATCAAGAGCTGAAGGGATCGTTGTCACTGGAAGAACCTGCAGGAGTCCAGGTGTACAAATCGACTCTCTGCACCAGGTCTAGGAGGACACCTCTTTCTATAGAGCACTGGTCTGAGGTCGAGGCCACCCTTCCCAGGGAGAAGAGAGAGAGTGTCTGGTCCCTTCAGTTTCCCATGGTTGCCAAATGAGGTGGCCCATGTGTTCCTTGAATCGTAACAGGACAAGAAGGTTTGGAGGCAGATAGCCTGGGACAGAAACCCCTGTCTCCTCTCTTCTTAGCTCTGTAGACTTGGACTCATTTCTTCACTTCTCTAAGACTTGCTTTCTTAATCTGTGGATATAATATACCTACTTCAGAGATGCCAGAAGGACGAAATGAGCTAACGTAAGTACTACGCTCAGGTACAGTGTAATTTCTAGGTGTGTGGTATGTATCATCTCTATAATCAGCTGCAGAAAATGACCTTTCTGAACTTAGTTTGGAGGAAGATAAGGATGGTATAGGGTTAAGGCTTTGGTTAAGAATTTACTTCATGACAAGGAAGATTAAATTGAAGGCCCTTCATGGCATCGGGGCACTCCTCCTACCCAACAGTCCAGCAGGCCCTGATTTTGACCTTGGCCAGCTATATCCAGTGACGTAGACATGGTGGATCCCAGTGGGGTCTAGTGGGGGCCTTGCTGATCGAAGGCCTTGATGGGTCCCCGCTTTCCCTGTCTACTTTGCTAGGAAGAATGTGTCTCCAGCATGACGTCTGGCCCAGGCCTTATATTTCTTTTGCTTCCTTTGCATTCTTATTTGGAGTGTGTGACTTCCGAGCGGATAACCCGCAGTCGGGGAGAATTCTGAGAGCATGTTAGAGTGAGAAGGGGCTTCGTTATCTCATCTCACCCGTGCACTTTTTTACCAGTGAAAAAGCTGGAGTGGAGGGAATGTCTTTTCTTTCAGGGAGCTGGTCTTTCTTGTCCTGGCTTGCTTTCTTTTGGCCCTGGCTGGCAGCCATGACCCTGACATGGACACAGGTGGCTTCTGGCTTGCTCTTGGGAGGGAGCTGGGCCATGGATAACCACAGCCTGCTTTCCCGTTTCCCCAGAATTAGCTCTGTGTTCTGCACGGACTTGAGCTTTGACTTGTCTGCCTTCCTTTCCCACCCTCTCCATTGCGATTCAGGCTCATGCTGGCGCCTGTGCTCTTCTTTGCCCTCCTCGAGCTCTCTGGGAGGGTTTGTCTTCTGGCCAGACTGAGCTGAGCTTCTAGAAGGCTCCAGGATAAGGGAAGAGGCTCAGCCTTTCCAGATGGAAAGCAAGCAGGAGCCAAACTGGCTAAAGGCCTGACAGGCTGGATTGATAATAATGCTGTGTCTCTGCGGCAGCGCAGCCAGGGGAATGCTGGCCAAATGACCTCAGAGAGGGGGCAGCTGCAGCTGAGCATTTCCAGCTCTGAGAGAGACTGGAGGCACGTAACACACACCAGGGGAAGAGCCTCGTGTTGAGAACCTTTCTCTCTCTCTCTCTCTCTCTCTCTCTCTCTCTCATGTATTTATACATATACTACGTAGAGGCATACAAGAATAAAATAGCAAGGGAAACTGAGGCCCAAAGGGAAAGAAGAAATTAACAGCTTGTCTTCACGTGGGCTTCTGCCATAAGCTGTTCTATTTCGGGCCTCCATCCCCCTAGCTAGTTGACAAGCAGAACTACTTAAAATACCTGTGGCAAGCCTGCTAGCTTAGCTTGTCTCTAAGGATTGAGATAAATCCCTCCTTTAGCCATGTTACTATGATAAGCAACGCGTTTAAGTGTGTGAGGACATCTGATCCCTCCATCAGTGCCTGTACACATGGAAGGAGCGTGGAAAAAGCATGGGCACCCCAGACACTGAAGACTGAGGGAGGGGGCAGTAATAAGCCCATACTGAATATCTGGGACATTTTAAATTTGTTTTATTTTATAATAACACCTATTTTTCTGAGCATACAAGTTAATATATACCCAAAGTATAAAAGTTTTAAATTATTAAAAAGTAACAAGGAAGGAAAAAGTTTACCTGTAATCCCATTACCCAGAGATATTAGGTTAAACTGCATGTAGTTGCCATTTTTGTAGGTCAAAAATGGCTGAATCTCAGCAATTTCATGAGGAAAATAGGCACAATATCAGCTTAATATACAAACATTTTCTATTCCTTTCAAAATATATTTTTGAGATTATGATATATATACAAGTTTACGTCTATCTTTTTTTTCATGAAACATAAGATAAGCATTTCCTCCATATTTCTCTAATAACTACATAATAGTCATTTGGGAATATTGAAGGCATTGTCACAATCCCAGCTTGAACTGTTCTAGCTCCTGTGTCCCATAGCCCAAGAAAAGAAAGAACCTTGTTTCTGACACTGTCTTGGCCAGCGAACAGGCTGGGATCAGCTCTCAGCAGGGTTGGGGAGGGAGCTCTGGTGACAGGCCACCGGAAGGCAGCTGGCTCCTGCTTCTCTGTGGAACATGGACCGAGTGGAGACAGCGGATGGGGAGTGGAAAAGTTTGCTCCTGAGAGGCTGGGCAGAGTGGAGAGAAGGGTGTGCTCACTGTCAAGGACCAAGATGGGATTCTGGAGAGTCACATTCCAGCAAGAGGCTTCTCTGGCCCGGAAGGGATCGTTTTAAGTGCTCAGGTGTTTAATTCAGCCGCTGACACATCTGTGGGCTCTGTGTTGACTGAGGTGGGTCAACCTGAGAAGCAGGCTTTCTTCTCAAGGTGTTTTCTCTGCCTTGGCTTCCCACATGGCCGGTTTCAAGGTCAGACAAGCCCTTTGGGTGAGACAGAAATTGTCCCACTTTACCATGCTTCCCATGATGTCTGTGCGCCCAGCTGGTTTCCTCATGGAAATGAGCGATGAAAGGAGGGAGGGAAGGAGGGGAGGGGAAGGGAGAGGAGGTATTCTCTCTGGTGCCTGTGCCGGAGAGGAGGGATTCTCACTGGCTGTCAGGCAACAGGAAAGCCACACAGCCTCTTTGAACCTCAGCTTCTCACATGTAAAACGGGAATCATGCTGCTGACCACGTGGGTTTGCTGTGGGGCTTAGATAGGTTATGTATTGAGACTCCTCACACAGTACCCGGCACATGGCGGGCACTCCACCCCTTACTACTGACCTTTTGTTACCTCCTCACTCCCCACCCCTCCTTTTAGACTCCCCAAGTGCAGGAAGGAAGTGTCTTGTAATAACATTAATGAAAATGTTAGTGCTATTGAGCATTTACTATTCACTCGACCGGTATTTATGGAGGACCTACTATGCGCCGGGCACTTTTCTCAGCCCTGGGAATACAGCAGTAAAGGAAAGTGAGTTCTGCTCTCCTGGCTTATCCATTCTAGCATGGGGAGGTAGACAATACACAACTCCTGTAAGCAAATAAATGGACGATAAATGTCAAGTGGAGATATGTACTATGTGCCATGAAGAAAAATGTGGTAGGGGCAGGAATGGACCGGGCGGAGAGAAGCCAGGGGGCCGTGGTGCTGTTCCACGCAGGGCCCCGTGCAGCCATGACTGGAGCATTAACCATCTGAAAAAATTTGTTGTTTAAAAAAGCACTTTTGGACATGATGAGGACAGTCCCAAGCCCCGGTGTTTCTGGCTTTGTGGGCTGTGAAGAGGAAAGATGGTGTCGGGCAAGGAGTTTTTATAAGTAAGTCGCAGGCTTGGCACATTGATTCAGTCCCTTTGGGACTGAGCTGTCGGATTCATAGGTTCTGCAGACAACGCCTTGTTAGCTTATCGCCTTCCCCAGACAGGGCAGGGGGTCGGGAGCAGGGAGGCTTCAGAGGAGGTGGCAGAGCTTTCCCCAGGTTCCGGTGGGTGGCAGCTCAGGGGAGAGCAGAGGCTGGGGTGTGTGGGGTACAGTTGTCCCTACCCAGGAGGACTGGCAGGCCGGGGCGGGGCGTCTTGTCTGAACCTTGCTTCTGCCTGTGGGTGAAATCTGGGGCCTTGTTCTTTCCTCTGAGCACAAGGTTTAGGACCATAATTACTCAGAGAAAACAATTGAATGCACGTTGCATGGGGCAGCTGGGACAAGGTTATGCTGTGTGTGTGTGTTTCTTGGTGATCTCTACCCTGCCGTGGAGCCCATGGGGTTCAGTTCTGTTTCTTATCTCACTCCAGTTTTGAGGTCCTCCCCCGTGAGGCCGTTTCCTTCTTGGGTGGCCCATTGTGGCCCAGACCTTCATGGGGAATGACCTCTATCCTCGGCCCCAGGGCTGCGTGCCTTCCTGCCCTTAGGACCGCCTACCCACAGACTCCTAGGTGGTGGGGGATGTAGGATTCTCTCCCGTGGGTAGGAAATGCCACACCTGGGAAAGATCATGTCCCGGATGTCAGTGTTCGAAGGCCTCAGGTGATCTAAATGTTACTAGATAGGATGCGGGCTCCTGAGAGCAGAGTCTTTGTTTTGCTCACTGTCGTAATTCCAGAGACCAGCGCAGGGCCTAGCACAGAGCGCGTGCTCGTTAGATTCGTGGAATGATTAAATGACTCTATCCCAACCTCCACCCAATTTACAGAGGAGAAAACTGAGCTCAGAAAGTGGGGTAACAGAGCTAGAACTGGATCCCCAAGTTCCCTTGTTCTGTTTTGATGTCTCTTCTCCCTGATCCTCAGAAACTCAGTTTTCTCCAGGTTTCCAGGATTAAGTGAGAGATGTGAAACTCCATAGCCTGCATTTAGCACCTAGTAGGTGCTAAATTAATGTGTTTCCTTTTTTTCTTTTTTTCTTTTCTTTTCTTTTTTTTGACACCCTTTTCAAGTTTCTCTTTTAGGCAATGTCATCTACCAAAGATTTTTCTTCCACCTCATACCTCTGTCCCAACCATAATACCTATATTGTATTCATTTAGCTGCATGTTAGGATGGACACAAAGGAATTAAATTAAAGAATGGCCAATAGGCTCGTTTTTACGAGGTTAATCTTTCCAAGTGTATTAATCAGTGGCTCTCTAGGGCGAGGATTTCCGTGGAGGGAATGTTCTGGGCTCTCAGGACACGAGGGGACAATTCTATGTGGACCCCATCACTGAGTGTCCGCTGTCTCCTTGCTCCACAGTGGCAGATGAAATGCTGCAAGTGTGACTCCAGGTTGCCTCACAATTACAACAGTCACCGAGTGGAGAACGTGGCTTTGTCCTCAGGCCCCACCCGCTGGTGGCAGTCACAGAACGGTAAGGGCCTGCCACCTGCAGGGGCCCAGACTTGTGGAGTCTCCCAAAGGTGGGGGTGGGAACCCTTTGGTTTTCCCGGGCATTTTTTCACTGCACTGGGATATGAGCGGTTGACGGGCAGAAACTTCCGCCTCCATATTTGGTCTCTCAGGCGTTGTGTGTAGAAGAGTTAAGAGTTACTGGAAGTTAAGGAGGAGAGGGGAGTCCCTCTATTCCACTCCGCTTACTCACCAGGGGCTTGTTGAGGGGACCGAGTCTCGAGGACGGGTCCATGTTGTACGGACAGGTCGAAACTCTTTCAGGTATTAGCGGTACCAGGTGATTGTGGGAAGGAAATTTTGCCAAGCACGGATAGGATCTTGAATAGTTAATATAAGCAGAAAAATGCTGGTGCCATATTCCTCTCTGAGGGAAATCAGAGGATCGAGCGAGAGTGCCTCTGCCTTCCTGGGGCTGCTATAGTCCAGAGCCTTCTTCAGGAGAGGAAGGTGGAAATTCTCTGGTCTAAAGTTCCTACTTTTTGTCCTTCTAGATGTCAACCCTGTCTCTCTGCAGCTGGACCTGGACAAGAGATTCCAGCTTCAACACATCATGATGGATTTTAAGGTATGTTTCCTGGGGATGGCAGTGGATAGGAGAGGGACCCTGGGCCATGTGGGCTTAGACTCATGGGGGGCACGGAGCTCTTGTCTGCCCAGGCTGGGTGACACTTACTCTGACCCTATATCACAGTGACAGCAGAGGCCCCACTCAAGAGAGAGCAGTGGCACCTCCAGGCTCCCTGTCTTGGCCATGCAGTGATGATATATCTGCCTCCTCTCAGCATCCCCCATCCTCAGTCCATCTAATTCATTCATCTCTGCCAAGCAGCAGTTCTGCTGGCTGGGCCTGTCACTTATTATACGGTTTTTATTCTTGGTATACTCTGTTTTAATAACTTTGCCGATGAGCTTGAGTCTAATAAACAGCCAGAACTGGCCTGTCCACATGAAAGCTGTGCTTCGAAACAGCCCTTCTGAAGCAATCTACTCATTCAGGGCTGTTTCTTCTCAGAGGACTTTCGGATTCTGCTTTTAGACTAACGTCTGACATACTCCTTTGGGAGGGAACTTTTTTCCCTTTTTAATTTGTGACAGGCGATTTTTTTTTTTTCTTTTCAGAAAAGATTTGATTTTATTCGTTCTACAGAAATAGATGTTTAAGGATCAGGTTTGGTCAATAAGATTGGATGATAGGGAAGGGTGATTGTCGGGACTTAAAATGAGTTGTGAAGGAAAAGCAATAGGACCTAATTTCTTGTGTGACTAAGGAAGTTAGTTCTAGGAGCCTCGCCCCAAGAAAAGGTCAAAAGTATTTTGAGACGTGGCAGTGTCATTTGAATACATGCCCAATCTATTCCGGTGACAGCTTTGAGGAGCACCATTCATTTGGATGGATGCTGTGAGTTTCTTTGTTTTATGGTCACTCACCCATTCATGTATCTGTGCATTCTTGCTCCGGACATACAGAACAGTGATTACATGTTAAGGTCGGTGCCAGATGTCAGGGATACAAACGATGAGTAAAGCTAAATCACAATCCTCAAGTTGCCTTAGTTTTTGTAGGGAAGACAAAGAAACAGTAGTGAGAGCGTGTGATGTGCGCTCTGATTCTGCTAAGAAGAGGTGCTGGGGAGTGTGGGACGGGGCATCTCGTCGGTGCGTCTTGTCTCGATGGGGCGTGGTGTCAGCGAACACGTTCAGGGCGAGATGAGCCTTTCTAGACCCGTAATAGCCAGGCGAAGGGCGAAGTTTATTCCAGGCGGAGAGAACAGCAGAGCACAAAGGTGAAGGGGCAAGAGACAAGAGGGTATCTAATTGGGGAGGAGGAAGGTACATCGGGTCTGGAGGGAAAAACGCGTGTTCGTGGTGAGAGGTAGGGATGTGGAGGGCCGCAAAATGGTGAGAGCTGAGTTTACAGATATCGATGGGGAGAGCGGAGAGCAGACTAAAGATTCACCTATTCATTCAGCAAATGTGGACTAAGCACCTACTGTGTCCTGGATGCTGGGAGTACAGCTGTGAATAAGACAGACGAGGAGCCTGTGCTTTACTGTAGTGGGTCTCAACCAGGAGATATCTGGCAATTTCTGGAGATAGTTTTGGTTGTCGCGACTGTGGTTATGCTATTGCCATCTACTGAGCAGGGGTCAGGGATGCTGCTTGTCATCTTATAATGACCAGTACAGCGGCCGCCAGCATGTTTAGGAGTCTGTTTCTGTGATTGTGTCTCCAGGCCTTCTGGCCCTTCAGTCACTCAGACCCCGCCTTCTCTGTCACTGCAGGGGCCCATGCCCGCTGGAATGCTGATCGAGCGCTCCTCAGACTTCGGCAAGACCTGGCAGGTGTACCAGTACCTGGCTGCTGACTGCACCTCTGCCTTCCCCCGTGTCCGTCAAGGCCAGCCTCAGAGCTGGCAGGACGCTCGGTGCCAGTCTCTGCCCCAGAGTCCTAACTCACACCTAGAAGGAGGGAAGGTATGTAGAAAGGACCCTGAAAAAGTAGCCATGGGGAGGGATCTTCAACAGCCCATCACTCACTCCTTCGTCCAGACTCAGGAACGGATGAGAACCCGCTGGGCGGTGCTCCTTCCTGTCTTTCCTGAGCTCTCCACCCTCACAACACTTGCCGCTTGTCCTCTTCGCTGCCCAGGAGGGGTATTTCGGAAACCGTGGAGAGCACTGCACGGCCCGGCCCTGCTCTCTGCCGTGGCCTCCTCCCCCACAGCCCGATGGCCCATCCCCACAGTGGACAGGGTACAGCCAGCTTTGCTCCAGTGCGAGGACTTTGAGATGGCCAGTTAGATTCAAGTGAGCAAATCACACTAATTTAATTTAGTCTCTGATTTCACCTTGGTAAAGCTTAACGTGAGAATGACCTTTCTCCATTTAATCCATCTATCGAGCCTCATCCTCACCCTTGAGGAAATTCTGGTACAAGCCACAGCTCCAGGTCGCCTGGACTTAAACCCTGAGCTAGAAATGAGAACCTGCCTCCGGAAGCATCTCCGAATGCCTCTTCCTGAACCCTCCCACGTGGGGCGAAATCCTTCCATTTCTCTCGTACCTACTTTTCCCCGCTGCCGCTGCCGCTGCCGCTGCCGTGGGAGGCTTTCTCGGACCGGACCGGCCAGGGCGCCCTCACCACGTGCTCCGAGGGCCGCCCTCCCTGAGAGCCGCGCGTCTCATCCCTCCTCTGCGACAGCTGCTCCTTGGTTAAATCGCAGCCAGATCCACGATGGCCGCATTCTCCAGACCCCAGATTAGAACACAGGGCATTTTCCTGACTTGTGAGGGGTGGAAGACGCTTCTTGGGAAAGGAGATAAAGTCTCATCTGATGAATGGTTTTTATTAAAAAGAAAAAGTATAGTTGAAATTTGAGTCTCAAGGGCAGTGGTCGCCATAGCTCTGCATCCCTGGGCTTCTGGATTTTCTCATTCATCCTGGGTTTTGGACAGTTAGTGCCCCTTGAACCTTTATATTTACATTATATATCTTACTGTAATTTCTGACACAAGGACATGAGGAAATTCTTGGGATTGTTGTATTTTCAACGAAGAGGAGAGATTGTTCTCTCTCTTTCTCTCCCTTCTCCTCCACCTCCCCCACCCCACGCCTGTTTCTCTCTCTCTCTCTTTCTCTCTCTCTCTCTCTCTCTCTCTCTCTCTCGGCTTGACCAGAGGGTGGTCAGAGCCTTCACATCCGCTGTCCGGTCCGCTCAGCTTCCGGATTAGGAGGACCTCAGTGGAGCACGAAGCGGGCGGGTCATCGAATGGGAAGGAGACTTCTGAGCTCAGGACACTGTTTCCTCCTCCCTCAGGGCCTCCCTTCCCTTTCCCTGTAGGTCCAACTTAACCTTATGGATCTAGCTTCTGGGATTCCAGCAACTCAGAGTCAAAGAGTTCAAGGTCAGTGTGGCTACCCCTCTAGCTGGGGACTGTGGGTGGGCAACAAAACAGTGTTGGAACCCAGGTCACGGGACCTTCCTGGTCTTCCAAATTTCTGTCAACATGGCCCTGCTTACCCCATAGAGGTACTGGAGTGGTCCCAGAGACTCAAAGGGCCTGAGCTGGAGAGGGTAGGGGTGTCTTTTCTGCTGTGGGAGGGTTGAGGGCTGCGGAAAATGGCCCCCGGAATAGCCTTCGGAAGGCAGGGAAGAAGGGACGGTCAAACCAGAATGCCTTTCCTTACCCTCCCCGCCCCAGGAGACTATTTGCCTCTAACTTCTTTATCCACCCCCACCCCTCGTTGTCTGCCTCTTCTCAGAGCTGGGGGAGATCACAAACTTGAGAATCAACTTCACCAGGCTGGCCCCTGTGCCCCAGAGGGGCTACCACCCCCCTAGTGCCTACTATGCAGTGTCCCAGTTGCGTCTGCAGGGCAGCTGTTTCTGTCACGGCCACGCTGACCGCTGTGCCCCGCAGCCCGGAGCCCCTGCCGGCCCCTCCACCACTGTGAAGGTGACAGTCCAGGGTGGGAAGGGCACGGGGCGGGGGCGGGGGGGCGGGGTAGGGGGAGACCAGAGCGTGCTAAGAACATCCTCGAGGCTCCCGTAAGGCAGGGTAGGTGCTAAACTGGAGACGTGGGTATTTAATATTTTAGCAATGGCGAAAAAAGTGTAAGTGGTTATTTCAGAGGTCAGAATTTTGTAGCACTTCCTTAGACCTGCACTATGGGGTGGGATGGTTTTTATTTTCAGTCGCATGTGAGCGTAGGCGTGGGAGTGGAGCGAGCACAAGGCCATGCTTCTCGACCCTGGCTACATGTGATAATTTCCTGGGGAGCTAAAAATATTGCCCAGACTCCCACATTCAGATACTCAGATTTCGTTATTGTTTTTTAAGGCTTCCAGACAATTTTAATGTACTGCCAGGATTAAGAGCCCCTGGTCTGGGGACTCTAAGCTCCCCTCTAGTGATGAGAGCTGGGACAGGGAGAGAGAAGAGTCTTAACACAGATGCCAGGTGCATCCCGGACCAGCTGAATCGGGTGCCTCAGAGACTGGAGTGAGAAGCTCCAGCTTGCTAAGCAACCCAGGGATTTTGCTGTGAAGCCAAACTTGAGAACCACGAGTAGAGGAGAACCCTGGGCCAGGAAGAGGGAGCTGTCATTTCATGGTCCTAGGGCTTTTGTTCTGTTAACATATGGGAACGTGATGTTTGCCTTACCGATAGGTGGGCACAAGGAAATTGTGTAGAATGGCCTGCGAGGGAGGGAAACGTAAAAGGAACATTGCTCAGCTTTATTCTTTCAACTTCTGGGCCAGCTCCCGTCCCGGGGTCCCCAGGGGGCCAGAGGGAGACCAGCCCCAGGAGTGTGCCATCTGTTGGGGCCACAGACAAGGCCCAGCCGGGGGACTGCCGGCCAGTGCCACGTGCTGTGCGCGGGGGCGGAGGGAGAGGACACGCCTGCTGTTCTCAGATCTGGCCGAACGGGGAAATTGCCACTTTTAGAAAGTGACGATGCCTGGCACTTGTCCCTGAGTTTCAGATTGAATTGGGCCTGTGGTTGGTACTTTTTAAAAGGCTCCCCAGATGATTGTGAAGTATATCCAGGGTTGACATCCAAGGGACCAGAGGGACCAGGGAGGCCTGGTGAAGGAGATGCCGTTCTAGTTGGCAGGATAGAGAAGGGTATCCCAGGTACAAAGAAACACGTTCGTGAAAGGCCAGAGGTGGGGAAAGGCAGGGCTTGCAGAGGAAGCAGCTAGAGCTCAGCTAGGCCTCCCTGCCAGGAGAGAGCGGGAAACAAGAATGGAACAAACATGCAGATCCTTGAATGCCAGGCCGAGGGTGTTGGGCTTAATTTGGGAGACAATCAGCACACAATAGCTCTTCTATTTTTATATCTTAATGAGTCTGGTAACTCATCATGCAGTGCAATTAGCCAAACAACCTCAGTCATAGATTGTTGGAATAGAAATCTCTAGAGGGCTCACAAGCTTCTAGAATCACAGTTTACCAACAAGAGTGTCTGAGCACCTTCCTGATGCTGCTTTAGACGGGGCATGACGGGGTGTCCAGGTGCAAGGGACGCGCTTGTAAAAACCTAGCCAGAGCAGCAGTGCAGACACAGGGCACACCCGTGTGCACACGTGCGCACGCACACACACAAACACATAAGCAGGCCGTTGAGAGTCGCAGGAGTTGAATGGAGGCTGGAAGAGCTGGGATCTGAGCTGGATTCTGAGGGGCGGGTGGACGGGTCGGCGGAGAGGGAGGGCAGCTCCATCTTGGGGAATGCTTTGATCGCTGTTCCTGACCTGACGACTTATGGCCCCTCTCCTAGGTCCATGATGTCTGCGTCTGTCAGCACAACACCGCAGGCCCCAACTGTGAGCGCTGTGCACCCCTCTACAACAATCGGCCCTGGAGACCTGCAGATGACCAGGATCCCCATGAATGCCAAAGTATGACCGGGCGGGACGCTGGCCCCTCTGGGCCTCAATGACCTTTCCAGGGACACAGGGAGAATCCATTCTTTATTATTTAAATTTAATCTTGTTGCATTCCTGCAGTCTAAGCTCTCCTTGCTCGGTGGGGATGGAGAGAGTATTTGGGTTGTAGCTGCCTCCTCCATCCTTCTCCTCATCCAGGCCTGGAGGGACCAAAGCTTCGATGCTTCCATGCTTTAATGCTCCATGGCTTCTTCAAGGTCTTTCTTTTACTGTTCCCTCCACTTGCCTCATCCTGTGTGGGACGCATCTCGTTTTCTACTTTGAATGGTCCCCTGGAGTCAGGGCCTTTCTTTGCATAAATGAGGGAAACGGGGGAGGGTTCCCAGCCCAGAGAGAGGCAGTGACCCAGTGGGAGGTCCCTGGTGGCAATGGGGGTGAGTTGGGATGGACCATTCAAAGAATTCTCTCTTTGGCCCAACATGGCCATTATTCTTGGATTAGTTCCCACACTGGGAGTCAGGAGGCCTGAGTTCTCATTCTACTCTGCTTTCTTACTGGCCATATAGCCTTAAATAAATTACGCAAGGCTCCCCGGGCCCCAGTTTCCGCATTTCCCAGATCTGAGTATGTGGCAGAGTCATTAGAGATGCCAACAAGTTAGCGAAGCCGTGCTTCGTCGATGGCGAAGGTGCTGGTCCAGCGTCAGCCTCGGCTTCTACTTTTCCAGGGTGTGACTGCAATGGGCACTCAGAGACGTGTCACTTCGACCCAGCTGTGTTTGCCACCAGCCAAGGGGCACATGGAGGGGTGTGTGACAACTGCCGGGACCACACGGAGGGCAAGAACTGTGAGCGGTGTCAGCAGCACTACTTCCGGAACCGGCGCCCCGGCGCCCCCGTCCAGGAGGCCTGTATCCGTAAGGAGGGGCTCCCGGGGAACCACCTGTCCCTCTAGACACAACAGAGCACATGTACCTGGAGACACATAAGCCCTCAGGAAGTGTGATGAGTTGATCGTGTGTCAGGACGTGTGGGCCATTGTTTTAACTTAGCTGTGCACTTCTAAGCAAATCACCTAACTTCTCCAGACCATCAGTCAATCAGTCAGTCATTACGTAGACTTTATTGTGGGCATAGGAGAGAAAAAAGTGAACAAGATACAATTCCTGCTGTTAAGAAACACACACACTGTTCGATGATATAAACCATACACACCTGAGAAAGAGGGACAAAGCAGTGTGTCTTTTATATGTGTCATTGCCTTTACGTGCTGTAACGTGGTTTGCTCTATAGTGTCCTGTGTCCCCCAGCACTGAGAATTCCTCCATGTCAGGGGTTATATTTGGTATCTTCAGGCCCTAGCACAATGACAAACAAATAACTGATGCCCCAAGAATAAAACAATGAATGTAATGTGATGGAACACCCCAGAGTGACTTAACACGTGAGCAAGGGCCAGTGCGTTCAAACGAGCGAGCAAATGGCATGGAAGCAATCTGACTCAGGTGTGGTGAATCGGGAGCGACTTTCTAGAGGAAGAAACGGTCTGTTTTGAAAGGCATGAATGAGATGGGTGATGGTGGAAGACAGGAGAAAGCTGGGCCACTTCCTGTTGATAATATTTGTTTATAGAAAGAGTGAGAAAAACGAGTCGACTTCTGTTTCCAGCACTTACTGGCTGCGTGACCTGAATACGTTCTTCACCATCTCTGAGCCTCGGTTTTTCCGTCTGTACAGTAGTGATAGGTGTCTCCACCTCTCAGGGTTATCGTGAGGACTGCCTAAGGCAACATGCACGAGTACCCAGCTCAGGGCTTGGCACAGAGTAGTTGTTCCGTAAAGAATGACAAGACTTGTACAGTATTTGACATGTGCCAAGCCCTGTTCCACCTGCTTCACATCTACTCATTTATTCCCCATAGGAAGCCTGTGAGGGTTGTGTAATTATCCCCGTTTTACAGATGAGGAAACTGAGGCACAGAGGGATTAAATGATTAAGGTATAAGGTCGTGAGCCAGGAAGTGGTGGAACAAGGACTTGTACCAAGTGGTCTGGCTCCTATGACCTGCCCTGAACTTTCTGCTTTTTTTGGTTCTTTATTCCTAATGTGGTGGGTGCTTTTTTCTCTCAGCCTGCGAGTGTGACCCGGATGGGGCTGTGCCGGGGGTCCCCTGTGACCCAGTGACCGGGCAATGTGTGTGTAAGGAGCACGTGCAGGGGGAACGCTGTGACCTGTGCAAGCCGGGATTTACAGGACTCAGCTCTGCCAACCCGCAGGGCTGCCACCGTGAGTAGGGGGGCCCGCCTGGCATGGCGTGGGTCAGTCTGCGTGGGGCCACCAGAACCGTGACACGCCCTGCTCATCAGGCTGTGTTTCGGATGCTGTGCCACTGGCCTCCAGCAGGTGGCAGCACAGCCCTAGGTTGGAAGGTGGGACTGAGTCAGCGAGCCGAAGGGAGGGCCCTCAGCCAAGCCACCAGGTGCTGGAATTGGTGGGAAATGCAGAGGATTTATGAGTCAGTCAGATTATGTGGAGGGATCGGCCCCGCCTGGTTCTACTCCCGGGCTGGGCCCCCTCCTGGCGTATGTTCTCTGGGGGTGAGTTTTTGGTGAACTGTCCCTCAACCTCATCAGCTTTTGCTCCTGCAGGCTGTGACTGCAGTGTGTTGGGGTCTCAGCAGGACATGCCATGTGACGAGGAGAGTGGGCGCTGCCTGTGTCTGCCCCATGTGGTGGGACCCAAATGTGACCAGTGTGCTCCCTACCACTGGAAGCTGGCCAGCGGCCGGGGCTGCGAGCCCTGTGCCTGTGACCCAAACAACTCCCTCAGCCCCCAGTGCAACCAGGTACACAGCGAGGGTGGCCCCTGAGCCTCCCATCAGCATGTGCAGCCCCCACGCTGCTCCTCTGGGCCTTTCCTAGGGCCGCTTCAGTCCCCAACCCCGGGGAAGGCCACCAGCATCCCTCCCTCGGTGGCTTGGAGCTCTGGCGATGCCTGTTTGCCACCCCTTCGCGAGGCCATCCTGGGCTTTGACTTAGGAGCTTGTCTCTGAGTGGGGGCCCTAGTCCGGGGACCCTGGTTTGGAGGCTGCTGCCTCGGGGAGGTTCTGCTAGCCCGGGCCCGTGAAGGAGGCTCCTGCACCGTGCTCTCCCCTCCAGTTTACAGGGCAGTGCCCCTGTCGGGAAGGCTTTGGGGGCCTGATGTGCAACGCTGCAGCCATCCGCCAGTGTCCTGACCGGACCTATGGAGACGCAGGCATGGGATGCCGCGGTATGCTCCGCCAAGTGGGGGGTGCTGAGCCTGTGGGGGCGTGAGCACTTGGGGGGGCTCGCGGTGGGGGTGCGTGGTCCATGGTAGGGGAGGACATCCGTAGCCACACATCTGATGTGGGCCCTGGTGGCCCCGTGAGAGCACATGGTCCCCACTGCTCTGGCCAGCCCGCTAGGCCTTCCAGCCCTGGGCCAGTGACATCGAGCCGTCCTCACGTCCCCACGACAGGAGAGTTACTTTGCTCCCCAGTCCCTGAGCAAGCATTTCCCAGAGCCACCTCCAGGGCCTCAGCAGGGAGGCAAGGAGGAGGATGCTTCTTCCCTCCTCGTAGACAGAGGAATGAGTCCTCGGGGGTGGGGAGGCGTGCGGTCCCCAGAAAGCCAGTCTGACAGCAGCCACAAGAGCTCGCAGACCTGGGCCTGGTCCCAGCCCAGCCTCGGCCTTACCGCGTCGTGCGGGGCGCGTCGCGTGCTCTCTGTGGGCCTCAGTTGCCTCATCTATAAACACGAGAGTGCAGGGGCGGCCGGCTCTGTCACGGAGTCGCTGCGGAAGTCAGATGAGTTGCCGTGTGTGTGGAGAGTGTGAGACTGAGGACAGTACCTGGCACGTAGTCCGTGCTAGGAAAGTGCTCGCTTTTGTTTCTGTCATCACCAAGATTTCACTCTGACCTCGACAGTCTATTAACGTCAGAAAGAACCTCAGGTCAGACCTCCTCTTGAGCGTTCCCCACCAGACACCTTGGTCTCCCTGACCCCGGCCTCATTTCTCCCCGTCCTAGCCTGTGACTGTGACTTCAGGGGAACCGAGGGCCCAGGCTGTGACAAGACCTCAGGCCGCTGCCTCTGCCGCCCTGGCTTGACCGGACCCCGCTGCGACCAGTGCCAGCGAGGCTACTGTGACCGCTACCCAGTGTGCGTGCCCTGCCACCCTTGCTTCCAGGCCTATGACGCCGACCTCCAGGAGCAGGCCCTGCGCCTCAGCAGCCTCCGAAATGCCACCGCCACCCTGCGGCCTGGGCACGGCCTGGAGGACCCCCGCCTGGCCTCTCGGATCCGGGATGCAAAGAGCAAGATTGAGCAGATCCAAGCAATTCTCCGCAGCGCCCCGGTCACGGAGCAGGAGGTGGCCCAGGTGGCTAACGCCATCTTTTCCATAAGGTAACTCTATTTCCTGCCAAGCACTTATGTCAGGACAGCCCTTTACAGTTTACAAGGCATTTTTCATGTACCTGCTCTTACCCATCACAACAGTTCTGTGTGGGTGTCATTACTTCCATTTTCAGATGAGGAAACGGGCACAGATAGGTGATGTGACAGAGTCACGAGGCCACCAAGGGGCAGAGCATGGCCTCGGAGCACAGCCTGGAGCCCACGCCCAGCATTCTTTCAAGTGCTCGGCCTGCCCGTGGGAGAGTCAGCTCTGGATTAGTCAGCCTGGTGGAGGGCATCCGAGAGGCAGGGGCTCTAAAAATAACTTGTATTTGCCTTTGGAATGGGAGCGGTCCCACCTACACCCACCTCCTACCAGCAGGGGCTCCTTCTTAGTGAGATTTGGTTCTGGAAGCGGCTATAACTCGTTTTCATTCCCAGACTGTCGTGCCCAGAGCCGTCCAGGTGTGTGATTGGCCTGAGTCTCACAATTGAGTAGCGAGTCCATAGGCCTTTGGTAGGCTGGCAGCGCGGGTGTGGAAGGGTGGTCCATGCTTAGCAAAGCCTGGAGGTGGAGAATGTGATGCGGGGGAGTTGGTGGTTGGTGGAGCTGCCAAGGGCATAGGGAGGGGAATCGGGGCAGATGAGGCCCCTGGAGATGAGCAGGGGCCGCAGCTGTGGGAGCTCAGTGTGGGGCGTGGACTGCAGGAGAGAGCCTCGGTGCCTGGGCTGTACAGGTGCTGGCTGAATCAGCCTGCAGTGAGCCGGGGAGCAGGGTCGGGGCGGTGCTCCTCGTGGAGGTGGAGGAGATTCGGGGGTGTCAGGATCACACACGTTAAGGAAGGAGAGGTTTTTCTGGATCTGCCTGCAGAGGGGTGGAGGGGAGTTAGGCCGGCGCCCCCGGCCCCTGCCCTGCAGGATCCTCTTCAGCCTTGGGATCCTCCTCCTGTTGCCTCTGCTGAGGCCTCTGCTTCTCCTAACTCAGTAGCCGTTTCTCCAAGGGGAGGGCTGGTTCTGGGGAGGCGACCCCCACCTATATGTTAGTGAAAGCTCCTCTCCTGTCTCAGGCGGACTCTCCAGGACCTGCAGCCCAATCTGCTCCTAGAGGAGGAGACCCTGGCCCTCCCGGGAGACCTGGAGAATCTGGACAGAAGCTTCAACCGCCTCCTCATTATGTACCAGAATAAGAGAGAGCAGTTTGAAAAGATGAGCAGTGCTGATCCTTCGGGTGAGGAGTCGGCGCTCAGACAGCCACAGGCATCACCGTGTCACACCTCGTCTCCCCTCCCGCTCCTGCATCCCTGCGCCTGGCCTCCGGCCTCCGGGTCCAGGGGCCACTCAGTTTTTCTCTCCTCTCCCCGCAGGAGCCTTCCGGATGCTGACTGCAGCCTACCAGCGGTCATCCCAGGCCGCCCGGCAGGCCTCTGACAGCTCCCGCAGGCTTCTCCAGCTCAGGGACAGCCGGAGAGAGGCAGAGGGGCTGGAGCAGCAGATAGGAGGAGGGGCTGCCAGTGGCCCTCATCTCGCAGCCCTGAAGCTGGGGTTGGCTTCTTTGCCTGATCTGACACCCACCATCAACAAGGTGAGTCATGGCATGGAGCCCCACTTCACGGAGCCCCACCCCAGCTAGTCACACACTAGCTGCTGCTACATGTTTCCTGTTAGGGCAATGTGAACCTATCCCGCTCCCCAGCCCGTCCTGACCCTTGTCCCCTCATGGGTGTGCTCAGTGGTTGTCAAGGAGACAAGTTTCTGGTGCCCCGTTGCCATGGAGATGTCTGGCTGTTTGTTTCCTGGGTGTGGGATGGGAGAGGTTGTTGAGGAGCCGTGAGTACCCTGTTGGATGCCCCCCTCTCTCCGCAGCTCTGTGGGGGCTCCAGGCAGACCGCCTGCACCCCAGGAGCCTGCCCTGGTGAGCTCTGTCCCCGAGACAACGGCACGGCCTGCGGCTCCCACTGCAGAGGTGCCCTCCCCAGGGCCGGTGGGGCCTTCTGGACGGCGGGGCAGGTGGCCCAGCAGCTGCAGGGCTTCAATGCCCAGCTCCAGCAGACCAGGCAGATGGTAGGTGTGGCCAGGGTTGGGTGGGCACCTGTCAGAGGTGGCAGAGGGGACAGAGCCCCAGGGCAAGTCAGTTCCCACTTTACGGTCAGGAGATGAGGGAGCAGAGATGTCCGGTGACCTGCCCCAGGCCCCATAGCAAGTGACAGGTGGAGTTTGGGGCCAATGTTTCTGGCTTTTTAAAACCTGACTCCACGTCATTTTTCTCTGGGACCAAACTGAGTTAGTTACACATGTTTCCCAGGCAGATCGTGGGCAGTGAGTGTCCATAGAATCATGGGGGTTGCTGGGGGGCCCCCTGGGGCTTTGGCCACCTCTGACTACAGTCTGTGTCGGCAGATTAGGGCGGCCGAGGAAGCTGCCTCGCAGGTGCAGTCAGATGCGCAGCGCCTGGAGACCCAGGTGAGCGCCAGCCGCTCCCAGATGGAGGAGGATGTCAGGCGCACACGGCTCCTCATCCAGCAGGTCCGGGACTTCCTCTCCGGTGAGCCTGGACTTGACCCTGCCCTGGGCGTGCGTTTCACTCCTGCTGTCCTGGAAGCACAGCCAGCCGCCCTTTCTCCTGGCCGCCCTGTCACTCGCCTGGCTGGCTGCCATGGCCTTCCAGTTGTTTTCCTACCTCTGCTCCTGCCGCCCAAGGTTCAGTCTCAACAGAGCAGCCTGAAACATCTTTGAAAAATGTGTACACGGAGTCACATCCTACCTGTGCCTAAAATCCTGCCTTGGCTTCCCCTTGTTCTTGGAACAAACGCCCAACTCCTAATCATGGCCTCTGCTCACCTCCTGGGTGTGGACGGTGTCCTCCCTCTGCACACCGGCTCTCCTTGAACAGGCCGGGCTGTTGCCCACCTCGAACGTTTGCTTGCTCTTTCTCTGCCTGGAATGCTCCCTCCAAGGCTGCTGATTCTTACCCTTCAGGTCTCAGTGTAAATATCTCCCTAGAACCTACCTGGTTGTCCCCCTTCCCTCCCAGGCCCCTCGACCTTCGCCGCACTGTCTGAGCCTGCGTTGTGGGATTCATTTGCCTGCGAGGGGATCGTTTGCCTTCTCGCTAGACTGTGAACTCCCCGAGGGCAGGGATGGCTGTCTGTCTTGTTCACTGTGTCACTGGAACCTAGCATAAGGCCAGACACCCAACGTCGGTCGAATGAACAAATGAACCAGATCCCCTCCCTCGCCGCCCTGGCGAGTGGAAAGATCTCTGGCTAGGACTCAGGAACCTGGGTGACGCTGCACAAGTTGCTTTTCTCTGAGCCTCATCCTTTGCTTCTGCAAACCGGGATGGTAGTATTTTACGAGTTTATTCTGGGGATCGAGTAACTGATGTAAAATGTGTTTTGAAAAGTTAAAGATGCCTCAGGAATATGAGTTGATATTATTAGATTTCTAGTTCCTGCCAGGGAATTTACTTGGCTGGGAGCCCAGTTAATAGGAGCTGAGGGCGTGGTGTAACAATGGCAGTTCTTGCTACTATGTGCTGCCGCCTTTGCTCTGAATGGGCTGAAGCCCTCCTGAGTTTGGACAGTAGGCCAGAGAGGGGCAGGAAGGGTCTGCTGGGGTCCCCTGGCTTGACTGAGGCCATGCTGGAGCCAGCTCCCCTGACAGCCCCAGGATGGGGAAGAAAGTTACCTGGGGGTACAGGGAGGTGGTGCCCAGCAAACGGGGACTGAAGGGCAGGCCGAAGTTTGGAGGTCAGACTCACAGATAAGGAGGCCTTCCCCTGATCATGCCAAATGGAGCTGAAGGACCACCCACACCGCATCAGCCCCGGCCCGTGGGCAGGAGGTGGGTAGGAAGTCTCGCCTTGGGGTGCAAGGCCCATAGGAACAGGCAGGGTACTGCTGGCCGTGGGGCCCTTTTCACCCTCTCAGTTATACTTGTGTCTCAGGTCAAGTCCTATCATGGAGCCAGGGGCAGAAAGAACCAGGGACCCAGGACAGTTCTCAGTTTCCAGGGCACAGGTGCTGGTCTGCAGGGGGTGCGGGTACCAGTTGCTGTTGGCACCGCAGGGTCACAGCGTCCGGGGGAGGCCTGCGGACCACGCCCCTTCCCATGTCTTCAGATGGGATTGACAAAAATAATAGTTCAGGTTTACCAAGTTCTTACTAAGTGACAGGCACTGTCCTAAGTGCTTCGCATTGATTACCTTATTTAATCGCCACTGCCTGCCGCTTTGCGATGAGCACTCTAGGCACAGGGAGGTTAAGTAACCTTGCTAAGGGCATCCAGCCTGGAGGGAGTACAGGTAGGATTCATCTCAGTCTGTAGTCAACACCTTAGATTATTGCACTACGAGACAGACACTCTCTCTCTCTCTCTTCACACACACACACACAACACACACACACACACACATGCGCGCACTGCACGCACTCTTTCCTCCTTGCCTTTGCTAACATTTTTCCTCTCCCTGGATTATCTTCCCTCCCCACCTCTCCTGACCTGGCTAATTCTCACGCATCCTCTCAGAATCCTCCAGGTACCCCACTCTCCAGGCTGCCTCCCTGGACCTGTCAGACCGGGTTAGACGCCCCTCCAGTGGCTGTCCTAGTGCCTCGTGCTTACCCCGTCACTCGGGGTTGTGCTTCCTTGGTGACGAACCTGTCCGTCCCACCAGATTTTGAGTTCCATGAGCGCAGGGACCAAGTCTAATTTGATTTTCATTCTCAGCTCCCCACATGCTGCTGTTCAGAGCAGTGAGTGTTTGCTGAGCCTACCCTGGGACTCAGGAGCCTATGAAACTGAGTGTAACGCAGACCCAGCCCATGGGCACAGGCAGAGTGATGCAGGATGGAGGAAGGGCTGGAGCCAGGTGGGAGGAAGGGCAGGAGCTCGGGGCGGGGCTTTCTGGGAAGACACATAGGGAGGACTCTGGGTTAGAGGAGAGGTTGCTGGTCTCTATCGGCAGCCCCTGTGAGAGCTCTTAGTCAGGGATAAGCCCACTTTGTTAAACTCAACAACAGTTATGCCTGGGCTCCTGCTCTGGCTCCGAAGGGACACGGCAGTGAAGGAGACGTACTTCCACCTTCCAGGAATGTCCTTCCACCTGGCACGGGGAGGAGACTGGGGCTGGCACCCATGTAACTGGTAACTAGTGAGGAAAGCCTCTGGTTGCAGCGTAAGGCTGGGCCCAGGGCCCCAGAGGCGTTCAATGCCAGGGCAATCCATCTGGGTGGGCGGGTGCCGCCTTCACCACCACGTCGATACCAGTGCAATCTGTGAGAGCGATCGGGGACAGATGGCGGGGAGAGGCCATCTCTGTACTTGTGAGCTTATTCTCCGACTCCAAGTTGGTTTGTAAAATTCTTGCTACCCGATTGTTTCATTTCATCCCTTCAGGTTGAGGATGGTTATTTCCGTTTCACAGATCAGAAAACTGAGCTTGAAGAAGCCTTTTGACCTGTCTCAGGCTGCCTGACTAGTAGGAGGGAGGCCTGGGTCTGGAGCCCTTTCAATCATTCACTCGCTCTACAAACCCGATGTGCCCGCGAGTGCCGAGTGCTGCGCTAGGGGCTGGGGCTAGAGCTGAGGACAAGACCCAGTGTCTGCCCTGGTGGAGCTCACGTTCCCAGTGGGGAAACAGACAGACAGACTCCGGATGAATGAGTTACGTGTCCGGCAGGTGGGCGGTGACGAATGCAGGGAGAAAGGCGAGCAGAGAAGGGGGATGAGGAGCGTGCGATTCGCGATCGAATGGCCAGGCTTGGCCTCTCTGGGAAGGTGACATTTGAGCCAAGACCTGGCAATCGTTATCTGCCTTTGCAAAAACGAGCACTCCGGTCTGCGGAGGGGCGAATGGAAGGGGTCTTATTGCTAAGGAAGCAATTCCAGTTCCTGACTGCGCTCCCCAATTTAGGGCTGATTATGTTGGCGCTTCAGGCATTGTGCAGGAACAGCTGTCTGGCACCGCCTCCTTCTCCCCAGCCAGCAGTTTCCTGTGCCACCAGACACTTAGTTGCCACAGCTGTGCTGACAATCATCCTCCCTCAGCGTTCCCGGAAATTCTCAGAGAATGGGCACCTGAGTATGCCTGAGAGGGGCGGCAGGGCCTCAGGGCACCAGGCAGAGATGTCACAGTGGGGCTTCCCATGGTGCTGCTCAGCCTGGAGAAGCCTCTGATCTTTGGGGAGGTGGCCAGGCTCCCCCAGTCTGATGGATGGCTGTCTTCCAGACCCCGACACTGATACGGCCACCATCCAGGAGGTCAGCGAGGCTGTGCTGGCCCTGTGGCTGCCCACAGACTCCGCCACAGTCCTACGGAAGATGAATGAGATCCAGGCCATTGCAGCCAGGCTGCCCAACGTGGACCTGGTGCTGTCCCAGACCAAGCGGGACATTGCTGAGGCCCGCCGGCTCCAGGCTGAGGCCGAACAGGCCAGGTACGGCCCCGGCCCCGGACTCCGCCCCATCCCGGGCTGGGCTGGCACTTAGCTCCCTGCGTCTGTCTGTCGTTGCTGCAAGGGAGAGAAGAAGGTCTCCAAGTCAGCGGGGTGCAGGGGGCGGGGAGGCAGGAGGGGGCGCTTACTGTGGTGCGGGTGGCGAAGCGATGCACAACACGCAGGTGACACTTTGCTCGGCCCAGCCCTGTCTTCTGTCCTGGAGGAACCTGTGCCCGAAGGGCGCCTCCGACGTAACACCCACATTCATCGTGTCTGCTTGGGGGGGTCCTGGGATGGAAAAGCCACTGAGGGAATATCCCCCTTTTTGTCCTGGCCGGGAAGGATATTCTCCTGGACTGGTGAGTGGGCTGAGCCACACATCTCTTCATTTCCTGTTTGCGCATTCTGTCCCCTCTCCCTTCTGCCCTCCCGACCCCAGGATCCGAGCCCATGCGGCGGAGGGCCAGGTGGAGGACGTGGTGGGGAATCTGCGGCAGGGCACGGCGGCTCTGCAGGAAGCTCAGGACACCATGCAAGGCACCAGCCGCTCCCTTCGGCTCATCCAGGACAGGGTTGCGGAGGTGAGGTGCTTTGGCTTCCTTCCGCCATTTTGGGAGCGAACAGACAGATTCAGACACGAGGCGTAGAAGATGCAGAAAGTGACTTAGATAGAAACTGAACTGGGACCTAAAGAAGGTGGCTTACAGCCTCGAGCCTGGCTTTGACCTTCGGTTTTCTGGTCTCGTGGCGAAGTGCAGAAAGGCGTCGGGGTCCGCTGAGCTGGAGAAAGGGGAGGCGGGGAGGCGGGTAGACAGATAAGGGAGTGGGAGGGGGCAGCAGTGATGTCCTGGCCGGAGAAAGTTGTAGCCGCCCGATGCGTGGAGGGAAGAAGGGTGGCGACCACCGCCCAGGGGACCCGCCACAACTCCAAGTCTCTTCCCCAAAGGTTCAGCAGGTCCTGGGGCCAGCGGAGACACTGGTGACGGGCATGACGGAGCAGCTGGGCGGCTTCCGAGCACGGATGGACGAGCTGCGCCGCCAGGCCAAGCAGCAGCGGGCACAGGCGGCCCTGGCCCAGCAGCTCGCGGAGGACGCCAGCGGGCGGGCGCTCAGCGCCCAGGAGGTGCAGAGCAGGCAGAGTCAGCCTGAGGACGCAGAGCGGGGCGGGGGTCCTGAGCAGGAGGGGGCACTTTGTAAGCGTGCACTTTGTACACTTTGTCGGACCGTGGGCTCAAAAGCACTTAGAATAATAATTATTCTAGAACAACCAGACGGGTCTTCGGGATGAACCAAAACCTGGCCGGACGTCTGAGTTCTACCTCTGGCTGCTGCAGGTGTCGCTGGTTCAGGGATGTTAGAAGCGATCCAGTCCAGGCCCTCTCCGTTTACGTCACTTTTTCCGGGCCCAAAGCTCATCTACAGAGCAGGTCTCTTAACACCTGACCTGGAGCTTGTGCCCCGTCATGGCTGCCCAGCCCAGGCAGACACTCTCGACTCAGCCTAATCTGAGAGCCCCATCGCTGTCAGAATTAGATCAGAGAGAAGACCACAGAGCCATTCTCCAGGCCTCCGGTGTACTGGGAATGTTAGCACTTGCAGTCCTGGTATGATGGCCAAGCTGCCGAGTACACTATTAAGTGACAGCTATGTGCCTGGCACTGTGCCGGAGGTGAGTGAGAAATAACAGGGCTACAGATAGAGTGAGGGAAACGCAGAGGAAGTTTAAGCTCTAATTCGTGGCCTAGCGGCTTTTATAGGCAAAACCATTTGGGGATATTAGGAGGCATCTTATCCCTCGGCATCGACTTGGGTGATATCGAGTGCTCCAGCCAAAGCTCTTTAGAGCTTTGGATGATGATGATGATGATGATGACTGAGACTGTTCTACCTTTTTTTTAGGGTTTTGAGAGAATAAAGCAAAAATATGCCGAGCTGAAGGACCGGTTGGGTCAGAGCCCCATGCTGGGGGAGCAGGGCACCCGCATCCTGAGTGTCAAGACGGAGGCAGAGGAACTGTTTGGGGAGACCATGGAGATGATGGACAGGATGAAGGGTGAGGGGATGGTCCGGGAGCCTGACTGGGAGGCATCCCTGAAGCCTGGCCCCACCCCACGGCTTCTGAGGCCCCGTCTTTTTGGAGCTAGCGGCGTTAAGGGAGTGAGGTCATTTGGGAGTTCCTGAGCATCTAGCAAGTATGAGGCACAGTGATGGGGCTGTGGGGATGTGGAGATGTCCCCGGGACTTGGCCCGTTTTCAGGAAACTTGCCGTCCGGATGGTGCCATTTTTCCTATTGCCTACAAAATGCACAAAACTATTTAACAGCGCAAGGAGGTCTGTGCCGGGTGTCCGAGTGACAAGAGACCGGGGATTCCAAGGACAAATAATGTCAGGGAGAAGCTTCAGTGAAGGGGATGGTCAGAAAAGATAAGATTAGACGAGGGCCTGGAAGGACATGTGAGCCTGGGAGAGGCTGCGCGGTGGGGAGGGGCCCAGGACAGGGCAGGTGGGAAGGACGGGGCATGTTTTGAGGGAGGAGCGGGAGCCCCCAGCAGGAGAGGAGGTCCGATGAGGACCAGAGCAGGAGGGAGGGAAGAAGCAGGGCTCGGCGTGTCCGGGTCCACGCTCCTGGCCTCCACGCCAGGATGGGAGGCGAGGCTCAGCCCTGGAGGCACGAGGGGACCATCCAAGGGCTTCGAATATGGCAGGGGCATAATGGAAGGAGCTCTTTCAAAAGGGTTCCGAGGTTCCTCAGCAAGGGGAACAGGGACTTCCGGGAACCAGACTCAATCCCTGAGCTGTGATGATGGCGCCCAGCACTGGTGTGCCAGTAAATGCCTCTAACGGACTTTCTCTGAATTTCAGAGAATATCTGTTTGGCTAGCCAGGTGGACACCATGGAGCATGTTGAGCTGGCGGTTGACAAGTTGATGGTGGGTAGATAGGAGGCTGTGGCCACCGGCCCTGAAGGGCGAGGTGAGAGACGCTGAGCTAGATGCAGGAGGCTGGGGGCTGGTCAGCGCCCTGCTCGACTCCATTGACGTTTTCTGTGAAGATAAGACTTTGCTTATCAGATATGTGGGTGACAGGTAGTTTAAAACCGTAGACAACAGAACCAGTATTCTAAGGAAACCTCAGAAGTCTAAAAGGCCAGGCTGAACCTAATGAGATGAAATTAAATAAGGAGAGAAATTATCTTCCGCTCTGGCCTCATTTGGGCCTAAACCAGAAGTGCAGCTCATGTGAGGCCTGGCTTCTCAGTGGCTAACGTAGCTGAAAACACTGTGTAACTGGTAAGCGAAAAGCAAATATGAGTTGTTATTGCCCTAAAAAAGACTCAGAAGTTTGAAGTAACTGTAAGCTTGATATAAGTCAGCAGTGTCTTGTTACTGCCAAAGAAGCGAATAAATACAAAGCAGCCAAAATAAAGAGAGTAATGGCTCAGGGATGATATTAAAAATATTTAGTAACTGGTGTGTCGTGCACCCACCGACCTGAAAAGACTCAGATTTTAACATCGGAACAGCTACTTACCTGCTTCCAGGACTTCAGCTTTAACTGTGGGATCATGGGGACAATCATGCATAGGGGACAGAATAGCAGCTGTTAAAATTACAATATTTTATCAACCCGTAGGTCTGTATGGGTGCCTGGCTGAATGTCAGGCCAGTAGCAACCCCATCGCACTGTGGGTAGGATCTCACCCGGGGGTGGTGCTCAGTCAGTGGTGGCTGCTACATCTTTGCAGAGGATACCGACAAACTCAGCATCGGTGGGGAGAGTGGCCAGGGTTGGGAGGTCGGGAAGGGCTCTATGATGATTTTGGCTAAGGAATGGATGAAGGAATTAGGGAGGTTAAATCTGGAGAAAATGAGGCCTTAGACATATGAGGGACTGTGGGGTGGGAGACAGAGCAGATATATTCCCATATGCCCAGGAGACAATTGAATGGAAGCAAGAAGTGGTCAGATTCTGGCTTAACGAGAAGACTTTTTACATAACTAGAGCTGCCTAAAGTTGGCGCGCGTGAGGCAGGGCGCTGCCTCCCTAATCCTGGAAAACTCCAGGCCGAGGCTGGGCCCCTGCTCTCACGAACATGGTAGATGGGTCTCCTGCCTAGACCGACAGGAGGGACAGGCTGGACTGGACCACTCTGGAGTCCTTTGAGTCCTCCATGCGCAGTCCGGGATGGTATGCAGACTGGACTGGAGCGGGAGGGCTAGATTTATTTGAAGCGGCCTTTTGGGGAGGCAGAGTGGCGAGGAACACTGGTCACCTAGCCGGCTCTTCATCGTGGGGCCCACTTGAGGGTTGCTAGCATGGCAGCTGTCTGGGTCCGATGGTGGCGTGTTGTTCGTCTTGGTGCCAGTGGCCTCCCTCCTCAGTGTGGGACAACTGAGGGATCCTAGAGCAGAGGAGAAGGGTAGAGACCACGGGAAAATTGGGGTGAGAGCCCTTGCCATATTTGTTTCTTTAGTAGTGGGATGGGGCTGGCGGGGCGTGAAGCTGGGGAGGGCTGCCCTCGAGAAGGCTACCCTAAAGATGATTCTTCCTGCGGGTGCTGCCGCCAGGTGGGTGGAGGAGAAGGAGGGGTAGGAGTCTGTGGGGGGGTCTCACCAGCCCCACCTCCTCTAACCCCTGCTGTTCCCTCCGCCCTCAGACATGGAGTCAGAGCTGATTCAGGGGAGCCAGGCCATCGTGCTTCGCTCGGCAGACCTGACGGGGCTGGAGAAGCGCGTGGAGCAGATCCGCAACCACATCAACGAGCGCGTGCTCTACTATGCCACCTGCAAGTGATGCTCCAGCCGCCAGCCTCTGGGTCTGTGCGTCTGCCTTCTTTGGGGGGCAGACTGGGCCAGAATGCTTCCCAGCTCCTTTCACGTAGCCAGAAGCACCACCTGGACCACCCCTGGTATGCAGCTGTTAAGATTACTCTGGGCCGCAGCTGAGCCTGAGCTGATGGGACAGAGATGGTGGAGGTGGGCCGCGTCACTGTGCCCAGGAGCTTTCAAGTGGAGGGAGCTTGGCTGGGCGGTGTCCTCGCCCTTCGTTCTCCATTGAGGCTGATTCCTGGACCAACACAAAAATTTACCCCAAAATGATATATGACTGAAAAGCTCAATAAAAATCTTTGGAAAGGAGCCTGGGATTTCAAAGAGGGAAAATTGTTTGTCTTCCGTTAAGTAAACCTTTATCACTTGTTGCTGTCTCCCATTTGGGCTCTGGGTGCTCCTGTGCTCAAACCCAAGGCCCGACGGTGTGTGAGGCATAGGCTGCTCCTGCTGCTCAGTCCAGCTTGCTCATCACGCAGACATAAGGAGACTGGGCCCCTTTGCCTTGGGACCTGATGAGAGAGCAGAGGAGCCCTTTTCGCCTTTGAACAATGATCTAGTTGAACATATACAGATCAGGAAATAGAAATGCAGAGAAGGGAAGGAAGGTGTCCACATTCGCACAACTCCTGGAGATAATACAACTGAGACCCCAATCTGTGTGTCTTGGGATCTCAGAGAGAAGTCGTAATGGATGTGTATTTGCATCTGTGTGTATGGAAATGGCATGAGCATTTGTGTGCTGTCGCAGCCCAGGCATTGTGCTAGGCACTTCTCTACATGAACATCTTGACTGTTATTAATCATCTCAGTTATCTGTTGGGCGCTGTGCTGGACACATCGTCTGTACTATCTCACAGTGGGTGATGCTGTTCTCATCTGACAAGTGAGGAAACTGAGGCACAAAGGGCTGCATAACTCCCCCAAGGTCACAGATGTGGCAGGACAGGGCCGGGCCTCAACTTCATACTTTCCTGATGCAGTCATTATGAGAATAGACTCTGGTGTCAGGCCACCTGGGCTCCAACAGCGCCTACCCCAAGGGGTTGTGCGAGGAATAAATGGGTCAGCGCATGTAACTCATGTCGCCAGGTGCCTGGCGCACTGGGTGCTCCCGGTGCACACAGGCCACTACCATTGCTAGGTGCTCCCTGGCCTCAAGCTCTCCATCCATGTTCGACTCCACACAAGTCCCCTAGCTGCTTCTGACTTTGAGAAGAACCACACGAAGCCTCATAGAGAAAAATATGTCCATTTTATTGAGCACAACACTGAGCATGAAGCTGGAGGGGGGCTGGGCGGCAAGAAAACTGGGGAGGGACAAGGACGATGTGCCTGACTCTCAGGGAGAGAAAGGGGAGCAGAGTCTGGGTTAGAATTACTGGCTGAAATTAAAAGCGCCAGCTTCTCATTTTTACTTATTTGGGTGTGTGTGTGGAGGGCATCTGGCCAGGATACTAACTCCTTACAGTACCCAGTCATGGATTTCTTCCTTTTTCGTCTCGGAGGGCGTGGCACTGCTTTTGGACTGGGGCAGGGAGGGAGGCGGCTGAGAAGTCGGCTAGGGTGGGCTGGTGTGGCCTCGGCCCAGCTGGGAGCTGATCCTGGAGTTAAGGATTCAAATTCTGAGAGCTCGTAGGCAGACCACAGAGCTGCCTGTCATTCATGCAGATGGGCAGGGGACTGCGTTAATGAGCCCACTGGAGGCCTGAGGGGCAGGAGCACATGTGTGTCGATTGGAGAGTCTGGGTAGAGGCTCCTTATGGCTTTGCTTTGAAGGTGACACAGCCTGGCCAGCCTGTTAAGCTTTTCACGACAGATGACACAGACCCAGGCAAGAGCTACCTATGCACACGGCACAGAGCCACAGCACACAGGGCGTGGGGCACAGAGCAGGCAGGTCAGGGAGACCTGGAAGCCAGCAGATGTCGCTCCTCCTGCCCACAGCTGCAGTGAGGCCTCCATGCCTGGAGGGTCACGCCTGGGCCTTTGGTGGCGGTCTGCCCAGGCAGTAGCAGTCGGCTGCTTCTGGCCAGAAACAGCTCCTGCCAGGCCCTGCCCCACTTGCTCTCCTTCCTCCTGCAGCAGGGTGGACCTGGGTTTGGAAGGGCAGAGGAGAGTTGACCATCTCTTCTGCAGAGGAAAGGGGTTCAGTGTGGGGGTGGGGCTGCCTCCTTTGGCACCCAGAGGCCCCATCATTCAGACTGTGAGATGGGGCTTTCCTACTGGGACAGAAGCCCCTTCCCACTCCCCCCCCCAAAAAAAAAGCTTCTGTCCTGGCCCTCCTGCCTCAATCTTACCTGAAAATGTCAGTGACACAGGCACAGACCCCAGAGATCACATAATGAGACAGACTCCAGTCTGCCCTGCCCGGCAGTGGGAGCTGCCACTGGCTCTGACTGGTACCATGACCTCAGATTTGAAGTTCCTGGGAAGGAAACAATGCATCAGGGCTATGACGTATTTGAGGAAGGGAGACGAGCCGAGATAGTTCTCTGTGCCTGTGGCATCCACGCAGCTGTCCCTTTATGAGGTTCAGACAAGTGCTTGCAGAAAAGACGAACAAGACAACCAACTCCCCCTTCCTCCCCGCAAAACACAGAGGCCCCAGAAACTCAAAGGATCTAGTGCTCACCATTCCCACATACCCAGTGTTCTGCAGATATTTATGATCCCCAATGCTTTATTAAACTTTTTACAGTATCTCTGTGAGGCAGGCTGAGCAGGTAAACATAATGCAGTTAACCCATTTTACAGGTGAGCAAACTAGAAACAGACACTGATTTGTCAGTGGCCACACAGCTAGTGGGCGGTAGGGACGGGACTGGAAGCATCCCTCTCGACCCCCGACCAGAGCCCTTCTCAGTCTACAGAGCTGCCTCACATGGGAGTGACCCTTTGGTCAATTACTTTCAGCTGTTGCCTGAGTTCTTTCAGACCCAGGCTGAGCAGGGCTAGGCCTGTCTCAGGGGGAAAATACGTACTGTTTTTTGTTGGCCTTTTTGAGGAGCGTGGGCTCGGAGCAGTAGGAGGACTTCCCTTTGCTCCCGACGCTCAGGCAGCTGGAGCAGCAGCCACAAGGCCCGACGGCCAGGGGCCCGTGCTGCATGGGCACCAGGCTGCTGCTGATGCGGAGGGAGCCGTTGACCAGGCAGTTGAGGGACCGGCCGCTGGGGGCAGCGGGCCGGGGGCTGTGTGGGCAGGGCAGCCGTGCCAGGGCAGGGAGCGCCACACTCTTGTCCAGGGCGGGCACCTCGGTGACGGTGATCTCAGGGGAGCTGGGTCTTGAAGCATCTGAGGCTTGCGTGACAGGTGGCCTGTTCTCCATCTCCGGGCGGACACCCGGACTGTGCAGGTTCATGTGCAGCTTCCTCATGTGGTGCACCACAGCTGCTGCGTTGAAGGCTTGCTAAGGAGACACAAGAGCAGCCTCTGGCCATCTCCATTCTCGAAGGGTCCCAGGGCCCAAGCTTTCCTTCTGCTTGTGGCCTCCTGACACTGATGTGCCCCCTTCTCATTTCAGAGAGGGCCCAGAGAGGGCCAGTGTCCGCTGGGAAGCCCCAGGGAAAGCGCCCGCCCCAGCCCCTGCCCCAGCCCAGCCTCCAGGGGTCCAGAACAGCCTGTCACCTTCCAGGACAACTTACTCTCCACTTGCTCTTGGCAAAGTTCTTCTGGATCTGGAGGCTGACCGACGGGTAGATGTCCCGGCGGAGGGCTGTGTTTCCAGCGATCCTGTGCGTGCAGAGGGGACACCGGGCTTGTGGGAGGCTGTGGGGATGCAGCCAGGGCTGGGGCAGGGAACTGTGTACTCGGGTCCAGGTTAAGCTAAGAGAGCACCAAGGAGAAGGGCGGCCCGCAGTAGCAAAGGCTGGGGCCACGGCCCTTCTGTCCCCCGGGATGGTCATAGGGGACCTATGCTTTAGCAAAACCAAACACTTGCTTTAGAGCAGATCAGCAAACTATGGCCTTTGGGCCAAATCTACCCATCGCCAGTTGTTGTAAATAGGTCTTATTAAGACTCAGACATGCCCGTCCACTCAGGTGTGGGCTGTGGCTGCTTCTGCACTAGGAAGGCAGATTGACTAGTTGCCACAGGGACGATATGGCCAGGAAAGCCGAAAATATTTACAAACTGGCTCTTTATAGAAAAAGTTTACCAATCCTGTATCAGAGGGCGCTCGAGTTGTCACCATCCTTCAGCTCCTTACTCTGCTCGGAACCTACTTCCTCAGGAAGGCCACCCAGTACAGGCTGCCCTTTACCTGTCTCCGCAGCCCCTTGTTCACCTGTCTCTAAGTGTTCCTCAGACACCTGACTTGTGCACAGCACTTTCTATGTACTTAGGGACCCAGAGAAGTAACAGATGTGGCTTTGATCCCTGGGGGCTGGCAGGGTCAGTGTGAGCCTTGTTTCATGCTGTGACCTAGAGTGAGTAGGTAGGGGGACCGCGTGGACTGCAGGCGCCCGGCTCTGGGGAAGGACAGAGACTACTCTGGACCTTGCAGGATGCTGCATACAAGGCAAGAGGAGGACATTCGAGGTGCTGTAAATGGTAGGACCCAAGGTGTAGTTTGGAAAGAGGTTGGCGTGTGGGGTGGGGGAGGGTCGAGAGGGAAGTCGGGGTCGTAGGCCTTTCTGGAACAGAGAAGGTGTGTTGAGAGTTCTTCTCTGAAATGAAGTTGGAGGTAAAAGGTCAGGGCGGGTCAGGACAAATCTGGGAAGATATAGGATTCGGCGCTTGCCGTGATAGGAAACAGGAAGCTACTGTAAGGTCTTGAGCAGGGCTGTAGTATGGAAGAGAAAAGTGTTTCAGGGTGTTATTTACCTACTTTACAAATTGTGAGTGTTCTCGAATTGCCTCACTAGGAACAGGTTTTGACCCCAGAGTCGAGTAAAATGATGCTGTTAGGGACCTGGCAGGGCTGCTCACGCCCAGAGCCTCTGGAGTAACTAGTACTGAGTATTGCACTCTAGTGCGATGACTGTGCCTGGCGGCCTTTGCCTCCTGCACTGGACTAGGTGACCCAGCTTCCACCCCTGGGTCAGAACTCGTTCGCACCCCCAGCTAGACCTGATGAACACGTCTCTGCCCCTCGGATTCCCCAACGGTAATCAGCTCAGGGCAAGCGACTCCAGAAAAACACATCATGTGAACAGGTCAATGTCATATTTGGGGGGCCATAGGCTGGGGCTAGCACCCACCCCATTTCTCACTCACCAGGGGTGCCTCAAGGCCTTCTCACAGGTGTACCGCTCATTCGGGTCCTTCTCCAGCAAGTGGCAAATAAAATCCTTGGCTAAGAGGAGCAATCAAAGACACAGCAGCTAAGGACCAGATTTCATGACTGATGGAAATTCACTTCCGGGCTGGTGGGTGGCAGTGAATGCATCTTTTAGCTAATCTTCCAAAGAGGCAATTTTAAGAGTCTTAAAAAGAGAGAGAGAAAAAAAATCCAACCGCCTAACAACAACCCACCATAAACCACCGAAGAGAGGCCCTCCGTGGCCTCGCCCACGTAGTGCGGCAGCTGCATCTCTCCTCACGAGGCACCAGCGTGTCTGCACGCCACACGGGTGTGCACGTGCATTTCAGGGCCAGCACCAGCACGTGGGCACGCGTGTGAGTGCTGGCTTTTTCCAGCCCCGATCTCCCCTTAACGGACCTAACAATGTGCAATGATTGCCCTGTCACACACACAGACACGGCATGCTCTCAGGCTCGGTGTATAAAAGTCAAAACTTGGCCTTGGTTTCACCACTCCTGCCGAATACCCCCCCGCCCCGCTTGGCTCTGCCTTCTTGGCCCTTCATCTGAACTATCTCCCCTGCTTTTACCAGGCAGACTATGGTTCTGCCTCCAGGAAAACAAAAACATGAACCTGAGACGCAAATAATTTATTTGGCTTTTAAACCAGATGAAGATTTCTCCACTCTTGGTGGCAGCCTGTTTTCTCTAAGAGTCCCCAGGGACTTTCAAGAGCCAGGACCGCCATCCTTTGTTAAGCTCTTTTCTCTTGACAGCCTCTGCCTTGAGCCCATTATCTTGTCCTTCACACCCACTGGCCTTACCTGACTCAGAAATGTCATCCCAGAAAGGAGACTCAAACTCATAGTAGCCATCCTTGATCTTCTCAAAAAGCTTAGACTCAGTTTCTTCGTAGAAAGGCGGATACCCACACAACCTGCGGTAGAACGGGAAGGGACATAATTCTGAACAACCCCTTCCTCCCTGGACCAGTCTCTCCCCTCTGCCCAGCTGCCCGTTGAATACACAGGCAGGCAACAAGGGTCCCCCACCAGCAGTGTGATCAGGACATGGCTCTGCCCCTGATTCAGAAGTGACGCAGGTCTCATCAAGTGTTTATGCAGGGGTCAAAGCTTGGAACGACAGCCCTGGAAGCCTCTTTGTACATAATTCCCCCAAACCCTCACCACCCCTCCCTGCACTTCTCCTGACTCTTAGATGATGTGTCAACTATGTTTAAGAAGGATGGTAGAACGTCCACTTGAGTGTAAATTTCATGAGGGATTTTTTTAGGCTATTTTGTTCTTTATTCTTTAGTAACAGTCAACGAGTGTTCGTTGAGTAAATGAATGAATGAGTAGTTATTCAACATAAGCTTAGGAAATAGAAAATCGAATCTACACTAAGTGGTAAGTGACTAATGGCAGCTTATTTTCTTCAGAGTGAAGTTTGCTCTGGGTGAGGAGGGATGGTGGTGAGTTGGTGATGAGCAGGTTTGGACAGCAGGGCAAGTTTGGAATGTGTGGAGAGGCGTAATGACCAGGTTCATCTGGGTTGTCACTTTGCCTCAGGCTGATGGCACCAGGAGAGAATCTGAACTGTGACCATGGTGCCTGCTTGGCTTCTGAGCTTTGCTTGGCCTCTCCCCTTTCTGCTGCTCATTCCGCAGAGCGGGGCTCGGTATATTAGTATACAGTGAGTGAGGGTGGGTGCCGGAGGAGGGAGCACCATGCGGCTGACCAGTGGGTCACACTGAGCCCTTTTTTATAACCTGGTAGAGATCAGGAAAGGAAGCTTTGGAGCTGTGTGCACAAGTAAGTGTGTGTGTGTGCGTGTGTGCATGCACGTGGACACGCACATGTTTTGGAGGTGGATGGTGCCTGAGGAGCTGAGACGGGAGGGGAAGAGAAGGGGTGAGCAGGCTCTGAGATTTCCCAGGAACTGAGCCAACACCAGCTTCTACTCACAGTATGTAAGTGATGACGCCAATGGACCAGCAATCCACAGCCTTGCTGTAGGGTTTCTGGGCTAACACTTCCGGAGCTGAAGCAAACCAAAGGCAGAGTCAGGGCTGGGGCAAGAGGAGAGGGCTGTAGGCTGTGGGCCGAAGGTCAGGAAGATGCTTAGAGAAGAGGACCTAGGGCAGCCCAGGCTGGTGTTTTTTCTAGAAGTCTGAAAACGCCTTTAGGACAGGGACTGTGCTGCTCCCATCAGACTAAATCTTCTTCCATCAGATTAGAAGGTCCCCACGACAAGGGGCTATGACTCCCTATCAGATTGGACATCTCCAGGGCTGCATCTCCCCCATCAGGCTGAGTACTCTCCGAAGGCAGGCCCTGCATCTCCCAGCTCAGATGGGACAGGGGCTGTGTTTTGGGGGCAATCTCCAAGTTAGGGGCTGTCTCTCTCCCACTAAACCAGGCTATCCCTGAAGGTAGAGACCGAGTCTCCCATGTTAAGTGGGGAACTCCCAGAGGGCAGGAGGTACCTGTCCCATCAGTTTCTGGCACTTCTGAGGTTGGGGCTTAGTCTGAGGATCAGATCATGAGCCTGACTGGGGGACGAGCCATGTCTTCCTCTGAATGGAAGCTCTGGGGCAGTAGAGAACTGCCTTCTGCATTTATTCCAGGCACCAGGGCTTTGTTCCCAGTGAGACTCAATATCTGATGGTAAGTGACTGACCTCTCTTTTGGGGAGAGAGCAGATTCCCTCTACTGAGTCAGGGTTCTACTTCCCACTTCCCACTCTCAAGCCGGTGATGACCGGCTAAGAAGGAAGTGGCGGGGGTGGATGCTCCGAGTTTCGGCTTTGTCCCCCGTGGATCTCGGGGGTGCTCTCACCTGGCGTCTGGTCTGCTCTTACTTGTTTGGGGGCCTTGGAAGCCTCCTTCGTAGGCAGGAGGCTCCACCTCTGCCAGTTTCCTAGGGTATTTCCTTGGGTGTATATTTGGGAGCCCATGTCTGGGTTCCTCAGATTCAAACTTAACACTATGCCTCCAGGATACCAACATTGCGGGGCTGCAATCTCCCCTAGAGTGGGAGAAAGGGAAAGGGAGCTAGTGGTCAATTCCTCAGGAATCCAGTGGTCCCTGGATTTGCGATCTTGTCTCTCCCCCTGGTCTAGCTGGAAAGACAAACGTGGGAAGTCTGTCTACAGAAGCGAGAACCGGGGCTGTGGAAAGGCCTCAGGGATAGGCTGTCTTTAAGATGTCAGATGTGGGAGCATCAGAGGTGGTTCTGGACATCAGCGGATTGGCTGGCCTGAACCTCATAAGTGAATGTTCTACCTGGATCACTTCCGAAACTGAACCCTGTCTCTTCATAACCAGCCCTCTACGTGAATCACATCCATGTGGCTGAATGTAGCCAACTGGTCAACATCCTTCCTTCTCTCCCACTCACCTACGTAGCCTGGGGTCCCACAGGCAGTAGACATGACACCACTCTGTTCCATCTTGGACAGACCAAAGTCTGTGATCATGATCTTAGAATTCTCTTCAGGAGTGAGGTACAGCAGGTTTTCGGGCTGTGGGAGAAGAGAAATATCATGTAGTGTCGGATACAAGCATCTGAAACACACATCTCTTTCCTTCCCCCTAACATGTCATTTCTTAGAACACCACCCCAGGCTCCTGATTTCAAGGCCAGGCTCATTTCCGCCCCCCATTTTTCCCTTGTGCCTCCTACCTGCACCCTCAATCTCTGCACCCCAGCATTGTGTTATTCTTATAGCCTTGACTTTGCTTAGCTTTATAGCCTCTGATGTGCTAATCTCTCCTTTCCTTATCCGCAACTACCCTAAAACTGTGTTTTGAGGGAAGCAACCCTTGGTTAACTGTCTCTGATCTTTTTAAAGTCTGCTACATGCCTGGTGCGATGTTGACCCTCACTAAGTATTTGTTAAGTTTGAGTTTATTTTTGGCTGGGTTCAACACACATGTGGATTATCTTGGTATCCAAATCGGATACCTTAGCCTTTTTTCCTGGCAAAAAGTTCAGGAAAAGGCTGAAAAAGTTCAGGAAAAGGCTGAGGTGCAAATTAACAATGCCTATTCGGTCCTCCAAGGTTGTTCGTCTAATGGCAGAAAGGGCCTCAGGAGTGAGCTCGTCCAACCCTCTCATCTCACACAGCTCAGCATGCCCGTGACACACGCGGTTTCCTCAAGGGTCATTTCTCTGTCTCCCGCCTCCCCTGAAGGCTCCCGCCTTGGCACCTTTAAGTCTCTGTGGACGATGCCATTCTCGTGGAGGTATTTCACGGCCGACAAGACCTGCTGGATCACCAGGCTGGCATCCTTCTCAGTGTAGACACCTCTCTCCAGAATCCGGTCAAAGAGCTCCCCGCCAGAGACGCTGTGGGCACAGGGGCAAGCGTGGGGATTCAGCTCTTCTATCGGGTCAAAAGAATGTGAATGTGTTTTCTCTGCAGCCATGGGGACACAGCTGTGCTGGAATAGACCCGCACCCCTGGACTGTGTGGGGAAGACTCGTCCCTCTGGTCCCTTGGTACCTCCTAGGGCGCCCGCAATGATATCCTATCACTAGGGTGTCATTTCTTTGGACCACAACCGTTGACCTTTCCCTGGAACCTTCCTTTAAAATGCAACATTCCCCTGGTGAGTGTTTAAACAGAGCTCGTTTTCTTTTCTCTGATGACACACGTAGGGAGAAGTGAAACGCAAATCAGGCAAAGTAGGGAAGAGAAACTGTGCAAATGAGACTAACTGTGCTTATGTCAGGAATTCTTTCCTCGTTCTGGAAAATTGGGCTACCTAAAGCTGGAATTATGGGGGAGGGTTACAGTGGTATTTTGAGGCTCACATGCTATGTTATCTTAGGAATCAGAGGAGTTTAAGGTCAAGTCCGATCCCCATCTCTTGAATAACATGAATTTTCTAGTCAGTATTGGAACATATCAGTGCCAGAAAGCTCACTGCCTCCTAAGAGAGACTGTTTTATCTTTTGTCACCTTAATATTTCTGTCTATTATGACAAAATCCGACTCCCTGCAGTTTCTACCAGCAGACACCAATTCCACCATTGGGCCCTTTAGGGCCCCACAGAACAAAAATAACATCTTTTCATATGAATCTTTTCAAGTACGTGCAGACAGTGAAATGCTCTCCTGAGGCCTTTGGGATAAACATCCCAAACTACTTCAACCATGAGCCAGGGTTTCTAATTCCCTTCTCAGTGTTCTGTGACATTGGATGTGGATGTACACATGTGACAGGACCATGTAGTAGTAATAAGGGAGTAGGATTTCTCCAAGCAAAATGCATACACCCTACTCCTTCTGTTTCTGTTTTGAAGCTTTGGTCTCTGCTATAGGAGCTGGAGGCCCATGAGGAAGATACTCTTTCTATACAAGTACAAATTCCTGAGTCGGAGCATCCTGCTTGGGGAGGCTTGGTGGCTCTTCAGTGACTTCTGAATCTACCCACCTTCCTGCCTCTCCTGAACCCTCTGAATGGCTGTGTGCTAATCCTGTTGAACTGGCTCCATTAAAGTGCCACATGGCCCTTCTTTTGTTATTGTTGCTTCTGGGGCCCCCTCAACCTTACTCCCCTGACAGCTTGCTACTGCTAATCACTGGGCCTCAGGTAAGCCCAGGAGTTAATAGGTCGCTAAGGCCTGAATTAGCTCATTAAAGTTTCTGAGGAATCAGCCTGTCGGTCGAAAACATCATGTCCAGCTATGCTGAGATTGCAGTGATGTGTGTGTGTGTGTGTGTGTGTGTGTGTACTTCATAGACAGAACTTTCTCTGAGCCCAAAGTTGATCCCTCAGGAAGACTGACCAACCCCACAGCAGCATTCTCAGGCAGAACTCTTATTTAAATATAACAGGGATGCAGAGACCTTTCTAATGAGACACCATTTCTGTCCTACTCATGGACAGTCACACACAGTCGCAGCCTGTTTTTAACTTTGGATGGCTCTCTTTTGAGAAAGTCTTTCTTTATATTGAATTGAAATCTATCTACCCGTGGCTTCTACTCCCATAGTAATTTTACCCTGGAGTGATGTTAAAACATTTAATATCCGGTTTGATGGACATGACTGGTCAAAATGGACTTAAGCCCTGGTTCCTGAGAAGGGTTCTGGAGGCCCCTTGCTATGCCAGGCATTACACCTTCAGTTGTAGGAGGTCCAGAAAGTTCGAGGGGAGGGGCTGGGGCAGCAGGGGAGGATGGATGGGTTGGGGTAACGGCTATTTGCTGACTGGTAAGGAATATTTTAATGGCTGGTAAGGCCGCACTGATACACATCAACTCAATAATCAATCCTAGTTTTACCCCTTGGTCCACACAGAACATGTCCACGCCCAGAGGCATACTGATCTTAAAAGAACTCTTGGCATTTCAAACCCTCTTGAAATAATGCTTGATTCTGTCTTTTAATCATCATCCTTCCCTCGCCACCGTCCAGCCTCCTCTAGGTTTCCCAGGCCCCCCGAGATGTCTGTGGAGGAGGCGGGTCACTTACAGCTGCATGACCAGGTAGTAGTGAGTGGTGCTCTCATAGATGTCCTCCAGGGTCACGATGTTTTCATGCTTGATCCTGGGGAAAGTGAGGGTCATCACAAAAGGTATGGGGTTTAGGTTATCCAGGCAAAGAATGCGGACCCAGCCCAACTGGACTCTGATTCCCGTTAGAGAAGCCAACGTGTAGGAAGATAGGTTCCTTGTGAAGCCTTCCTAGTAAGTAGGCATCACAAAGAAATCTCAGAGAAAAGATCGCCTGGTTGGCCTTCAATTCACATTTTTGAATGAATAATTGATCATCCTGCCTTCAAGGAACAAACGTTTCATTGTTACTCCAGGGATCTCTTTCAACTTTACCGAAAGAAAAAGTTAAAAGAACTGAAGAAAGCTAAGGGAACATCTACCACTAGGTTTTTCTGCAAAATGAGGGATTTAGGTGAGCGAGGCCTCCTCGTGGGTAACCATGGAGGAAGCGTTGCGGAATTATTGTTCCAGGATGTTGTGAGAAGGCAGATGCTCATTTTTGAGGTCAGTTCTGTGGGATGCCTTAGATCAGTGATTCTCAATCAGGGGCTCTTTTGTCCCTCAAGGGACATTTGGCAATATCTAGAGACATTTTTGATCATCGGGACTGGGGAGGGGAGGGATGCCACAGGCATTTAGTGCGTAGAGGCAGGAATGCTGCAAAACATCCTACAATGCACGGGATAGTTCCCAGCAAAGCAGAGAACTGTCTGATCTAAAATGTCGATAGTGCTGAGAAACCGTGTCCTAGAAGACCTCTGTCTGTGGTTACTCAGAGGCTGAGGCGAGCAGAGTAATCGTGTTAGCCGAGGGGCTTGGCCTTCCAGTCAGCAATTCTGTGCACGACTGTCCAGGAAGAAAATTTCTAGGAAGTTTTACTCGTGGGTGTGCAGCGCAGGAGTTAAGAACTTGGACTCTTAGTCAGTTGGGTCTGAGTTCAGATCCAGCTCAGACATTTATGAATTAGGTAACTTTGGCTAGCTTACTCAATCAAATCTTCTAAGCTCACTTTCCCTGTCTCTAAAGTACATCTCTCTCAGTATTAAAAAAGAAATGCATGTAAAATGCTTAGTACCAGTGCCTGGGGAATTCTAAACACATAACCCGATGCTTAGTATCAGTGCCTGGGGAATACTAAACACATAATTAATAGTATATATCATCTTTAAGATATTTCTAAAAATATAGATATCTTGCAGTGGTTAGCTGATGGATTCAACTATACTTATAAGCTGACAATGCTAATATTAATTCATTGATGATTCACTCGCTGTACAACTATTTATTGAGCTGATTATTTATCTATGCTGTTAGAGGCTAATTATACAGTACAGTGATAAGAAAGACCACCACAGCCGTTGCTCTCAAGGAGTCTAGAATCTCTCTGCTCTAATCTCCCTGGAGCCCAGACCCAAATCTCCAACATCCTACCAGACACCTTCATGTAGAGATAGATGGATACTTATATTCAATCTGTTCCAACCAATTCCTTTCTATTTCCTCCAAGCCTACACATGCTTTTTTGTTCTCTATCTCAAGCACTGATTTTATTGCCCACTTAATTGCTCAATCTCAATCATTTTCAATGCTTTTCTTTTTACACTTTTTCCAGCCAACCCCAAACCCAATTATTTCTCTCTCTATACTGTTTCCTAAACACAGACGTCTTGCCACCATATGATCCTGCCACTATCTTTGCTTGTACCCTCATCTCTTGCTTAGATTATTGAGAAAGTCTTATAATTGGTCTCCCATTCTCTAGGCTGGCATCCTCCAATCCCCCCTTCACCATGCTTAAGAGGGATGGCTCTAAAATATAAGTCTGATCATATGACTCCTTACTTAAAATCCTTTGATGACTTTTCTTTGCCCACAGAACAAAAGCAACAGCCTTTATCATGACATCCAAGACCCTTTGGAATCAGGTCCCACTTGACCATTTTAGTTTCATCTCCCGTCCCTTGGGTACTCGCTCTAAGTTCAGGGGCTTCCAGTGCTAACATCCCTAACATCCCTTGCACTTCCATGATTCTATGCTCTTCTTAGCCTGAATTACCTTTCTGCTTCTCCTGCCTCTACAAAATTCTACTCATTCATCAAGGTCTCTCTTCTTTGAAAATGTACCTAATAATCCATACTCATAAAAACACACGTGCAGGCAGAATGAATCTCTGTCTCCTCCAAACTCTGCCTTCTGCCAGTATGGCTCACATCCAATGGGATTAGAGTTTGTGAGGGGCACCTCTGTCTCTACCCAGAAAATGTGAGCTCTTGAGGGTAAGGAACTGTGTCGGCTTCATCCTCATGGTCCCGATGCCTGTTACACTTTTGGCACACCATAGGGGTCCCAACAGGGTTTGTTGTACATTGGTGATTTGTTAGTGTAGCCTCCATCACGATGCTTGGGGTGCTGAACCTACATTTGCTACGGGACAAATTGAGGTTAATTTCTAAGTCTTATGCTGCCTCCTTAATTATCGATTCTTCCTGGTGTTGGCCCTCAATTGATTTTTGTTCCATTGAGCTAATTACCCTCTGATCTATGTGCACAAACCAGCTCTGCTACCAGTTGGTTCACTACTCAATTTGCTGCCAGCAAAAAAAAAAAAAATCAGCCAAGACAGCTGTCTGGCTAAACTTAGCTGATTGATCAGACTGACCCATTAGCTCAATCAAAGGGAACAATGACATTTGGTTTGGAAATCCAGCTCCAGTCCTTCTCAAAGGTAATTTGTGAAGGAAATGTTGTGATCCCACATATGTTGTACCTGACCAATCCTAAGACCCACTCACTTTTTCAACACAGCGATCTCATTCTCCAGGCTGCTGTCCCGAAAGGCAGGTGACTTCTTGATGCACTTCAGGGCAAAGAGCTTCCCTGTTACCCTTTGCTTCACCAGGAAAACTTCCGAAAAAGCTCCTCTGAGTAGAAGATACCAAGAAATAAAAATTAGTACTAGGGAGCTGGAGAAGCAAAACCAAAGGGTCAGTGAAGGAAGATGTGGCCGGCGATTAGTTTCCATTGTTATTGTGGGCACCGATGAGCTGTGTTGATGGCAGAACCTACGTGACATTCTACTGTGTTCTTTCTTTCATCCATCATGTGGGAAAGAAAAGATTCTGCTACAGACTCGGTGACTTTGGGGCAGTGGGGTGGCTGCCATTTCCTGAACCTATAATTTGGGAAGGACTCCCAGACACTCTGCTTTTCTATGGAGAGATTTCTCCACTTGGCAGATGGTGATCATCACCATGAGCTAATTATTAGAGAAAAAGGGCTGAATAGTCTCTCATTCAGTAGGATCTGCAAGGACCACAGACAGAACCCAGCAGCTCTGGGCAGGCTTCTGAAGACAGAGAGGATGGAACCCAATAGCAACATGGGGTAGGATCCAAAATTACAGGCTTGCCCATGTTAGAACCTCAGGTTTTTGGGTGACAAATCACTTAGCTTCTACATACCCAGTTTCTTCATCTGAAAGGTGGGAATATCAATAGTGTCTGAGTCATATGGTTGTTTAAATGAGTTAATACATGTAAAGGGCTTAAAACTGTTCCTGACATCTATTAAACTAGGTGTGTTAGATACCTTCATTGTTATAATTACTATTATTATTTGGATGCCACTAGGGATGACACCTGGTGGTAACAAGAGGCGATAAAGTTTCAGGGAGGAAACAGCTGAGCCACATTCTCCCCTGCCACATGGACAATCTAGAATGAAGGCCCGATAGCAGTCAAACTGGTGAAAGAGCTTTGAGATTCTGCAATTGAAAATATGTGATGTTTCCTATGAGTTTCCTGCACTTGGATCTGAGTCAGTCAGAGTCTTCGGAGCTTGTCTAGTCATTCATTCATTCACTCATTCCTTCAATCAAGATTTATTGAGCACCTACTGAATCTTAGACACTGGAAATAAAAAAGTAAGTGTTTTTGAGCTTAAGGAGCCTATAGACTAGTAGAGAACACAGACAAATAAGCAATTAAAATTTGATTTGAAAAATGTTATCGGGCAATGAATGCTTGTTGAGCTGGCAGAACCTCTGTGTTAGGCACTGGGATTAGTGTCGTTCTAGCTTAGAATCTAGCATGAGAGAGAGACACATACAGACAAGCAGGAAATATTATGAAACCACAGAAAATGGAGATGTAACACATGGCCTCTGCTATGGTTGGACAGGTTTTTTTTTTTTAAGGTTTAGTAAGGTTTAGTTTCCGTCAGTTTATTTTCTGTATTATTTTTTTTAAAAAATCACAAGTTTAATACTAATGCTTTAAAATATTGCATACCAAAGCCAACTCTCACTCATGCTGCAAGTTGGTCTATGTTCTCTTTACTTCTGTTTGCCGGATGATCTTCAATAATTTCTACGAAGAGATTCCTCTTCGATAGATTATATGCAAGAGTTAAAAGCTGGCCGGCAACTTTATGAAAATAGCGTGAACCGTAACAGAAGAGGTCCATTCGCAACTCAAGCCCCATGCCATAATCACATTCATCATTAGCAAACTGTACAAAAGTTAGCACTGCACAATTCCAACAGATGCCGTTCACCTTGCAGCCACCGTATATCTTCATATGATAATTATTACAACAGTCTTCCCCCAGCAGACAACGGTCTGGAGAAAAGGGCGCTTTTTCCTGATGTGTACAAAGTGACCACTTGGGATAGATAAGGAAGATGTAATTGATGGCTGTCTGATTTAAGAAGATCCTGTGCTCAGTTTAAAAGATGAATGAGAGTTAGCCCAGTGCGGGGAAAAAGATTTGAAAGTGATGTTTCAGGTGGGGTGGGGAAGAAGTGTGAGAAACAGCAGGGGTGTAAGGAAGAACAGGCAGGGGTGGGGACTCCAGTTTCCTTATCGATAAAACGAGAGTGTTGGACCACGTGGCCTTAAAGATGTCTTTCAGCTGTGACATTTTAGGGTCTGCCTTCAGAATTCTCCTTTTCACCTGTATCTTTAGAACTACACATCGACGGTCTCCTGATTCCAAAGTTGACACCCACTCTGGATCCTCTTGTGGAATGAGATCAAATGAAAGCCTTCCTAGGGTGCCATTTACACTGAAGTGTATACCAGTGGCGCCTATTGTGGCCACTCAAAATGGCGTTACTGCCCTTCTGCTTCGGGGGTGGGCAGCGAGGGACTAGTAGAGACAGGGGAGAGGGAATGAAGACTTAATCGCACCACCTGTCAGGCTGAAGAGCAGAGAGCTAGTTTTGAGCAGCCAAGGTTGCTGGGGTCAGAAGGCAGGACAGGCAGAGCCTTCAGAGCCGGGGACGATTGCCGCGAGACAACCCGGTCTGTGTTTCTGCTCTGAATAGCTTTTCACTCTTGCTGGGCCCTTGGAGGGTGGGGACCAAGGAGAAAATTCTCTTCCTAGGCAGTGAAAGAAAAAAGGTTGACCTGCCCCCTACTAGTGGGTGACCTGCCCCCTACTGTGGCCCAGTGTCCATACAGTTGCCGCAGGGCCCTGGAATTGTGGGTGGTGTCTGAGCAGATTTGGCAAAATCTTGGTGGGTTGTCTAGAGGAGCTGAAGACTAGAGGGAAGAGGCCTTTGGCACAGGGTTCCAGTGCATCCCGAAGGGGGGAGTCTGCTCTGCCCAAGTGCTGTAACAGTGACTTGTCCCCTGTCTTGTCCTCTTGGCCCCCCAAATTAGTGCAGAACTGGATAGTTACAGCCACCAAAAACACTTAAAATATAGATTCCTGGCTGCTGGGTCCTAAATCCCAGTTTAGTAGGGCTGGGGCCAGGAATCTGTATTTTTCAAAAAATTACCTACGCTAAAGTAATAGAGAATTTTTATTAATTTCCTTGACCTTGACAATAATCTTGTGGATATAGAAGAATATGACTTTATTCTTATGAGATGCAGACAGAAGGATTCACCAGAGGTGATGTGTGATGATGTTTGCAACCTGTATACAAATAGTTTAGTGAAGTGCGTGCGTGAGTGTGCATGTGTGCGTTTATGTGTGTAAAATGAATATAGTGAAGTGTTAACAATTGTTGAATTTAGGAGTTGGGTATGTTGGCGTTCACTGTACTATTTCACCTTTTCTTTACTTAAACATTTTTGTACTCTACTATTTCACCTTTTTTCCACCTTTTTCCCCCCTTCTTTATTGAGATATAATAGACAATTAGTTGCATGTATTTACATTGTACAATTCAATGAGTTTTTTTTTTCAATCATAGTTGGCATATGATAATATGCCAGTTTCTCATTTAAACGTTTTTATAGTTAAAAGAAGGATAAGCTTCCCAGGAGACTTCAATGTCCCCTGGTTTAGAAGCTGCCGTGGGAGATTTTACTGAGCTCCATGAGGCCAGCATGTGTCCGTCTTCCGACTGTCCTACAGCACCAGCCTGAGCAGACGGTGAATGAGCTCCTGTCCTCCCAGGCTTCCTGTCCCCTCCTTCTCTTGATTTTCTGGGCTGCTTAGCAAATCATTTCTGATTCACTCACGAGCCTGGTTCCTCTCTCTTGCCAAAACGCCCTCTCGAGCCACCCCCGTCTCGGCAAGGGCCCTTGATGGAGGGCCAGTGCTCCGATGACCAGCACCACAGCTGAGATCTTCCTGTGTGTACAGAGCCTGACCCTTGCCTAGCAAGGGGGTGCCCAGAGGCCTTCTCTCAGGGCTGACTCTGGCTCCTCTCAGTCTGCAGTGCAAGTGTGGGCAGCCTTCACTGCCTGAGGTCACTGCCTCCCAGCCAAGGCAGAGGGAGCTAAAATTAGCTGGAGTTGGCTAAAGAGAAAGCTTGCTTAAATGGACAGTCCATTAACTTCCCCTCACTTCCCTGGGCCCTGGGCCCAATTAGCCCTGACTAATTAGCTGACCAGATGGGGTTCAGAGGCGATGGAGGCCAGTGGTCCAGAGCTGCTGCCAGCCTGCATCAGAGATTGTGCTCTCCCAGAAGAGAGGCAGGACTAAGTAGAGAGTCAGCTCCAGACAAGCTCTCTCTGCTCCACCAGCCATGTCATCATTGTCAGAGGCCAGGCACAGACGCCCCAGAGGCTGGTAGGAGTTTTCCAACGTGGTGCAGAGAGAATGGTGGGGCAGGGAGCTGATTTAGGTGTGCATAACCCACTAGCTCTCTAGGGCCCCCTAGAACCTTCTCTTCCATCTACAGTGCACAGTGGGATTGACCTGGTCACTGCAGGAGAATGAAGAAGCTGGGTGAGGAGGCCCAGGAAAGTTCTTCCAGGGTCACTGACTCTCTGGAAGTGCTCCAGAACGTCCCTTCCTGCGACCAGGGCAAGAGCTCACTAGTCGTGGCAGATGTGGGGGGCAGGGCTCCCTAGGTGGGTCAGGCAGAAGAACCCAGGGTTGGGGGGAGAGCTGGTGTTCCCTCACGGCTGCAGGGTAGCAAACGTCCGCTGCATTACCCCACACTTCCTTCTCGTCCTCTCGCCCCCAAGGCCCCTACTCCACCTCTCTGGGTCCCTTAGAGCTACGGAGGTGATGTCACAGCAGCCTCAGTCCCAGTTCGTCAGTCTCTGCTGGTTCGGAACAGCCCCTTCCCAAGCCCCCTGGCAGGCAGCCCATCTCTCGGCCCCGACTTACGATCCCAGCACTTCCATGAAGATGAAGGTTTTCCGAATGTTCGTGGTCTGTTTCTTCCAAGAACTGCAGTCATCTTCTTCCTTTCGACCCATTGCCTCCAGAGTTGAAGCTTCCGGGGATGCTTTTTTTGAAGAAAGGGAAGACGGGGGCTGATCAGCTAATTTCTCAAATAAGATGAGAATAAGTTGCAAACAGAATTGAAAATACTCACATCCTTCATGTAACAAGTAGAAGGAAGGAAGAAGAGCAAAGCCTGGATAAGACTATTCTTGCTTTTTAAATTTCTACAACAAATTTATTAAACATCTGCTGCATGCCCGTTGTGCTTGCCATGTGCTCAAGGGGTTCAGAGCATAGTCTAAGTGGAAACTCTGCTTTGCAGAGTTTAAAGGCAATAACACGTGCACATACAGATTAACATGGGAACGTCCACCTCGGGGGGATCTGAGCTGAGCTGAGGCGTTTCCTGTGTGGCCAACTGATCACCAAGGTGTTTATTCACGTTACTGAGTCAGGCTGACTTCCTGTTTTCCAGCTTCGCCACCTCCTCCGATGATTTCTATTCCCGCCTCTCTCCTACCTGGTTAAGTGAATGAATGGTAGATGAATGAGCATTGTTTCCTCTGTGACTCCCACAGCATTTAGCACAGTGCTGGGAAAATAGTTCCTTAAAATCCAAACTGAATCATGTCCTAACTTTAATATGAGAGTCCTGGAGTCACCACACTCACTCAACAGTCAACACCTGTGCTGTGCTGAGTGCTGGGTATGTGCCGATGGACAATACCATGGACAATGGCTCTGCCTTCCGTGGGCGGGGAGGCCTGAGGACACAGGCAATGAGCAAGTAAACCGATGTGTGCACAGTGACAAGTGTGGGGAAACCATGAAAGGACAAGACCCAGGCTTATAACGAAGACAAACAGGGCAGGTCTTCTTTAGATGAAGGTCAGGGGAGGCCTCTGAAGAGGTCGTATTTCAGCTGAGACCAGAAGTTTGAGAAAGAGCCAGCAATGTGTGAAGGAGCATTTCGGCAGAAAGAATAAAATATACAAGTCCACGGCAGGGAAGGGCGTGAAAGGAAGAGTGGAGCTAGACAGTGTGAACTCCGCATGGCATGGCCCGGCGAGTGGGCCGGAGAGGCGGGCAGACGACCATCCTGAGGAGGACTTAACGGACTCCGTTAGAGATACTGGGTTTTCTTCTTAGTGAGACCTGAAGACACTGAAGGATTTTTAGCAGGAGAGTTAAATTACACCGCCGAGGTTTGGAAGAGCTCACGTTAGCTGCTCTGTGGAGGAGGGAGTGGAGGGGGCGAGACTTGATACATGGACAACAGGTAGGGGGCAGAAACCTGCGGGGTATGATGGTGGCTTGGACCATGGTGGTCGGGAAGGAGAGAAGTGTGTGGGGGGCCTGGGATATATTCTGGGGTCCAATTACTTATAGGTGATACTAGGTGATATGCCTAAGGTGGGGTGAAAGAAGTCTAGACTGACTCTCATGTTTCTGTAGGAGCACCCCGGGGTGATGATGCTTTTTCTGAGGTGAGTACTAGGGAGAGGTGTGTTCTCGGGGTGTCGTTAGCGGGGTTGGAGGGACTCTCTGTTCCTTTGGGTACTCTGCCCTAGCTAGCCCACTACAGCTGGAGGGAGGGGCACTGAGTGTCTGGGAATAGTGAGTGAAATGCATTTCTGCCAGTGCCCTCTCCCCCAAACCTGACAGAGAAGTAAGAAAGTGTATCTAATGGCTGCCCCTCTAAAAAAAAAAAAAGATTCCAGTAGAATCCATGGGGTCTTCTAACAGATTCAGGACAATGAGAAAGTTTGTGCCTTCAGAATTCAGCATTAGGTAAGGGCATAGATTTGAAGGTCGACCTGAGTTCAAATCCTACCTCCACTCGTTACTAGTTAAATGGCCTTAAGCAGGCTCATGACCTCTTTGGGTCCGTTAGCTCATCTGTAAAATGGGGACAAGGCCCCTATGGTTATGGTGAAGAGTAAATAAAATGGTGTCCATAGAGACTTAGCACGTTGTCTCACACGTCTCAAACAGCTGTAAAAGATAATGCTTAGGGGATAGTAAATCGATGTGTTTGCATTCCTGGTGATCCCCATCTGGAGGACTCATGTCATAAAATAGGTTCTACCGTGTAGAAGGAAACCTCTTCAGTCATCGAGACACAACTGTGGGCTTAGACCCTGGGAATAAGAAGAATGTGACACAAATGAGGTCCTTGCTAGAGAGGATGAGGCATGAAAAGACTGATACTTTTGACCCTAGTGGACACTGGGAAGGAGATGGGGAGGCAGAGGGTGTAGTTGTCAGGAGCACACGTCTTTGCTAATATCCATCCGGGAACGGGGAGGTTGGTGATGGGATGGCTGGGCTTCCCAGGATGCCGTGGGTGGGAGACGAAGCCGAGGGGAACTCTGACTGCAACCACATCTGAGAGAGCAGAAAGTAGTGACGGGGCAGGCCCAGCGGGGAAAAGCTGAGTGAGATGCTGTCGCACGAACTGCAGAAGTTCCCCAGGGCCTGCGGGGGGCTGGAGCCAGCTCGTACTCGCTCAGACAGGTGACTGTGCACGTCTTCCAGCTTCCTGGCCTCACGCTGTTAGTGTGAAATTGGCTACGGTGGGAGGATTTAAAGCATGGAAACAAGCAAATGCTACAATCAGAGCTTCACACCACGCCTCCCCTCACCCTCTGAGAACCAGACATTAAATATTTGCCAGCTCCCCTTTGCCTATGCCACCAGTGAGGGGATGCATTGCACTGGAGGGAATGACAACTGGAGTCTGGATGAAGAGACGGGTACGGTCAGGGCATCTATGGTAGAAGCAAATGGCTGGGATCAGGGCCTTTGGTGGAGGGGGTCGGCATGATGCTCCATAGACCACATGGGACCAGTCACACCTCAGGTCACTATTCAGCCTCTGGTGAGATCCCAGACATCCGGGATCTGAGGTCCCTGGTAAGTCTGAGGCCCTTTCTCCCATACTACAACTAAGTCAAGTAAGCATCTTATAACATAAAATGCCACCTTGAACTTGAGCGGGGGAGGATAAAGGCCATCTCAAGGTTGTGTATTTTCCTCAAAGACACTGGGTCAGCTACATGAGACTATTAAACCCGAGACGTTATAATGGACAAGTTCAAACACAGAGTTTCCCATTTCCATTTTGCTGACTGGTAGGGTAAGATTTTATAGGAAATGAAGAAGCTACACTTACTTTGCATCTTTTAGTGTGGGGTGTAAATTTGCAACTGGGCTATATAATAATTGGTGGCTATTCTTATGAAAAATAAATGTGAGAAACGTTAAGAATTCCTTAGCATTTGATATAGCCAAATGTAGATCTGGTGGCCTGTGCTTGTATCTTCAGGCCCATTTGCTGATTTTCTCCTACTGGCGGGGTGGCAGCTCAGAGGGACCACAGCTGTTCAGGGCCCAGGCACCGGTCCGAGGAGGACTTGCCAGCAGTGCAGTGGCAGGCTGACCCTGGACTTCGAGGGCACAGTCTACAAGGTGGAGACAAATGGACACTGACTGGCAGAGACTGCTTTGAGGAAGATGAAATATTAGAACAGGGAGCTATCTTTAGCCAGATGCCATTCTGCAGATTCTTAGCCTCAGAGCTTCCACTGATTGGAGTGGTTGACATTTGGGCCTGGACCAAATGCTCCTTACTATGTAGACATTCGGTAGCTGAGAAGTCTTGAAGAATGTAGGGGATGAAAGCAAAGTGGTGGATGTTAAAAGGAGCCAAATCAAGAGGATTAATTTGTGTGTCTCCTTCTCTGTCTCTCTCCTCCTGCATAGAATAAGAGGGCGCAGACACTGCTTTTCCAGGCAGGGAGCCCATCAAAAGCCTTTCCAGCTCAGGCCCATTGGCTGGGCAGCATCCATCACTCCCCCTTCTGGAGCCCCCGTGGAATGACTGCGTGCTCTCCAGGAGGCATCTCCATCTCATTATCAGATCTGTACTCACTGTTCCTTCTTTCCCATCTCTTAAATAGCTTGAAAACATAGTATTCTTAGCCTAAGCCAGGCTATAAGAAAACATCTTTCCCGCCCACCCCTCCTCCCATACACTCCATTCGAACTATTTAGTTCCATCTTCAGAGCTATGTGGAAGAGTCGGGGGCCCAGATCTGAAGCCCCGCTTCATTTTCACCCCTCCTTGACCTCAGAGGAACCTCAAGGCCGCTGTGCCCTGTGTGGGGGAGAGCTAACGGTGGGCCCGCATTCCGATGCTGCGTCCTGCTCTTTCTCTTAAAGCCCCCCACCTCCACCTCCATTCTTGACTTCTGCAGTCTAGCCTTTCAAAGGGAAAGCCAACAAATTCTGAGAAGGCTGACACTCCAATATTGCTCTCAAAGTACTCCCTACTTCTCTATTTCTGGAGACAACCTCTGTTGGGCTTTAAAGCTCCACAAGAGCCACTGAAGACTTCTCTGAGATTCAGAGCTGATTTCACATGCACAGCTCAGGCGATGTCGAGGATGTTGACATTCAGGGCTGGTTCAGGCCCCTCATTCCTCAGTAGGGCCAGAACCTCACGAATATTCTGTAAAAGTGTCTCCTGGCAAAGGAAATAACCTTATTACATGGAATCATTTTTGAGTTGTGGAGGTAACACTTCTTCACTCCACAAGCACTTACTGAGTACCTCCTGTATACTCACTGGACTAGATACGGGCATTTCTATGATATGAGGCTACTCTGGAAAGTGCTTACCATCAGGCTGGAAAGACCAAGCAGAGGTATAGAAATAAATACCTGAAAACACAGAGCAGTCGACAGGAGCTGGCAAATGAATGGGCACATTGGGTCAGCACCAAAATGGCTCAGAGGTCCATGGTCGGTCGATTGCTTATGTGTGGGTTTCCCGCAACACAATGCCAGCGCTTAAAGGGCAGGAGCCACGGATTCCTCATCTGGGAGGCCCCAGTGCCTGGTCCTGAGGCTGGACACACTGAAGGTCCAGTCCACATTTATGACATGAGTGATGAGGCGGAGAACCTGGGGGTGATGGGGGGCGCATTAAGGAAGGCTTTGCGGAGGAGTTGGATGAGATGGGTGTTGAAGGGTCGGGGGATGAATTCCTGCTATTGCTCTGGAGAGGAAATGCAGTAGAAGCCCTGCGCCCTGGGAAGGGCAGGCGGTAGGACCTCCTCTCTAAAGCTCTCGCACGGGACTCTGCCAGGGGCACAGCAGCAGAGAGGGCAGAATCTGCTTGGCTTCTTGGTCACCATCATCACTTCAGGGACAGATGATGTAGGGCCTGGGATGGGCTCTGGGCCCAGTTCTTGGTAGGCAGAACTCCCCTGGGATACTTGAAGAGGGTCCCCTGACCATTCTACCTAGAGGTAGCCCCCGCAAAGTCACTCTCTAATGTGAGCCTGAGCCCGTCTTCTGTGACACCCTGACCGTAAAAAATTCTCCTGCTCGTTTGAGGTCATAGACTCAATAGAAAGCGAGTCCACGTGGACAAAGACCAGGTCCATTCCTTACCTACCCTGGGCCTGACTCAGTGACTGGCTTCGGCTCATGCTCAGTCGCGTGTTTTGGCTGGCCTTCCTGGACTCTTGGGGAAAACTCCCACAGCTGGGGAGGTGACTACAGAGGGAAAAGTATTTCACACAGACGTGGGGTGGACGCTGCCTCTGAGCGCAGCCCTGGCTGAGCTTCTGCGAGACTAGCTGTGCGATCCTTGGAGGCGTCCAGCCTGGCTGTTTATGAAGTACTGGTGAGAGGTCTTGGGCTGTGAGCCCAGGAGGCAGGCACCCTTCACATGCCTCTCCCATGGGGCGTCACTGTCCTTCTCTTCCTCCCAGGCTCCATTCGGTCACGGGAGCAACACGAGCCCCAGACAGAACTTTAAGACAGATGAAGTCGTCAGTGGCCCCTCATCATCAACATCATACTCTGAAGATGTCAGGCCACCTCATGACCCTACACTGCCCTGGACCTTCTCTCTGGACCCCCAGTCCTGCCTGTCCTCCTCCATGTGGCCTCCTTATCAAAAGTTTCCCACTTCGAGTCATAGCCATTAAGAACTCTGCTCCGAGGTGCTTATTAAATGAATCTGCTCGGCTAATTGCTTCAGAGGGCCGCCCCTCCTGGCACCTCGGCCCAAGTCTTGAGAGCACTACGTTTTAATCCGGAGGCATTCTATTCAGTTCAAACCAGTATGTGTTTCCCACACCCACAGTCCAGTTCCTAAACTGGACACAAACAAGAGGAGATGGAGACAGGAAGGAGAGAATCTTTGAGGAGCCCCCCTCTGCAGCCTTCAACTCACAGATAATGGCTCTCAGCGCCACTTACAAGGAGAGCCAGCCTGCCTTCACAGGTGCTTGGCTTGGGGCACAGGAAGCAGGCCTCGGAGCCTTCCTGAGGGACCACTGTGGCTCTTTCTCTCTCCTCAGGGGACTCAGGCTACCCTAAGACTGCTTTGTGCTTCCTCGGTTTTCCATTTCTTGGGAGCATGACTCAGAAAGGCCTGTGGGTCTTGGGAGAAGGTTATCGGTTGGATCATGTGTCATAACAATGTGCTCTTTGCCTCCAAGCTGGGGCACAGGAGTCACGGCAGTACCTAAATTACCTGGCTATGAAGGGGCTGAAAGGCTAAAGCTGGGACATTTTCTTGCCCAGGCCCCACCGTTTCCTGGACTCGGGCCCATACTGGACTTGCCATCATCCCCCGGGTTGGGAGCCGCACTGGAAGGAGCTCAAGTTGTGGCTGCAGTTTTGGCTTGGCCCCGAGGAGCTGTGCAGCCCCAGGCAGATCACTGTATATCTCTGGGCTTCCACCTCTCTCCTTGGAAGAAGGGATTGGACTAGATTAAGGTTCCCTGAAGTTTGCTTTTTAGAATATTAGTCTCAGGAGACTTTGTGCAAAGTGGATTCGCTGCCTCTGGTTGGTGAGTCGTGATCCACATTACCTTATTAAATAAAGGCTCTGAGGACCATTAAAGGCACCTACTCGATGCTGTTTAACCTGGCATCCCCCCAATTGACTCTTTCCTTTCATAATATCTACATGCGTCCAGGGCATCTAGGGTTGCTCAGAGGTTACTTTGGAAAACAAGGACCAGGCTCTCCCTGACGCTCTGTGATTCTTCATTTGTTTGAGCGACATATGAAATTTCTAGCAGCCTGCCGCCATCACTCACAGACCTGCTCTCCTCACGGACTCACAGGCACGTGGCTGTGTCTGTGTGTGCTGTCAGAACCCATTTCCAGCTCATTGGCTGCAGCTCAAGTGGCTGGTCGGCTGGCCAGAGCCCAGGCCTGGGACCCTAAAGCCTCCTGGAGACTTCTGGCTAGACAGAACCTCCATGGAACATGGACCCCGTCCCCAGCCCTCCCATTAATCCTGCATCTCTGCTCGCCAGTTTCTGTTCATAAAATCACTGAGGAAGGATGTTTGTCAATTGCTTCCTGCAGTTTATTTCAGGCTTAAACCACATTTAAGTTTAGTCAGATTCCTCTTGCTGTAGCGACAAGCCAAGACTCATTGTTGCTTAAGGTTTACTGTGTGCCCGTCATCTTTAGGGCTTCACTTGGTGGCTGAGAGATCAACACTTAGGAGTCACGAGAGAGAGCTGGGTGTGCTCTTTATTCTTAATGTGCTTCTAACCATGGCGGGCCTCAGTTTCCTCATCTGCTAAATGGGAATAATGATCTATTTCTTGGCATTCCTGTGGCTGTGCAGTACATCAGTGGGCATGCAAGCACCCTGCAATCTCTGAAATGTTGGGACCACACTACAGGTACGTGAATCAAACACTGTGTTGGGACCACACTCCAGGCACGTGAATCAAACACCGTGCACTGGGGAGAAGGAGAGGGAAACAAATATCTGTTTAAATAGCAATGAGCGCAGGACACGCGCGGCGAATCCTCCCTCCTCCCTCCTCCCTCAGCCTGTCTCAGCTCCCACATGCCTCTTGCAGTGTGAGCATCTCATCTCACTGTGATTCTAAAGTGTTTAAAGATATATAAATTCTCGTACATCATGGCCCTGAAATGCAAACCGACTACTTCATCTGGTACTCAACCAAGGAAACAGAGAGCTGTTGCAACATTGTTGGAAACACTGCCGGCGTTGGTTTTTTTCCATGGGCCATATGCTGCCCTCCCCTGGGGTACCTTCCTAAGGAGTTTTCAAGGGTAATAGAGTGTCTATTACCACACGCTGCCTTTAAGCTTAACTCCATGCAAAAGGTGCCTCCTTTGAACAGGTGCGGGGCTAATTTCTCTAACCTGCCCCAGCCAGGCACTCTATTGAGCCTTCCGGAAAGGAAAGCGAGAGGAGGCATCTCCAGCCGGGGAAGGGGCACAGAAGGCAGGACAGGCTGAGCTCAGGATGGCTGTGGCAAGAAGCTCTGCGTTACCAGCCTGCCCTCCAAGGACACGGGTTTGACAGCCCTCAGAGCCCCTGCAGCCCCCGCCTCCCCGCGGGCAGCCGCCCAGCGCGGCCCCTCGCCGTTGACCGTGGCCGCGCCTGCAGTTGTAGCGGCAGCGCTGCTCGCAGCCGGTTCACAGACTCAGCTGCTCCCCCTCGCTCATTCATCCTGCAGCTCATTCACTCCGAGGGCTCTGGCAGGCTGCGGCTGGGCCCCATCCTTCGCAGGCACTCCGTGTGGCAATTTATTTCTGGCCCAGTGCAGTGTGTGAGCTGTGAGCGGGCGAGAGGGAGCGAGGGAGGCTCGCTTCTCTTAGAGGGGGATTCTTTTCAGCCCCAGCCGGACCTGCTGCAGGCTTTACAGGGTTGGCTGCCTGCCTGGGCTGATCACCTGGGTGGGGCACCGTGCTAGGCACTTCGCCTGCACCTTCTCCTTTAATGCCTCACTGCCCCTTTCAAGGTAGGTGTCATTAATCCATCTTATAGTTGAGGTACTGATGGGTAGAAATGTTAAGCAAAATGCCCCAAATCAAGCAGATGATAAATGACGGAGCCCAGTCCATCCGAGGCCTCCTTGTGCCCTCACCATGTAACCTGTTGCCTCTTTCCTGGTGGTGGCTGTCGGGTTTCATTTCCCAATGTCCTCATCTTTAGGATGCTTTCATGCAACCCTGACCCCTGTCTGCTCACCCCGGAACACGTGGCTCGGCGGTCTGGGGAAAGGTGCATCCCAGGAACGCTGAGACTTCTCCGCACTGAGGCTGGACCCAAAACATCATTAACTTGAGCCCCTCCAGGCTCCAGCTCAAACTTTTCCCACTCTAACCTCAGGCCTCCTGGAGTTTTGCCCCCTCTTTCTAAAGAGTGCTACTATAGTGCCCCCCCAGCCACACACACACACACACACACACACACACACACACACACACAGAGACACACACACACACACACACAGACAGACACCATAGCTATCTGCAGTATCATGGAAAGGTCACTGTCTGTCAGAAGATCTGGGTTCAAGTGGTACTATCATCAAATGGGTACTGCCAGTACCCAGCTCTGCAGCCCCAGGCAGACCATTTAACCTCTTTGTGTCTTGAAGTTCCCACCTATACTAAGGGTGAAACACTACTTGCTCCACCAACCTGATGGGCTTGTCCTAAAGATGATAGAGTAGAAGCACATTATCAACGGTAAAGTGTGGTCCCCATATCAGGTATTACTAAGCTCTCTGTGTTGTGGCCTCTTGGGGCTCATTTTTGTCCTGGTGAAACTTGGGTCAGTGGGAATTTCCAGGGGCCAGGCTCTGTCTGCAGCCTCTGGTCTGGGAAAGCTCATCTCCTTAGGCAAGACAGAACCTGCTTGACTCTCTTGACCCTTCTCAGTGATTTTCCTCGTGATCAAGTTATCTGGCTCCAGAGCAAGCAGCTGGCCAGCCACGCACTGCAGCCAGACCAGCGCCAGCCCTGGCAGCGCTTCCGGGAGCCTCAGGGTTAAGATGTGTGCGTCAAAGTTACGTGGAGAGAAGGGGCCACAGTGTGGATGGGGGTGGTGGTGAATCCAGACCTCCTTTACCATCTTTACCTGAGAAACTGAACTAGGGAAGTTTAAAGACCAGAGGGAGATTGATGCACCCCTGGGGAAGGTGAAGGAGTTGTCTTGTGACTGACAGCAATGCCTCGTGCTCAGAGGCTGAGTTCTGCCTCCTAATGCAGCCAGGGACAAGGATTTGGAGCCTGTCCCTGGACCCTGTCTTGGAGACTGAGGCTAGTCCGCCTTCCTTGTGTTTGCAGAGCCACAGGCTTGTTATAAACCTCCTTTTTGCCCACTGGCTGTCCTAATCCTCACCACAACCCAGACAGGTAGGCAGAATGGGCTTTGCCCTATTTGACAGATGGGGTCAGAGAGGTTAAGAGTTGAAGGCTAAACAGGAAGCAGGGGTGCAGCATGCTGGAGGTCCAGACACCCTGCAGACAGACCGCCCCTCCCAGGCACAGAGCCTAGAGATTTGCCCCTGGAATGCAGGCATTGCCAAGGGGCAGAGACGGATATGTTGCTCCCTTTTTCCTGCCCAGAAGCACAAAAGGTTCGCACTCAAGCCAACCCTGAAGTGATGGCCAGATGGCTCCCCACGGAGGTCCCACCCGGACCCCCATTCAGACTTATGTTCCAAGGCAGCTACAACTTACCCTTGATACCACAAGAATCAGGCAAGCCGGAAACTGGGGCTGAAAAAACACCCAAGTTGCTCACAAAAGTGGCTCTTCAAACCCACCCCTTAGGAGCCACATACCTCCCACTAAGCAAGGAAACCTCCTAAAGCCAAGAAAAGAAGCAGGTTCATCTTACCCAGGGACTCGGAAAGAATTCGTGCTCGTGGTCTCCCACTCCAGCTCCTACAGGTCTGTGAGGATTAGCTGCTCCAGTGCTTTAACAAAAAACTGAATTAAAGGGGAGGAATGCAGGGGTTTTCTTTCCCAGGACCGTAACCAGGCAGCCTTAAAGGGGAGGAAAAGGAGCTAGGTGGCTTGCGTGTCTCATTCTTTGCTCTGCTCTGCTTTCCCTCCCTCTGAGCAGCATTTAGTCTGATCCGGAAAAAATGCTTGCAAAGGGGCCTTTTTATGCTTTGCGTGCGCACGTGTGTGTGTGTGTGATTGTGTTTGCATTCACGTGTGTGATGGAAAGATAGGAAAAATAAAAAGTGAAAACAAAACAACAGATTAGAGGTTTCCATTGCCTTGAATGGGATGATGACAGAAAATCCGAGAAGATTTCTAGGACCGCCTGCCTCAGTTTCCCTGAGGCAGGGGCATGTTGCTGGGGCATGTTGTCTAAAAACACCTTCCTGTCTCCCTCCAACCCACCTGCACACTGCTGGCCTTGGTGAGCCACAGAGCCGGGAATGAATCCCCCGCCACGGAGACGGATGCTGGGTACTACAGGAGAACATGCGGCCTCTTTATGGCGAGTTCAGAAGAGATGTCCTTGCAGGTACTGATCAGGCCACGGCCAGACACGAGAGGCTGGGGGTGGGGATGGAGCATCCATTGCTCGACTATTGGCACAGGCGACCAGGGAACTGAAGGGGCATTTGGGAATATTTCTCAAGGAGGTAGAAGAGAGCTTTTGGCGTGACACATATGCACTTACACACGCGCACGCACGCGCGTGCACCCATGCTTGCAGGTTCCCCCAGTTCGGAGTCTTTTAATGGCCTTAGCTCTATGTTTTCCCCAATCAATAATTCAACCAAATATTTATTTAACATCAACTCTGTGTCCAGTAGAGGAGAAAAGACTACAATGTGGAAAACAATCAGGGATCCGTCAGTGGCTAAGTAGGGTGCTATTCACTCGTGTCGCCATGGGGACCCTGCCGTGGGCTGGAGGCGTCGGAAAGGTCTCATGGAAAACTTTCATGGAAGTCAGCCTGAGCCTCCAGGATGAGTGGGGCCCGATCTGGGAGGTGTGGGGGTGGGGTGGGATTAGGAAAAACATAGAGGTTGGAACACACACGAGGCATGCTGCGAATGACGAGGTGGCCCTGCGATGTGGCAGGAGCGAGGCTGGCCAGGCAAGTGCTTTGGACCTGGCCGCGAACTCAGTACAGAGTCACTGTAGGTTCCTTCGCCAAGGGCGTTTGTGGGAAGCCAGTGGCGGGTGCTCGAGGTCGGGAGAAGTTGGAGAATGGAAAGTCAGCAGGAAGACTGCAGTCGCTGAGAGGAAGGGGGCCAGAACTTAGGGGGCGGCAGGAGTGGAGAGCAGGACGTGAGCTCAGGAGGTGCCGATGCCTGTTGGGGAGCACCCTCCTCTCATCCAAGATGTCTGGGCTTGTCCAGCTGTTTGGTTCAAGATGACATCGTCAGAGGGAGAAGTGGCCATGTTTACTCACTAGGTGCTTACCTCCACTGCTGCCATCTGGTTATGCTTACCCCTCAAAAAACAAAATAAGGGGGCCTCTTATGGTTTGGCGTGAGCAGGAGAAAGGAAGGTTTGCTCATGAAGACAGAGCAGTCCTTTCTTGTCTTACCTTGGTCTGCAGTGTCTTTTATGTTTAATTAGATCTCCGGATTGAGCTTTTTGGATGTCAGATGACAAGACATAATGAGGTGCCAGAGTAGAAAAGGGAAAGGAAAACAGCATTCATTCATTCATTCATTCACTCATGCAACAAATAGTTATTAAGCACCTACTCTGTCCTAGGCAATATACTAGGCTCCGAACATACAGTAAGAAACAAGGTAGGCATAGGCTCCGCTCTGATGAGTCACATTCTAGCAGCCATGTCCCATTTAAACAAACAGATAATTACAATTGTGGTAAGTGGCTATGAACAGTTTAGAGCATTATGAAAGTATACGATGCAGGGACCTTACCTATCCCAGAGGAACTAACTTTCATATTGGAATCGGAAGGAAGAAGAATTTGCTACGTGAAAAGTTGGAGAAACAAAGGAACAGCAAATGCGAAGGCCCTGGGGCGGAAAGAGCCACACGGAGCGGAGAGACAGCGGGAAGTGCATTATGGCTGGACAGTGCGAGCGAGAGACAGAGAAGCCCCAAGTACGTCTGGTGAAGTAGGGAAAGGAACAAATGGTTCAAGGCCTTGAAAGTACGACAGGAAGGATAATGAGAGGGGCGGGGGCCACCAAGGGACACGTGTCATTTATTTCATAACACGTTTCCTATTCGAACAAAGAATGGAATAAGCACAGGGAGTGGGGGCAGGAGGTAGGGACTTAAAATACAGGAGAGCGGAGACAGGCTGGCACGCAGGCATGAATCAAAGTAAGACGTGCTACTTTAGTATATATTTGTTTTAAAAATAAGACGCCAGATTTCTAGTACTTCCAGGAATAGATGCTGCTATGTCTTGACGTGCATTGTTCCTGCAGCCTGCGATCTGCTCATCTTTCCATCTGAGCTAGACCCTCAAAGACTCTCCTCCTTGGAGCCTCCTTCCCTGGGTCCACAGACAAAATGGATGACCCTCTCTGTTCTCCCCAAACCCATCTCTACAATGGTGCCCACCCTGCTCCCCTGGGGTAGAAACTGGCCTGATACATGTCAGGGTTACCCATTAGTGACAGGCCCTCTGAGGCTAGAAACCTTGATACCACCATCTTGCCTGGCAGAGAGCATGTTCCCCGAAGGTCTGCAAAATCGAAGGGCTGAATAAAACCAAAGAGGGTTTTCTGGGGTGTCCTGAGTTTGCCACCATTAACAAAGGAAGGAGAAGGAACTCAGCACATTACCGCGAGCTGCCCTGTGCACGTGCAGAATCCAGAAGAATATTCAAAACAGCCCATTTCTTCTGGTTCATGTCACATCTTCGAATTTCTTTAGAGTCTGCAGAGAGCTGGGCGTCAGGTGGGCCATTCAGTCAGGATCTCTGGCTGCGTCCCTGTGACCCTGGCTGCCGAGTGGGGGGGATACCGGCCCATTCCACTTGGACCCTCTCTTTCTTCTCCTCTTTCCCATGATTCCTTCTATTTGAACAAAGAATGGAATAAGCACAGGGAATGGGGCCAGGAGGTAGGGGCTTAAAATACAGGAGAGCAGAGACAGGCTATATATTCTTTCCTCAGATCTTCCTGTCCTCCTCAACCTCTGCTAAGATTCAGCAAACATTCAACCATACCTAGCTCTGCCCTGGGTGGAAAGGGAGGTGTCACTGGATCTTACAGGTAAGATGTCTACAAGGTGACTAGATTTTCACTTGATTCCCTCCTCATGTATTCGCTGAGCATCTGCATGTTGAAAGAATCTTCTATCACCTCCAATTGCTTTGAGTCACATTCCGGAAGATCCCCAGCTCGGTACGTGCCACGTTCCAGGAAGAGGTAAGGGGCAGGATACAGCCTGTCGCTGCGGGTCTCAGAGTTTTGGCTGATAACCTAGTCGGTTCCTATGTGGGAACCTGCTTCTGGTCCTCGGCAGAGGTTGTGGTACCTTTCTCCTCTGGGTCCATCATTATCTGCACTTATCTCTGTATCCACAACTGAAGGAATCAGTCATGACTCTCCAAGGTCACCAGTGTGTGACCTTGAAAAACAGCCAAAAGAAGGTCAAGGGCAGCCATGAATATCACTTGTCTCATCCAAACTTTTATCAAGGTTACTGACAAACTACCTGATTGTCCAATTTGATTTTAATCTTCTTTTTCTGTTTCTTCCTAACCCTCCAGGGAATGAACAAATAACAAAAGGCAAGGCCATAAAGAAAAAATTATGATGGTGACAATTTCACTAAAGCATTTAGCCCACATTGCCATGAATAAACAGTTCTTAGATTTGGCCCCAGACTAGGTTTAGGGGACCTAGCATTTGTCCCCATAGCATCTTTATTAGCCAAGCCATCTAAGATGAGTCTAAAACTCAAGGATCTTTCTGTTTTCGCATGTCGAATTTTGTAATGATGTCAGTCTACTCCACGAGTCTCCTATTGGGGGTCAAAGGAAATGAGAGGATGTGTTTGAAACATGAAAAGAAATGTTGCGCTTATTCCCAGTTGAAATCGCATGTTCACCTCCAGGTCTTCCCCGCATTGGGCAGAGTTATAATGCAGCAGGATTGTCTTGGCTTCTCCTGAGAGACGATGGGGTAACAGGGCTCCCACACTCTCAAGAGTGAGCTGCCACTGCCCTCTAGTGACAGCATTCTGCCCAGGCCCGGTGTCCATCCGTCTGGTGCCAGGGAGGACAAAATTCTCCATATTCCTGATATGGGTGGTGACTGTTGCTCCTTTTCTGTAATATTATAAGAACCAACAAGTATTTGTCAGATGGCCACTATTGGAGGGGACAGTGTGCCAGGCATTGAAGTGACACTCCTTCCTTCCTCTCTGCTGCCCCTCCCTTAGGAGAGGAAGGTCTCAGACAGTCACCGCCATGAAGTCAACCTTCAGGGGTGGTTATTGAGCCCCTACCCTCTGTGGAAGATCCTCAAGGGACCACAGAGACTGCCTGCTGATCTCCATCCCCACGGCACCCAGCAGAGCAGGCACGGAGTCGGCATTCGGGAAGGATTTGTCTGCTGAAGGATTTGTCTGCTGAGTGAATAGTTGGTTCTTGGGAATGCCTCCTGGATAGGCACTGAAATCCTGTAACGTATTACGGCTCTTCGAGAGTCATAGTGAAGAGGTTGAGTCAGACGCAGAGTAGATCTGGGATTGAGTTGGGAGCCCTGTTACTGGCTGTGCGATCCTAGGCAGCTTCTTCACATTTCTAAGTCTGTTTCTCAGGCGTAAAATAAATGGGCTCAAGTGAATATTTTCCTCGACAAGAGAGTCATAAGGATTAAATGAGATAATGGTTGGGACGTGCTTGGGAAATGATAAGCACTCAGGAAGAGGGGACCCTTTGGGGGCCCGACTCAGTCTGAGACACTGCAGAGACCAATGCAGAGAGTAAGGCAGCTCAGGAGAGCTGGGTGAGGGCAGCAGGTGGGGCAGGAAAGGGGCAGTGGTGTGTGTGTGTGTGTGTGTGCGCGTGTGTGTGTGTGTGTGTGTACACACTTCTATAAGCCAGATGTCTGGGCAAAGGAAGTCCACGTGCAGTGACGTCTCAGCTTGAGGTCCTAAGGGGCAGAGATGCAGAGATGACCAGTCCTCTCCCCGGTCGGGATCACTGCCTTTTCCAGGGAGAGGGGCAGCACTGCGCGCCTGGGTGCTCGGTACCTGGGGAAGTTGGATGTGTGCCTGGTGACGGACTTAGTCATGAGCGGGGGCCAGTGGAAGACTAAACTTTTCCTTAATAATGGGTTTGGGAGAGTAACAGCCAGGACTCTTGACCAACCAGAATGCCTGGGACCTGGGACCTAGACAGCATTCTGGGGACACATCCACCCCAGGGCCCTTTGAAAAGTAGCAACAAGAAAACCTTTCTTCCAGGGGTCCTCTCCCTCCCACCTACTCCTCTCTCCTTCCTTCCTTCCTTCCTTCCCCTTTTCCTCCTTCTAAACTTTCGGGGGGAAGGAGGTCTCATGAGGTTGCTAGCAGCATCGCCACCTAAATGTTCTCAATCTGCTATTGTTTCTGAGATGGAACATTTAAATAATAGAACTGCCGATAAATAGAAACCAGCAGAAGTAATTCACTCCTGAGGAAGGAAACAATTGCTTGATTTAGAGTCCAGGGCTCTTGTCTGACTGTTCCCAGCACTATAGTCCGGAATTCGACCTTCAGAGAGGGATTGAAAGAACCTGGGGGAGGCAGAGAATGCAGGCACGATGCCTCCGGGGCAAGGTCTGTGGGCTGAGAACAATGGCCTGGCTCCCTCTCGGCAGCACATTGGACCAGGCAAAACACACCGCAGATCTAAGGCTAGTTCCTGCCTTTCATACGGGGTGAGTCTGCAGCCGGGGGAGGGGGAGCATGTTGGCATTGACACTCCGTGATACGCATTGTTTTAATCTCAACTTTCAACATTTCCTCGTCCAGCTCCCACCCCCAACAGGTGGGAGGCAGCTGAGAGAAAATGATCTATCTGCCCAAGCTTTCTGAAACCTTGGGGGAAGCAACCAGGCTAAAGGATTACAGAGCGACACTGATTTTCCTCTTGCCGTGTGGCAAGGCCAGTGTACTCCGTAGCACTAGAGAATTATTGATTGATCCTGGGGTCTGGAGGACTTAAATTAGCCAACTGACAGGGTCCTGTGTGGGGGCCAGGCCTGCAAGATGGGGTGTGGCAGAGAAAAAGGAAAGAAAGGACCAGGGCATAGCAGATTCCAGGGACACAGGAAAGAGTGGCACCAACGGCAGTTTCTGTTCCTTTTACAATCCTAGGACACTTTGGAAGTATCAGCCTTTAGAGCAAGTCGTTTTGGACATTTTCTCTGGAAGGTGAGGTTGACCTCATCATAACCTGTAACCCAGCTAAGAATGGAAGGATTAGGGGCCCCATCGAGCTCAGTATCTGGACAGGGTGGCGATGGGCAGTGGCTGGTATCTCCAGCAAATCCTCACATCCCAGAGTTCCCGCGAGAGGCCATGAGGGCATCACAAGTGTGCGGAGGACAGCAATGGGGAGTCTCGGAGGGCAGGATCCTGCGATGTCCGTGCTACACGCCTTTGCACGGAGATCTCCGCCTGGACCGTCCTCTCGTTTCCTGCTGACAGGATTACTAACCGCTCTTCGAGAGAAGCTCGCATCTTACTCCCTCGGTGAAATCCTCCATAATGAAATTCTTCACTCTCAGCATTTAGCAATGCCTTACTCAGCCTTCCATTCTATTCAAAATTTTCGATGACTAGTCCAGGGTGGGGGTAAGAACAAAAGCAAGGACGCACTCTTATCCCAGAGGAATTGGGCACTGGGCAGTGTTGATGCGAGAATCCCAGCATAAGAATCCACATTGCACATGGGGGTTCAGGGAGGAGAATTCGTTGCAGGAACAAGGCAGAGATTCGGTCATAGAACTGAGCATTAGCCCTGAGAAAGGCTGGATGCCAATTGGGTCTCTTGAACATTGAAAGAAAGGGCCCCCCTGGGCTCCTTCATGGAAGACAGTCTTGTTGACCAATCCTGGGGTGCAGCTGAGTCTGCAGCTGTGGCCACAGGCTTAACGGGGTCTCAGTTGCAAGTGGAGGACTGAGGGTACCATGAACCAGTAAGTCAACAAGCCAGACTTCTGGACCATTGCTTTGCCCTCTTTCCTCCAGAAAGGGAGCACAGGCTTAGATGCCCAGCTTTCTAACCGGGAGCGGGCAGCACTGGGCAGCTGGCGGGTCCTCAGGAGAATCGGCCTTGTGTCACCGTTAGATATTAGACATTTTGTGCACAGAATTTAGAAGCAAAACCTGCCGAGACGCAGAAGCACAATCAGCGCACGCACTACTTGTCCACGTGTTCCACAGAGCTCATTTCAATTTTTTAAATTCCAAAAATGGTGTTTTGTGGCTTTTCTCTTTCTACAGAGAGCATCACATAGATTCTCGCTCCAGGGCAAGGCTCCTTGGAGAAATTCCGCTTCTAATTCATGGAATGGAGGAGGGTGCGTTAGAAAAATATGTCTCTGGGGTGTGTTTCATCAACATGAAAACAACCAGAAAGTGAACTGGAAAAGCCAATTTATCCTAAGTCTTACAATAAAGACAGATCAGGTCCTGGCACCCCTTTGTGACTTCTGATCTCACAGAAGAGGTTTGCATTCTAGATCCGAGTCCATGTCGGGTGACTTCAGACAATTCTGAGCCTCAGTTTCCTCATCTATAGAATGGGAAGAATAATGTAATCTTGACCGCGCAGGGGTAATTATGAGCACAGTAAAGAGCTCCCATGGGGTCTACACAGCATTCTTTCCCCTTTCCGGACACACTCCCACCCCCTTTCCTCTGGGGCCGTCACATGGCTCTAATGAGAGCCATTATGGCTACGGAGAACCTACCCCTGGCCAGTTGAGGGATCAAGTGGTGAGCTCAAGCAATTCGGTTCAGTTTTGCTGCCAAATGAACTTTGAGTTTATTTTTTAAAAAAATTCTTTCAGATTTTCTGAGAGTTTCGGATTTTCGAATTGTAGATAATGGGTTGCAGAATTGTAGCTAGTTGAGTCAGGTACATTTGGATCAAACATGTCTATTTTCTATGTTAAAATGTGAATTATTTGAGGGTAGAGCGGAACACCACAGGGATGCTGCAGTCACCTCGACTTCGGCGTGTCTAAAACTGTACCTGAGCGGGAAGTAAGAACTGTGAAGTGGGGCGTGAGAGGGGTACCTGGAACTTGTGTGAACTTGAGCTGTTAAAGCGAACCTGACATCTCCCCGCACCTCATCCTCCACCCGTGTTATCCTCTCAGTCATCCGACCTGGAAGCCTGAGACACTTGCGACCCCCCGACCCCACCTCTCCCTCCCTCACCCTTCCACACCCGGTGAACCTCCGAATCTTGCTGATTAAATTTCTAAGTATTTCTTGAATTCACCCCTTCTCCACTCCTTCATGGTTTGACTTCATCTTCTCTCGCTTGGATAACAGTCAGAGCTCTGAACTGGGCTTATTTCCTCTAGGCTTGTTCCTCCCCCATCCGCCTTCCTCACTAGCCCTGCTAGTGTGATTGATCTGTAATGCAGACCTGAACACGCATGCATATTTAATCGGCCCACAGCTCCCTGTCGCTCGCGGGATCAAATCGAAGCTGTATGGCACAGCACAGATCTGACCTTGCTGTTTCGTGTTTCACGGACTTCACCATGCCGGTGCTCTCCTTTTGCTTAAAACACCTATCTTGTGTTTTTTTCACCTTTAAAATCCATTTCAAACTTCGACTAATTCCCAGGACCTCAGAATGTGACCTTCATTGGAAATAGGGTCATTACAGATGTAATTAGTTAGGATGAGATCATTAGGATGGGCTCTTAATCCAATATGACTGGTGTCCTTACAAAAAGGAAAAGTTTGGATATAGATATGCAGACAAGGAGAACACCACGTGAAGATCAAGGTGGAGACCAGGATGATACTTCTACAGACCAAGGAATGCCAAATATTGCTGGCAAACCAGCAGAAATGAGAAGAGAGGCATGGAACAGACTCCCTCAGAGCTTCTTGAAGGTACTAACTCTACCAACATCTTGATTTTGGACATCTGGTCTCCAGAACTGTGAAACAGTGAATTTCTGTTGTTTAAGCCACCAGTTTGTGCTGCTTATTATAGCAGCTCTAGCAACCTAATACACCTTCATAGGTATATTAGGCTCTGGGGGTTGGAACCTTGTGCAGCTGGGCTGCGTTAAGAAAGGACCAGCCTGCCTCCTGCACACATGGGCTGGAGTGAGAGCTGCGGAAGATCCCAAGTCTGCCTCCCCTGCTCTCTCAACACATGGATTTTCCAGCAGTGTGAAATCCTCAATCCCCATTTTTTTTTTCCATTCTCAATCTGGAGGCAGAGCCCAGGGGGCGCCTTCCAGGAGCTGTGTACGTAAGATGCTTTACACGTCAGAACTAGCTGAGAAGTGAGCTGTTACTGCCTGTTTTCAAAGCACAATTCCCACTGCTGGTCCATCTGGTAGGTACTCTTACAAGAAGGGAAGGATATGATTTCATGCTTTAACCACCTGGAGACTCGGCCAGAAAGAATCACTTTAGTCACGACTCTTTGGAACTGTGCTTGATAATTAATGCTAAGCAACTCCTCCAGACAGGTTAGAGACCCTTTCCAGTACAGACCTTCAATGCAGAATGACTTACGTGAGTACTTGGTTAATTCCCATCATCTGTCCTGTCAGTTGGATCCCAGGCTGCAGATGTGGGTTTGAGCTGTCAGCAGAAGCTCAAGTGAATGTTGAGTGAATGTGGTGTGTGTGTGTGTGTGTGTGTGTGTGTGTGTGTGTGTGTGTGTGTATGTGTGTGTGTGTGAGTGTGAGTGTGTGAAAGAGAAAGAGAGAATAACTGACCATGTATCCTTGATAGCCCTCTAAATAAAGTAGCCAGTATTTTCTGATAGCCTTGAAAACTGTACTGTTTTAAAATCATTGCCAGGGAGATTTTGAATTTTTTATTAAGAAAAACAGGAAAAAGGGGGATGGTAAAACCCAGGGAGAAAATCTGACATTTTTGAGGCCAACGATTCCTTTTGATGCACTAATAAAAAACGTTTGGGTTAAACAGTTCTCTCTTGAGGATGTAGCATTCCGCCAGAGAAGTCATGGAGTGAGTAGAGAGAGGGCCAAGTTGCAGCTCATAATTTAAGGAACTAGACCGGCGCCCTCTGCTGGCCATTCTTGGCTCAGCCAGAGGCCCTTTAAACTCATTGAATCCAGTGTGTTCAGGTAGGATCTTCTCTTTTCTCTCCCAACCATATTTTTGTCCTAGGTCCTCCTTTCTCAATTTCCTGTGGAAAGAAGGTCTTTGGAAAGACAGAATAAGCAACAGTTTTTATTACCATAACTCATTTTGAGAGCATATCACCATCAGTGGGAGAAAGGCTTATTTTTCATGGAGATGGTCCAACCTCAGGAACTATTTTAGTCACCACTCAGAGGGACTGTACTTTAGTGACACTAAGACTTAAAGCCTCTTTCTATGATGTCGTCAAGTGAGAACCTGCCACTGGCACAGCAGGGTGGAGCGGGAGAGGATGCCCAGATCTTGGGGGTTGGTGGCAGGGGAGGGGTGAAGGGATGCCGCAGCTTGAATTTTTCCAGATGAAGTGGGGGCAGGGCAGGGAAGAAGGGAGGAAATGAGAATTAGGAGATTCCTGGGTCTTCCTTAAAGGCGGACCTGTATGATCTGGGAAGGAATTCTATGAAAAAAATTGAGAAATGTCTTGTCCCATCTTCCCGATCGCTGACCAAGTACCAGGCAGATCGTGTTCTTTTGGGGGAGCAGACACTACCTGCGTGGCTTTCCAGGCTTTGTGTGGCATCAGTGAGTGCCCTTAAAGACCCTCCTTTGGAACTGGATCCCATTTCAACATATATGGCTGAGCCAACTCCTTCATATATCCGTAGAGCCACATGCATGAGGATGCTCTCTCTGTAGAACTGTTTATATTTAGATTATTTAGATTTGAATTATTAGCTTATGCAAAAACTAGGCTCTCCCACTATAGTCTCCCTTACTCTCTCTTCAAAAATAAGTTAACTACACAGTGATAGAGCAGAAGAGTAATTCAAAACATGGATTCTAGTGTCGGACTGGCTGAGTTATAATCCCAGCTCTGTTTCACTAGCTGTGTGACCTGAGAAAACAACACAGCCACACTTTGCCTCTTTCATAAAATGGGGGTGTAAATGGCACTTAGCATATAGGGTTGTTGTGAGGCGTAAAGGAGCACTTAGAGCAGTTCCTGGCACATAGTAAGCACTCAGTAATTATTGTCTATCACCACCACCACCACCACCACCACCATCATCATCATCTTCGCTCTATGACCAACATTTGGGAGGCCAAAAATGTGTCCCCACTAACCACCATCCTATTTTGGTTTGATTGCCCGTGTTCTTGAGAATGAAAAGAGATGTGCTTGGGTAGTATGGTTGACGGCACAAGTGTTCACCAACATCCAGTTCACCTCTTCTTCTGGGGACACAGAAGGCATCTACCTGGAGCATGGGCAGGGCAGGTGAGTAGTTTTGGTCAGTGGAATGTGAGTGGAGGTGACCTGTGTCATCACTCCTGGGCTGAGGCAGTTAAAGACCAAACATGATTCTTTTTTTCCTTTGTGAGCCATGGAGGTCAGATGTTCCAGAAGCTGCAGCTGTGGTTGGGTCCCCTAATGACTGCGTAGAGCACAGCTGCACTGACTCTTGTTCCATATGTAGCAGGAACAAGAAATACACTTTTGGGGTGTGAAGCCACTGAGGTTCCGGAATCATCACCACAGCACAGCCTGGCCCGGTAGTTCTCAGTCTGGTCTGCTTACCTAAGAACTTGCTAGAAATGCAAATTCTCAGGCTCTACCGCAGAAATTCTGAATCGGAGACTGAGGGTGGGTCCAGAAATTTGGCTTTTAATAACTCCCTCAGGTGACTTTGAGAACCACTGTTCTAACCTACCCTGAACAGGTGGCAAAGACACAGGGAGATCCTGCTCTCTCAGCTTCCAGTTACACAAGGACTTCGCCCCCACAGGTGGCCACTGCTCGGTGACCCATTCTGTTTTACCTCTTTCCATTGGCAGAGATATTTAAGCACTAGCAACCTCAGAATGACATTAAACCTATCAAGGCCCAGGGTATTTACCTGAAGTCAAGACACTACCTGGACATGGGTTATTCTTGCTTTAAGAAGGCGAACACTTTCTAGTTCTTTCCAGGTGTGTCTGGACCACCTGATGTATTACACTTTCTCATGCTCTGCTTTATAGTTCCTCTTTACCCCAGGGAAGAAAGACTCTGATGAACCCCATGTCACTGAAGAGGAAAATGAGGCTCTGAGTGGCCAAGTCACTTGTCTATGGCATGGGGACACAGCACTGCACACAGCCTTGGCGTTGCACCTCACGCCAGCAGATACTCAGTAAATGGCTATAGAAACATGAAGATACAAAGATATGGCTGGCCTAGCACATTGCTTAATCGTCTGAGCTTAGCTGAGGCTCAGTTGTGGTGCCCTTCGCTGTGCCTGGGTGGATCCCACTAGCACTAAGTGAGGGCCTTGGCAGAGGATAGACACAGGAGGGACAAAGCTAACTGCTGGGTAGAAACAACCTGAGCCAGCCCTTTAGGAGCCCTTTGTCAGGCAGAGCTGTCCAGGAGAAATGAGGGCCTGTGGCCAGGAGAGGGCAGTATTGTTCTAACTACTTCGCAGGGAGCAAGGCAGCTCCCGCACATTTCATTTGACGTTTCCTTTGACAGTACTGATGAATTTGATGGAGGCCAGAGTGTCTGGTCCATTGGAAGAACAGAAAAGGCAAAAAAGATGGTCCGCTACACACCTACCACCTATATTAGACAGTGAGCATTTTCTTTATAATTCTTTCAACTTTTTTGTCTGAAAAAGTTCATATTAGAATGTTAGAAGAAAGAGGATAAAGCCCTAGGCACTCCCCTTCAGCCCTATGGCTAGTGGGTGGCTCGCCCGCCTGGACCAGTCCCGTAGCCATTGGAGGCCGCGGCATCAGACTTCATTAAACGTCTCATTCCTAATATTCATCATATTCTCGCTGCTCAGAGGGGTGCCCACAACTTGTTCTCTTTCCTTCCTGTCTTTTCTTCCTCTTTATCTCTCTTCTCCCCCGTACTTTCTCCTTTCCCCTGTGTCTAGGCGTGAGTCTGGGTGGATGGCTGAATGGGAGCCAGGGGTGGGTATGACAGATACAACAGGTTCCTTCCCTTAAGGATTTATGGTTTTGGGAAGACAAACCCACAGAAACAGAACTTAGAGGAGAAAGTCAGGAGAACATTGAAATCATGTTCTTGGAGCCACAGGATAAACACACGTTCAAGCCTCTGACTCAAACCTTGGCCAAAGGCTCTGAAGTTCTTCAAACTCCTTCCTCATGAACTCTCTAGAAGGTGCCTCTTCCATGTCTCCAAACATACTGCAAGGCTTTCCAAGGTAGAGCCCATTCTTATAGGCAAGAGAAAAAGAGATAATTTCCATAATTTGGCTGAAAGAGGTCAGCTCAGCTGACCTAAGAGGTCCCAAAGAGCCCTCCCTCTGGCGTTACTGTAAGTGGGGCTTAACCGGGTTGTCAAAGAGCCTGACTCCACCTCCCAGGCACCAGCTTAGCCTTCCAAGAAGGAAGCCTACTGCTATGCTGCCAGAAGGAGCCGGGATGCCCCACCGGGAGCTGGATGTTGGGAGGTGAGGCACCATGAGCAGCCGTGGCTACACCGGCATTAGGAGATTAATGAGCCTTTTTGAATAACGAGTGTAGCTACAGCCAACTGTTGGCAATTAGTTAGAGCAAAGCCGTGCTGTGCTCTGGATCTGTCAGCTGGGACCCCCGAAGGAGCAGACAGCAGGAAGGGCTAGAACCAAAAGGGAAGACGAGTGAAATCCACCTTCCCTCTCCTAGGCCTGCACTCCAGTCCGTAATGACCCTGAGGTAAGCCTTCCATAACCATACCAATCCGAAATCATCGACTGAGAGACATATAAGACAATGAGGAGCCTTAAGAGATCATCTTGTCTACCATCCTGCCTCTACTCAGCACCACAGCCGCATCTCCTCAAAGTTTACAGGTCTGCATATGGGTCACCTGGAACCTGGAAACCCTGCTCCCAGGTGACTGCTGATGCTTTAATCTGGGGATTGCACTTTGAGCAGCAAGGTCTATAGCAGCCTGAGAGAGAGATAGAGCTGATAGAGACAGACAGACAGACAGACAGACAGACAGACAGAGACAGAGACATTGAGACTTTTTTTCATTAAGCTGAGACCTTAGTGTTAACAATTCATTCATCATTTACGTGTTCATTCATTCAACAGTGTCTACCCTGTGCTAGGCAGCTGGACTTACATGTATTGGCACAGAGATGGGTAAAAATAGCCTGGAGTAAGCAGAGACTCTCTGGGGCTAGGCGGAGGAGGCTTGGGGAGGCAGGGTGGTACGGGACTGGGTCACAGCTAGGGGGGCCTGCACTCCTCCTTCCTTCTAGAATGCTCTTCTAAAGTTGCAAGGACTATAGCGGATGGCCAAGGCAGGCAACCGGGAGAGAGAAGTGATGCTCACACACATCATCTCTTTAAGAGAGAAAATGCTTCTTAAAAGCAGTGGGAGCTAATTTGCTCTTCTCTAATCAATCACTCAGTATGGAAAACAAAAACATAGCGCAGCAAGCCTGGAATGGCTGAGAGGAGACGAGATGCAAGGCTGGCAGGCAGCGAGGGGGACCCTGGAGAGAGGACACTTTTCATGTGTTTAAAATAAAACGGACCTTAAAGACATGTGGCGTGTGCGTGCGTGCGTGTCTGTGTGTGGCGTCATGTCTAAAGTGGTGCCAATCTTTTCCAGGCTTCCACCCTGTCATCCTCCTCCGCTTTTTGGTGCATATTTGGGCAGTAAAAAATGATAACTTCAGTTAAGTCTTCTCCGTCTTCCTCCCTCTGCAGTAGGTACTCAGAAGCACGGGGCCCCTATCTGCCTCTGCCTTTAGCGCATCACCAGATCGCTTCTGCTCCCTCCTGAGCTTCAGTTTTCTTCTCTGTAGAAAGGGGGGAGATTCACTCTCCTTTCTCTGCCCACATCTCTGGCTTGAGGAAAAGTGGGGGTGTCACTGAAACTCGTGTAAGATAAACTCCAGGCGAACCTGGTGCTCTGGCTGTTTCCACCTGGGCCTTAAGCTTGGGGGCAGAACAGCCTGAGCAAACTTAAGTGGTAGCTCTGGGAAGAAGCGCCCTCTCAGGAATGCTGCATGCACAGTGTGCCATCTCCCGCTGTCCCTGTCTCACGGCTCAGAGACGTGCCCACAATCAGCTTCCTTCCTTCCTTGCTTCCTTCTTTCCTTCCCTGTCTTTTCTTTCTCTTTCTCTCCCTTTACTCCTGTGTCTAGCATGACCATATTTTTCAAATTAAAAATTGGGACATAGCCTGACAATGGGTCAGAGTATTTGAAATCTGGACATTTATAGGCATTCTAGAATGTATGACCACTATAAACACCTTTGTTTATGCTTCCTCCTTTGCCTTACTGCTGCTTTGGGTAATAACTACATGACCATAAGACAACCAGTTGGGGTCAACACGCTGCCAAATATCCAGATGTTTAGAAATGTCCAGATGGTTGATTTATTTTTCACAGTATTGCTTATTCTGAGTGCTTGGTGCCCTGTAGACACAATTCAGCAAAAACAAATAGATGAATGAATAAAGACAACCTCTTTAAACCCAAGCAGTGAGTTATTTAGCATCTTGTCTTCAAAACAACTGGCGGACAGGTTGAAATGTTTTCTTCTTGCTGGCATTGCTTTGGTGGTGCGTTGTGCAGACTTCACGTAAGCCGCCTCTGACCATGCTCTCTGGGACCCTCCTAGGAAAGAGACTCTCCCAATGAAAGAACGGCCTGAGGAAGAAACACCATGCTTTAGTTTTCTGGAGCCATGGGATCTGTGTAATAGTGAGTGGAGAGTCCCTCATCCAAATTCTTATCATCTCATACATTCGCCCCTCCACCCACCCACCCATCTATCCATCCATCCACCTACCTACCCTCTTGTTTTAGTTCCTTTCTCCTTCCTTCCTCCCTCCTCCTCCTCTCCTTCTTTTTTCTTCCTGCCTGCCTTTCATTTACTCCCTCCTTTCTGCCTTCCTTCCTTCTTTTCCTCCTTCGAAATTTATATATCTGCTGTACGCCCACCACAGTGCCAGATCCTAGTCCTTTCCTACTAGGAGCCATAGTTTATTGGGTGAGACCGTTGTGCACACAGCTGTGAAAACACAGTTGTAGAACATACATGAATGGATTTCTTCCCCAGACCCATCTCTGGATATTCCCATGTTCTCCTCCTGGCTTCGCATTCTCCCCCCACTCCCCAGGGTGGGGACGTTGTCTCCAGGAGTTCACAGAATCCTAGAGAAGGGCTGCCCCTTTGCGGGGGGTAGATCTCCTTCGCACGAGTGTGGGCGGCTGGGAGGGGGGGTTTGTATATAAAAGTTTGAATGGTGACCCTTCCTTGCCCTCTAGAACTCTTAATTCATGTTGCTCCACAGCACAAGAGCTCTTCCATCATAGATAGTAACAAACCTCTGAAAAGTGGACATTCCTTCCCCCAGAATGTCCTGCCCTCGAATCAGCACCCCCAATGGGATCAGATGCATAGGGAGGCAGAGTTGGCTGCTGTCTGGCCTGGTAGGAGAAAGTAAACAAGAAGAGAGAAGGACTGTGGCTTTCAGAGCTTAATTAAACATATTTACAAAATCCAGACCTGGTTAGCTAGTAAGGCACAATGAGACAGAGGCTGGGATTTCGTGGCAAGATTAATAAACCAATTAAATAAAGATTGCAGTGGCCTGGCAGCCCCATTGGGGCAGGAGATGAGTTTGACAGCTGCTCTTTGATGATTGCCACAAATTTTAGAAGAAGAGACAGCCTGGGCTTCTCCATTCCATGAGAGAATACCCCAGGCTGTTGTCCTGTCTAATCGCTCACACTGCAAGTTGTTTTCCAAGCCTGGAGGTCGGATGTCATGTTTAGCCAACTGGGAAAAAAGAAAACAAAAGCTATTTTTCCCCCTGTACTTTTAAACAAAAGGAAAAAAGCACCAGTATTAGACCATTTATTTCTCCCTGCAATGCACCAATCCCGGGAGCAGTGAAATGGGGCAGGCAGGGGAATTCTGGGAGTCTCAACAGGCAAACGGATAGGCTGCTCGCAGTGGAGGCCTGGCCTCCCACTGGTCCGTCCCTTGTGCCCTTTCTATCAGTATTAGCATGCTTCTCCACAGCTCTGGCTCTCTCAAAACCAAATCACTGCAGTTTTGCACGGGATACATTAGGTTTAAACGACCCTCGTCCAGCCCCCGCACCCCCCCACCATCGCCTGGGGCATAATTAGTAGAAAGGAGCATTTTTGCAAAGTCCAATGAAGACCTTTCTTTTCTGAAGCAACAAAACAAGTGCCCCTGTCCAGGGAGTGGCAGTGAGGACTGAGCCCCACACACCTCCCGTTCCTGAAGACTTGTAAGCAGGCCCCTCTGCTCCCGGCCAGGGCCCAGAGGCACCCTGCTTAAAACCGCGAGGGAGACGGTGGGCAGACAGGTGCCCTCCAGTGGACGTGCAGTTAGGAGCCCTCGCCCTCAGTGATATCCAAAAGCTCGAAAGAGTGTGCGTTAAGGCGTCCCAGCCCTGGCTCAGCTGCGCGAGCCGTGTGCTTTGGGGGCCCCTGGTGTTTCGTCAGCTGTTTTGGCTTAGTTTTCACAGCTGTCAGATGTGCTCTCATCAGGAGTTTGGAGAATACTGACGGGACAAGCCTCAGAAAAGATTAGGGACGTTTTAGTTTCCTCATTTGCAAAAAGCGGAGGGGGGAGGGGGAAGGGCAGATGATACTTATATAATTATAATAAAAATCAATTATAATAAAATAATAATAATAATAAAATCAATTCAGTCCACTTTATAAAATTGGCAAAGAAGCAAGGTGAATAATGTACTCGGGGAGTTCTAGATAAATACGAATATTTGTAATTATCAGGCAGTGTCTGGAACAAAATAGGGAATGAATGAATTAAATTGACCTGAGACTTAGCAATTGAGATCTTGCCAAGTAATCTTAGCAATTGAGATCTTGCCAATGAAACTCTCAGAGCTTTATTTTAACTGGACATGACAACACTTGAGGTCAAAAATGGGGATTTTGGTGTCACGACCAAGCTTTGTCACCTACTAGCTAACTCTGTAAGATTTATGTAATCCTCATTTTTCTCATCTGTAAAATGAGGATGATTGTAATTTCTACCTCACAGGATCATTGTAAGGAAAGATGCAGATCACTAGTGTAAAGTTTACAGCTCAGTGTCTGGTACATATCAAGTGCTCAGTATAAAAATAAAAGCCATATATAATAACCTTAATTATTCTTATTAGGAAATGAGATAATGTACGTCAAGCATTCTGTGCAGTATCTGGTACATGGCAGATGGATCTTCAGTAAATATAGGTCCCCACCTCTTCTCCTTCCTAAATAGAATGGTCTAGTTCATGCATTAAAAGTCCTGGCCCAACCGAGTTTCCCACTAAACGGAAAGGCTATATAACATTGAGTGGGTACACCAGGGAAAGGACTCATACCTTTGAAAACTCTGGTCCACAGGTTCACTGCTTTCTCCAGGACAAAGAAATGCTCTTAAGAATGAAGTGGAAAGAAAATTATGACTCCAAAGGAAGCCCCGAGCTGGCCTCTGCCTCCAGGATCCCTGGATGTCCCCAGGCTTAAAGACAGCGCCCCTCAGTTTCGCTCACAAATTACCCTGAAAATTCATGTAGCTTCTCAAACATTCTTAAGTTAACATCTACAATGTTTTCCATAAGTTGAAATCGTTCCAAGGATATAATTTCAGGGTATTATAAATATTGACTATTTAAAATGAAATCATTATCATTTACTAAATGTATTCAATGGAATCTAAATAACATAGGAATTTGATATCCATCATTGTCCATTTAAAAAAGCATGTGAAGAAAAACTGTTTCTTTAACATTGAGAAATTTGATTTCATTCTCTAATCTTCTTAAACTCATCTTTCTATTTCCCACAAAATTTTATTCTAATGTGGTATGTTTTTCTGCTCGATAATCTTTTATCGATCACCAAGTGTGCATTTCTGAAAAAATATGTATGTAATCAGAGGTTAAAATTCTTTAAAGTTTTTATTTTGGTAATAAAACACATAACATAAAATTTACCACTCAACCATTTTTAAGTGTACAGTTCAGTGGTGTTACGTATATACACATTGTTGCCTATAGTCACAAATTTTAATTTTAAAATATTTCCATAAGGTTCTAAGTGTTAAAATTACTTCTCTAGTGAGTGATCATTGAAATTATTGTTAGTGTACAACGATAACCGAAATAATATAAATATAAAAAATTTTGTCAACAATAAATAGTAAAAATTTATTGCGACTACATCTTTAATGAGATTAATGTGATTGCCTCAATTAGATACTACATATTTCTTAGTGCTACAATGAGAAAGGGGGCCGCATCCGTTCTATTTTCTTTTGAAAATTTGTTTTGTTCTCACGGATGCGAACGCTGACAAACCTTGTTTACGTCAATAAGTTGATAGGAACAGGAGATGTTTTGTTATAACTTTATTAATTATTTGAACTCTTTTGGATTAAATGCCTCAAATCATACAGTGATCCATCATCATATTTTCCCTTCAGTTTTGTTGAAAGAGAAAAAGACTTCTTAAGGGATTTGTTATCCATCATTAGATCCATTCACTTTCTCAGTTTCTGGGAGTATCCAAAGAACCTTTTCTATTAATTACATCTGTTTCTTTTTTTCACCTTGTCTAGTCCAATTTATTAAGAAATGGCTAGAAATTCAAATATTGTTAATTTCAATTCTCTTTTCCAACGCAATTTTAAAAAATAAAATACTTTTATTACTCACGTAAATATCTTTTTGTCAAAACCTTAGATCTCAGATTCAGCTCATTTAATTTATGGAAAATGCCTTTTGCATAATCTATTAGCAAAGCTAGTCTTCCCTGTCAGACCAGTCTGCAAATCAGACTTACTTTCTCTGAGAAAAAGTCTGACTTAAATTTTTGTTTCAAATCAATATTACAATATATGTTTTGAGGCATATTATGAAAATCACCGAAAGAAGGATTGCTTCCAATCTTGTAAAAAAGATTACTAAGAGCACTCAAGATTAAAATCATGAATAATATAATTAATCTAATTTTTGGAACACTTTAAAAACAAGAATAAATCTATATGCTGTTTTTCGTCACATGGTTTGTCATAATCCAATGGTATTTGCAGCCAAAATCATTATTTATGAAACAAAAACATGATAAAAGGTGTGGCATTTTTTAAGTAAATGTGCGTGCATGTGGGTACTGAATTTTAGAGTTAGCTTTTGGGAATAATTAAATTGGAATCCTGTATAAAAACACAGAAATAAATACATAATTTCATTAGACATTGAGATAAATTCTCCAACACATTTAATGAAAGAGAAAGGCGTATATAGTACAGTTGATGCTTGAACAACAGAGGTTTGAACTGCATGGGTCCACTTATATATGGATTTTTTTTCAATAAATACCTGTATTGCTTTTTTCACAACTTTTTTTTTTTGCAAATACAGTTGACATTCAATATTATTTTATATTAGTTTCAGGTGTACAACATATTGGTTAGACATTTATCTAACTTGTGAAGTGATCCCTCCGATTAGTCTAGTACCCACCTGGCACTATACATAATCATTACAATATTATTGACTTTATTTCCTTATGCTGTACTTACATCCCTGTAACTATTTTGTAATGATCAAGTTTTATTTTTAATTCCTTCACCTTTTTCACCCAGCACCTCCCACCTCAACTCCCTTCTATCTGGCAACCATCAGTTTGTTCTCTGTCTCTATGAGTCTGTTTTTGTTTTGTTTGTTATTTTATTCTTTAAATTCCATATATATGAGATCATATGATATTTGTCTTCCTCTGTCTGACTTATTTCACTTATCATAATACCCTCTAGGTCCATCCATGTTGTTGCAAATGGTAAGTTTTTTTTTTATGGCCAAGTAATATTCCATTGTATATATGTATCACCTCTTCATTATCGAGTCATCTACTGATGGGCACTTAGGTTGCTTCCGTGCCTTGGCTATTGTAAATAAAGCTGCAATGAACATAGGGGTGCATATATCTTTTCAAATTAGTGGTTTGGATTTCTTCAGATAAATATCTGGAAGTGGAATTGTTGGATCATAAGGCAGATCTATTTTTAATCTTTCAGGAATCTCCATGCTGTTATCCATAGGAGTTGCATCAATTTGCAATCCCACCAACAGTACATGAGGGTTCCTTTTTCTCCACATCCTCGATGACACTGTTGTTTGTTAATTTACTGATAACAGCCATTCTGATTGGAATGAGGTGGCATCTCATTGTGGTTTTAATTTGCATTTCTCTGATGATTAGTGACCTTGAGCATCTTTCCATGTCTATTTGCCATCTGTGTGCCCTCTTTGGAGAAATGTCTATTCAGATCCTCTGCTCATTTTTTAATTGGATTTTGTTGTTGTTGTTGTTGCGTTGTATGAGTTCTTTATAAATTTTAGATATTATCTCCTTATAAGATGTATCATCTGCAAACATCTTCTCCCATTCAGTAGGCTGTCTTTTTGTTTCGTTGGCATTTTAATTATGACCCGTCTTGGTGTGGGCCTCTTTGGGTTCGTCTTGTTTGAGACTCTCTGAGGTTCCTGGACTTGTATGTCTATTTTCTTCATAGGTTAGGGAAGTTTTCAGTAATTATTTCTTGAAATAGGTATTCAATACCTCGTTCTCTCTCTTCTCCTTCTGATACTCCTATGATGCAAATGTTGGTATGCTTGATTTGTCCCAGAGGTTCTTTAAACTGTTCTAATTTTTGAAACTCTTTTTCTTTTTGCTGTTCTGTTTGGGTGCCTTTGCTACCTTGTCTTCCAAATCGCTTATTCAATCCTTCACTTCTTATAAATTGCTGTTGATTCCTTCTAGTGTATTCTTCATTTCAGTTATTGTATTCTTCCTTTCTGACTGGTTCTTTTTAATGATTTCTATGTCCCTTTTTATGCTTACTATCTTTTTGTTAAAGTTCTTACTAAGTTTCTCGAGCATCCTTATAACTAGTGTTTTGAACTCTGCATCTGGTAGATCGCTTGCCTCCCTTTCGTTAGTTCTTTTTCTGGAGTTTTCTCCTATCGTTTCATTTGAGACATGTTTCTTTGTTACCTCATTTCGGCTGCCTCTCTGTGTTTGTTTATATGTATTAGGTAGATTTGCTACATCTCCCAGTCTTGGCAGGATGGCCTTCTGTGGTGAGTGTCATGTGGGGCCCAGTGGTGCAGTCTCCCTGCTCACCTAAGCCAGGTGCTCCTGGAGTGTCCCTTGTGTGGGTTGTGTGCGTCCTCCTATTGTAGTTGAGGCTTGATTGTTCTTGGCACGGCAGGGGGTATAATTGACCTTCAGGTTGATTGGCTGTGAGTATTGGAAACACCCACAGTATATGAGCTGCTGTGCAGGGTCTGACCCCATGGAGTGATATTCACCCCACTGGGCTCTGGTGCCTGCTGAGACCACCTTTTGGACGTGCCGCTTGTGGGGCTAATTGGGTGGTGCTCTGTTGTGGTTTGAAGCTGGCTACCAGATGTGTTGGAGCCGGATCCTCTTGGAAGAGGTTCCAGTGCAGGCCAAGGTCAGCTACTGCCTGTGCACTGTCCAGGGCTATCTGGTAGGAGCTGCAAAGTGATCCATGGCTGGCTGCTGCTGTGCTGGACCTGGAGGAGGTGCATGGGAGAGGCCATAGTGTGAGTTGAGGCCAGCTACTACCAGTACTGTGCCTGAGGCAGCTCCACAAAAGGCCCAGGGCACCCAAGGCCTACTGCTGCCTGCCAGCTGTCTGTAAGGCTCAGCCACCAAAAGATCCTCAGGTGGTGTGTGAGGTGAGTGGGCTGGGGTCCCAGAGAGTCAGCAGGGTGGAGTGAGAGAAGTTAACCAGGCCAACGCAGATTCAGATCTGACTGGTGCGGGCAGGGCTCAACACAGGAAAGATGGCGCCTGGTGGTAGGCTGCTCTGGTGGTAGGAGGGCTCAACATAGGGACAACAGTGGCCGTAACTCCACTCCTCGCCTTGAAGTCACACAACTCAGTCTCTTTCTGTATTTCTCTGGTGTCTCCCGAGCTGCAGTCCCTCTGTTGGAGCCCAGGATGAGTACCTGTGAGTGAGTGAATCTGTACATGGGCCCTTTAAAAGGATGCCTGGGTTTCCAGTAGTCTTCCTTTTCACCCAGACAGAATCCCCGCTGATTTTCACAGCCAGTTGTTGTGGGGGCTCCTCTTCCTAGCACTGGTGCTCCAGACTTGGGAGTGCAGTGTGGCACTGGGACCCCTCACTCCTCAGAAGGACTTCTGCAGCTGAGATATCCCTCCTGATTCTCAACCACCACATATGGGTGTAGGGTCAGCAGTTTTTGCATCTCTGCCCCTCCTACCAGTCTTCATGTGGCTTCTTCTGTATATCGTTAGTTATAGGATTTCTGTTCGGCTAGACTTCAGGTGGTTCTCTAGGTTGATTGTTCCGTCATTTAGTTGTAATTTTAATTTGGTGATGGAGGAGGCAAGCAAAGTGTTTACCAACTCCATCATCTTGACTGGGACCTTTTTGTACTGTTTTTGATTGTGGTTGGGAGTCCATGGATATGGAGGCCTGATGATATACATTAATCTATACCATTTTATATTGGAGACTTGAGCATCCACTGACTTTGATATTTGTAGGGGGCCCTGGAACCAATTCCCCATGGAGACTTAGCGACAACTAAGTTTTTGGGGAGTTGAAAGATATTCACTGATTTTCTACTGTGAGTGTGGGGGGATTTGGGGGTGCTGGTGCCCCCAACTCCAGTGTTGTTCAAGAGTCAACTGCATTGCTAAAATAAATTTATATAGCAGCTAATATTTAATTTTCTTTTTTGATTAATAGAAGGTATAGGAGGAAAAAAATTTTAAACATTTTATAAGATGAAATAGTTTCAGGATTGATTGTAATTGGAATATATATCTCAGTATATTTGATAAAATAGATTTTAACTACCTATTGAATAATGCACACTACTTTAAAAAAATCACATAAAATTATATCTGTGGGTTTTATCCTATATAACTTGTCAACTTTAGTCACCCCTGAAAAATGTTTCAGTCATATTTAAAACAATTAGTGTTGCAAACCTATACTGGTTTAACTATTCCAAGGTTTTTTCTTTTCTCTTCTTAGGGCTGAGTATTGAGAATAGTTGCACAGGGTTGCTTATCTCTAATAGGTGTGTGTGTGTGTGTGTGTGTGTGTGCGCGTGCACGTGCGTGTGGCCATACTTAGTCTTCATTATTCCTTATGACGTTGTCTTCTCTTCATTCTCTTTGGACCCTGTCAAAGCAACACATTCTTTGACAAGACTTCAGGAAAGCAGAGATGACATCCTGACTAGAAAATTGGCAACGGGCCCACTGCCCATACTTTATAATGTATCTGGTTAAAGACCACTTCTGTGAGGGCCTGTTACTGAGGTTGTGGCTTTCTCTTAGCTAAAAGAAAACAGGGAAGAAATAAAAGTTCTAAGATGGGCTTATTCTACGTTACTTTATCAATAAGGAGACCCCTCAAATTATATTTTTAATTGTTCTTTTGTTAGGTGCCATTATGGATTTTATATCTTCGAGAATATACTATAGTAAGGTTGAAGATGGATGAGGGAAACACTTTTCTTTTGTAAAGAGGGAGAAGGGCAATTATAAAGGGGGGAGAGAGTGAGAAGGTACCCACATGACACCAGGAAATAGCATTGTGGAATTTGAGGACCTGCAATTGATAAGATTAGCCATATCTGCATATCCCATGGAAAGCCCTGTGCATGGAATGTCTTCCTCCACCATTTATACACTACACACATGCACACACTCACCATACCCTCCCAAATACCCTCTGATATGCTTTCACACTTACAAACACTCTTGCTCACACACATATACACTCACAGGCTCACATAGATACACAACTCACACACACTCGCACACATACCATACACTTACAAATGCTTCTACACTGAAACATATGCTCACATCCACACACACTCACGCTCACTTACACACTCACTTGCATACTCACACACATTGCAGAGATTGGCGGAAGGCCCAGAGGTGTCTTTTATTTGCTTTAGTTCGCACAGCAGAACCGTGTGCTCTGGTTTTAAGACCACTGCTCTAGCACAGCGTTTATGGCTTTCCTCGCCCAGGCTACAAGTCTTGCTTTCTTTCTAGGAGCCTGGGAGTAATCTGATTCTCTGTTGAAATGTTTGGCCCTTGCTCTTCTGGGATGATGAGGTGACAGGTCCTGGCAAGTCCATACTGATTCCCTCACTGCCCAGTGATGTGTCAGCAAAGCTCTGCCTGCCCTGAGAATTGGCTATGTTTCTCTCTGAGGCAATGCAGCTGGGAGACCTGTTCTAATGACATAAAAGCTCAGGAATGTACTCAATTGGTGGCTTGTTCTGGCATTAGTTGCTGGCTGGTGGCAAACAAGGATCACTCACTATTCATGCACCCAGACACGCTTGTGCCCCTTGTGGTCCTGCTTGCCCAATTTGGGAACGGTCAGCTTGGGAAGTAGTTCCAGGCCTGCCCCAGTTGTGCTGTGTGACCTGGAGCAAATAAAAGACCTTTCTGGGCCTCCCACCAACCTCTGCAATGTGTATGAGTGTACGTATGTGTGGATGCATATGTATATGAGAGTATGAGTTTGAGTGTGTGCAGGTGTACATGTGTATGAATGTGTGGATGTGTGTAAGCACAAGCAAGCTTCAGTGTGTGAGTGTGAGGTTGTCTGAGATAGTTCATCTGAGAAATATTAATCCAGCTACATCAATAACCACTTTAAATATGAATAGTCTACATATACTATTTAAAAGACAAAGATTGTCAGAGTAGATAAAAAAAAATACAAGACACAACTGTACTGCCTACAAAATCCCACTTTAAATATAAAGACATAAACACATTAAAAGTAAAGGGATGGAGAACCACTGTTCTGGCTCTCAGGAGAGAATATCAGGCATTTGTATTATTTTTTTGTGAATTTGTTAGTATTTCTTTTCATAGGAATATTTTTCAGATTACACTTTTGAGAAATGAAAGGACTTTCCATCTGTTTCCAGATTTTAAGTGAGAAATAGGTGTTCTCCCTCGGGACTGCCAAAATGGCCAAATCAAATGCCAAGTCTGAATAGGTCAGGCTGTGTATATGTGTACACTCACAGTTAGTTATCGGAAAGGAGAAGCTAATGGCTGGGTGACTTGTACTCACTTAGATCTCCCTGAGAAATGGCATTGCCAATAGAGCTTTCTTCTAAAAGCCAGTTCTTGGGTAGCCTTGATTTTTGTTTATATCCCAGGAAGCCTTCCAGGTGGGCCAAGGGGAGAAAACACAGGTGAACACACTGCATGGAGCTGAGTCAGAGTAGTAGACAAGCTAGAAGCAATTGGATACTGGAGAGAGAAAACTCACCCAGGCCATTTAGGATTGGTTTGTTGGAGCTGCTTCAGAGCAAGGCACTTGTGACTTTCTGCTTGTGACTCTCTGCTTCTGAGCAAGGCATTTGTGACTTTGTCACTCCAATGCACCAACAACTAAATGGAAAAGAAAACATTTATCTGGTTGTTCTGTCACATCTGATATGAAACATTTGATTGATGTTTTGGACTGAACTGTTCAGATATTGAGTATTCTGGAATTTCAACAGGTGGATGTGTGCACATCTGTGTCGGAGGTTCTCAAATAATGCACTGAAGATTATTAGCTTCATGCAATATTAAGAGATGCTCTTAATATTCCCACATACTGTGGGAAGGGAGTGTGGGGAAAGCCAGGTTCTGAATGTCAGGTTAAACAAAGTGAACAAGTTTCTTTGTTATGAACTTTAATTGTAAGCAAATGTGAAATGGGAGCCTTGATAGACAAGGTGGAGAACTGTCCTACTGTGTGCAATATTTTCTAAACTTATTTGAATAATTTTTTTTCGTAGAATGCCTGTATCAGAGTTAAATAACCTCCGGTGTGTCATTTAAACAAAGTAAGATTTTAATTTTTTTTCAGGCAAAAGAAATCCAGAAATAGGTAGTCTAGGTGACTGCGACCCCCTGATATTATCTGGGACCCAGACTCTTTTTTTCCTAATATCCTTAGCTCAATACATTCTTCCTCAATGTCACTACACAGTTCCAGATGGCTAACGATATCTGGCCATCACACCTTGTCCCAGGCAGAAAGTTGGAGAAGGAGTGAAGAGCATAACGTATGCTCCACCCTGGTGAGTGTCTTCCTTAAGGAGATTTCCTGGAAGTCCGATCCATGCCTTCCATTTGCATCTCCTTGATCACATCTAGCTGCCATGGAGGCTGGGAAATGCAGGCCTAGAGCTGGATTGCTTCCCTGAATTAAATCAGAAGTTTATAACTAAAGAAGAATGGAAGAAAGGAATGTTGAGTAGGCCAATAGTCTCTACACAGACTTCCAACTGAACATTCCTCAGGCTAAGTTGGGGAAGTGTTGGTAATATACTATTTTCCTACTGGTCTCCAATGTTTTGTCTTACCCACATGCTACATGGTCTTCGTTGGTCTCTCTCTCTCTCTCTCTCTCTCTCTCTCTCTCTCTCTCTCACTTTCCTCCCCTGTGTATCTTTGTCTTTCTCTCATATACATGTAGACAGAAATACACACATATGTCTTATATTATCCATAGACTATAAAAGACTGTCAGAATGTTAGAGCAGAAAGAGGTTTTAGATAGTCTAGCTCAGGGGTTTTCACCCCTGGTTACGATTAGAAACATAAAAATATCTATACCTAAGCTCCACCAGTTTGAATGGTAAGATTCTAATCTGCAACCAGGGTTGAAAGCCTCTTGTCTAGCCCAGCTTCAATATTTTACAGGGAAATAATCTGTGAAATTATTTCTTTCACATCTGCTCCCCATTAGACTGTAAAACCTATGAGAGCAGGGACAGTATCTGTTATGTTATCATTGTATTCATCCCCAGAGCTTAGCACAGTCCTGGTACAAGGTTGAATGAATGAGTGAACCAAGGCCCAGGGAGGAGAAGGTCGTAATGCAAGGTCACACAGCAAATACATACACAGCATAACCATGATTAGAACCTTCGTCTCTTGGCTTCTTGCTCAGGGCTCCTTTAATTATTCCACTGCTTCTATAGTCAGATGATCAGATCTTCTGATCATCTGGAACCTTCTCCTCCAGAACTGATAGTTGTGCTCTCGTGTTCCTACAGTGTAAATCGTGGTAATTATTCATGAGTCTCTGGTTAGAAACTATACCTTGTATCTTCAAGAATCACTAGCCACACATCCGCCTGGCCCACTGTAAATGACTGATGATAATAGCTAAGTGGAGGAGGGGGAAAAAAGCCCATGCAAATTTACTTCGGAATATCATAACTTCCTTTAAGAGTCTTTCGTGTCGAAGGTCAATTTTCTGTCCTCAAACTTCCCTTATTATGCTTCAAACCTAGATCCTACATCTTCTCTAGCCAGTTCTCAATTTTAATTACCTGTCTGGTTGAAAAGTCCTGAAAACAAATTCACATAAGGTATTAATGATCAATAAGGTTTGATGGGATATATCTTCTTGTGTTCTCCACATATCAATCAGGGACAGTGTCCTTACTCAAAAGAAGAAAAGTCTAATTGCAAAATTTTAAATATAAAAGCATAGAACTTATGAGGGGCACCTAAGGGAATAAGCAGGATGGTCTTCCTAGAGGGGTGCAATCAAATCAATCAGGAAGGCAGCTAGGTGTTTCTTCTATGAATAAGGCATCTGGGACGCATGCCTGGGAGTCAAGTTCTCAAGTCAGCCTTAGTTAGAGGACTACTTTGAACATGGGATTCTCACTTAGCCCCACTGGGAGTGGTACAAGAGACCAGCAACTTCTCCCCGAAACATTGTGGGGGCTTGGCTACAGGGGCGCAGACCTTTATGGTCAAGGAGGAAGAGAATGCATATTCGGTGCCTAAGGAAGAGCTCTTAATAAATAGTAACTCTCATTTCTCTTTCAGCAGGGATCGCTCAGCCAGCAGCCCCAGAGGGAACAATTAGGTTGTTTATCCAAACTTCAGCCTCTTTGCTATGTAATTGATTTTTCATTGAGTGTATTTAGGAAATGGTTATTTACATGAATACAGACACACCAGGGACCAGGCAGCATCTGATATAGGAAATGGGAGAGAATATAGATCAAAGTGTGGGATCTAGTGGGAGGAAAGGAGGGTGGGCTTTAGAGGCGGACAGTCTAGGCTGCAATTCCATCTCTGCTACTGACTGTGTATATTTAGGCAAATTATTAACCCTCTGAGCTTTGGTCTCTTCATTTGAAAAGGAGCTAAATTTATGTCCCATGAGGATTTGTTTAAATGATGCTTACAAAATGCTGAGAACTGAGCCTGCTACATCCTATACATTCAGTAGGTGCTTGTTATTGTCATTATTATTACTACTGTTGTTACTGTTATTTTCCAGGATGGGAAAGTTTCTGTCCTCTGCTTAGCCTATCTGACCCTCTATCTTAGCACTTGGCCTAAGTCTTGCCTCTTCCTCAAAGCCCTCTGCTGTGTGTTAGTTTGCGGGATTTCCAATCATACTTGTTTATCACAAAAAAATGAAATTGTTTTATAAGTAAACAATGTCCTCTGCTTAACCTATCTGACCCTCTATCTTAGCACTTGGCCTAAGACTTGCCTCTTCCTCAAAGCCCTCTGTTGTGTGTTAGTTTGCGGGATTTCCAATCATACTTGTTTATCACAAAAAAATGAAATTATTTTATAAGTAAAGTTGTTTTGATACAGGAGTGAAGTTGTGTCAGGATGTCACCATCGACACCTGTGGTTGTTGATAAGCGCCCAGTAGCTCAGCTGCTCAGGGGCGCCACTGGGGGCTTATCAATAAGGACATGCGGAGAAGCAACCATGGCAACTGTGGCTAGGGGACATTTGGACTATAAATGCCTAGAGTTTGTGAGGACCATTTGAGAGTGTAAGGTCTAAAGGGCTCTCTGAAGACCTTGGGGCTCCTGCCGTGGTAAAGCAACTCCTTAGCAGCAGCGGTGAGAACCATGCAGCCCCATGAAGGCTGTCATCTGGCCCGCCAACACCAGCGCCTTTGTTCACAAGCCATGTGCTCTAGGAACAAGGCACTTTTGTTTTGTGCTGATATCTGAACATTGACTCTGGGTTGGCTTAGCTGACTCTCCTGAGAACCAACTTGTAGAAAGGTATACATCAAACTAAATTTGGACTTTTATTTCTCTTAAACTCTTCTTGCCTGAAACAATTATAAATTCATTCAAAGTATGTCATTTCCTTATTGGCTTATTAAGAGATATTATCCTGTTTGCTATTGGCTTATGAAATTATAATTCCCACAGGGATGCTGTGTTAAATAAATTATTGGCAAAGACGATCTCAGTCTCTGGGTATAAAATTTTCCCCAAACAAAACACCTTCCCTGACAGCTCTGGTCCTGATCTAGTTATCCCAATCGTCCATGAGCATTTATGAGATTTAGTCTGCAACATCCTATTTTAAACCTTAGTTATAAGCAACAGTATTTTATTTTCTCTTTCTCTGTCGAGCCAGAAGTTGGCTAACTACAGCCTATGGGCCAAATCTGGTCTACTCTTTTAGTACAGCCTGTGAACTAGGAATAGTTTACACATTTTTAAATGGTTGAAAAAAATAAAAAGAGAATAATAGTTTGTGATACATGACAATTATATGTAATTTAAGTATTAGTACCCATGAATAAAGTTTTATTGGAAGCCAGCCACATCCATTCATTTATGTATTCTCTGTGGCTGCTTTCAGTCTACAAAAGCAGAGTTGAGTAGTTACAAGAGAGCTGTATGACCTGCAAAGTCAAAAATATTTACTATCTGACCCTTCACAGGGAAGTTTGCTGGGCCCTAAAGTTATAAGCTCCTGAGGGCAGCAGTGTGCGCCATCTTGTTTGAATTCCCAGGGCACATGGCAGAACATTTTGTTACACAGGCAGCCCTGATGAATCCTGTGGGTTGCTGATTGCAACAACTCAGTCTTGCCACAAGGGGTCTCTAGTTGCAACCCCCGCCCCGCCCCCCCGCTCCGCCTTTGCTGTCCGTGTTAGTGTGTGGGTGGATGATTATCTATACAGCATGTGTGTGATGAGTTTTTTCACTGGCGTATATGAAGTCCTTCAAGGCAGAGAGACCAGTTCTTCTTGCGATGCCAAGAGAAGGAAATGAATATTAATGGGTACCGATATACACCGAGCACTGCACTATGTCATTTGTATGCTTTATTTCATTTAACACTCATTTATTTATTTAGCAAATACTTGTCAGAGTGCCTACCATGGACCAGGCACTGTTCTAGGCAGCAGGGAGCAAAACAGACAAAACGTTTTCTGCTATCTTTGGGCTTACTTTCTATATCGAGATGGGATAGCCATTCCAAAACAAAAAATAACCACAATATAGTGAAAGATAGTATATGTTAGGGGAGATTAAATACTAAGGAGAAAATAAAGCAGGAACTGGAGAGAGTACTTTCCAGCTTTTTTCTTTAGTTGGGGAGAGTGTTGGAAATTGAAATAGGTAAGAGGCGGTCTCTCTGTAAAGGTGACTTGAGCAAAGATTGAGAGTGTGAGCCATGAGGATATTTGGGGAGAAGGACATTATAAGCAGTGGGAATATCGAGTGCAAAGGCCCTGAGGCAGGAGAAGACTTAGTATGTCCAAGGACCAGCAAACAGAGTAGTGTGGCTGGAGCGAGGGGAGGGAGGAGAAGGCAGTGAGGGGAGAGGATAAAGAGAAGGGGGAGGAGAAGAAGGAAGGAGACAAATTACGAACAGCTTTTCATATCCCTGAGAGGGCTTTAGCTTTTCTCTCCGAGATGGGGAGTCATTGAAGGGTTTTGAACACAGGACTGAGGATGTCTGTCTTTATTATAAAGCGACATCTATATGAAATAGGTGTTACTTGTTGTCATCCTACAGATAAGAAAATTGAAAATCAGAAAGGCCAGGTGGTGCATGGTTATACAATGAGTAAGAAGCTGAGGCGGGATCTGAACCAAGGCTTAGTGAGCTGTCCACTGTCCTCTCTGCTTACCTGGCTGACACAGAACAGAGTCTCAATAACTACTTATTAGGTGAATTCAAAGTAATTTCTGGGACTTGGGCTGTCAAATGGGCTGCCTAGCCCCATCTGCTCAGCTCTGCCTTGGTGCTAGGAATAGCTAGGGACACAGTCTAGGGGCTGGCCAGTGGGGCCCTTCTGTTTTCCTTCAACTTGCACCAGCCAAACAGTGACCAAATGACAAACATTAATTCAAGCACGATGGAACAACTTAATTAGCTCCTAATAGTCACATGCTGCCAATTAAATACCTCGATGACTAGTTTACTCTGGAGCTTAATTAGGTATTTCTAAATAAATCTAGCCCTGTGCCACCACCTGTCAGTTTGGGAGCCAAATCTTTTCTTGGATGTGCCCTCTCTCACTTGAGAGGGAGTAGGATGGCTGGTTTGGGTGGAGAAGTAAAATCAGATATTGGCATCCCTCGAGCTTATTTCATGGTCCTGTTGTGTATTTTAAACTTGTTGAAAATCACAGTACAGATGCTATCTCACTCCCTGCCTGTGCTACTTCCATACCTCTGGCAACAGGAATCGTTAGCTCAAGAACCCTTGAAAGAGGAAAATTGTAATGTGCACTGTGACTTTTCCCTCCTGCGGTAAGGTAAAATCCCACCCTTTGGTCCCAACTGTCAGCTGCATAAGCATGGGTTTTCCTCTTAATAACTGTGGAATTGGATTGCTATGAATGAGGGGCCAGAATTTAATAGCAGAGAAGGCTTCGGGCTCCTGCAAACTCAGTATGTATTAACAGAACCCAGAGACTGCTCAAGATGCCAGACTGTGTCAGTCAATGGAGAGATGATGCCTGATGGTACTTGGTGCTGGTCAGTGATGTGAGCATGAATGAAGAGTGGCATTTTCCAAGGACCATTGACAAGTGTGGATGTTTCCCATGGATGCTGACCAGCTCAATAAGGGGGGCATAGAAATCAAATCATTTAAGGAATGAATGAAGAAATTGTGACTGCTTTGTCTGGAGTCTAGGTAATTCTTGGCACTGGGCACTAGGGAAGATAACCATCATTCAATCTATGACGGTCTTCCATAAGCAGAGGGCATAAGCATATTCCATGTTGCTCCATAGGGCAGTGCAAGCGTTCAGGGCTGAACAGTACCATGACCCACGTTTTTAACCATTATACTTTATGGAAGGAGGTTAGAGGTTAGCTAGGTTTACAACCCTCACTACTCTTCCTTCCCATTGCTGGGATCATTTCTTCCCAACTTGTAGCCTCTGGCAGTTTTAAAATATGACCCCAAAGGTCTTTGACACTCCTGTCATCAAGAGGTGGTGTCTATGTCACCCTCTCCTTGAATCAAGGCTCTGAGACTTCTTTACCGATAGAATATAGGAAAAGTAATAATGTGCTAGCTTCTGGGCCTAGGTGTTAAGAACTGGCAACTTCCACTTTCTCTCTCCCGATAACTCTTGGAACCTAGCCACCTCACTGCAAAGAAGCAAGCAGGCACATGGACAGCCACGTGTCCATGTGGCTGACAGCTCCAGCTGAGGTCCCAGCCCACAGCCAACACCAACCACCAGACATGTGAGCCAGCCTTCAGATGATTCTCTGCATGGAGCAAAGATGAGCTGTCCCCACCAAGTCTTGTTCACATTGCACGTTTGTGAGCAAAATAAATAATTGTTGTTGTTTTCAGCCCTATACTGAGGCGGCTTGTTAGGTAACTGGAACACAAGCCAAGGCAGGCTCCCAAGCCTCAGAACCAACCTGGAGTGCCAGACACTTCTTCCTCTGCAGTGAGTCAGGTCAGCCTGACCCTGGCTCACCACCTGGCACATAGCCGTGACTCAGAGCATTTGTTAAATGAATGAATGAGTGACTGTTCCCGTTGCGACAACGGAAACTTTGCCTTCATCCTGAGACCCAGTCTTCCTCTAGAGCCCCGGTTCAGCGATTTCTTTAAATCCGGATTTTAACAGTGGCGTCCATTTAAAAAATACAATCTGAAGGTGTTCTAGACATGTAAAAGAACTGAGATGTGGAGCTTCTCTGTGCAGTGAGCAGAGGGCTCTCAGCCCAGCCAGCCTGGCCTCCCCTCCCCATCCCAGAGGGACCCTTAGGAACTTGGTTTCTGTGGTGCTCAGGTGGGAAAAGCAAGATCCTATTCATCTATGTACCATTTGCCTTTGGTTCTCTCCTGAGCTCTATCCCCATCACTTTTCTCCCCTACAGGTCGTGCAAGGGGTTAAAATGGAACGTCACCGAGGTAACAGAGACCTTGCCCCCAAAGAGCCCCGAGGAGCTTTCTGAGAAGCGAGGTACTCCCGTCTCAGCAGACAAAAGCGAGGAAATGGAGCAGACCCGCCCTTCGGGAAAGACAGGCGTGGGCCATGGTGAGGGCAGGGTGGGGTGGGAGGGAGTCTCCACATGTGGACGACAGTAGCACTTAGGAAAAGGGACCAGGGACACTTGCATTTGGCCTGAAGCAGAGACCATATGAGGTATCACCTGTGGGGAAAGCTGAGCACTCATCAGATCTGGGTGGGAGGTATTCAGCTGTGAGCACAGGTTTGGAGGGTGGACTATGAGGCCTGAAAGGACAATTGTGGCACAATTCACTTTCTCTGGGACCACTGGACATGGGAGACTGGGCTTGGGAGTCAGCTTGGGGTGGAGACAGAGGTGGGGGAAAGTGGTACCGTGCTGGGAAATGTGGTCAGAAGGCATGAGAACACTGGGGAGGGACTGAATGAAATAGGTCAGGGCTGAGGGGAGAGCCCAGGCTCAGGGAGAGGCAGCTGACAAAGATCGTGTTCTCACTGAAAGGGCCTGAAGGACAGACACGTGGGAAGAAGAAGGTGGGAGGACTCCAGTGAAGGAACCAAATTTCCTGAAGATTCTGCAGGAACTCCTGGGGGTCCTGCGGCCCAGGACTAGAGGTCTGTGACTTCTTCAGAAAGCCCACGTGATGTTGTGGGAAGAACACTGTCTAGGAGTCAGGAACACTCAGGTTTTGCCACTGGCAAGTCCCGTCAGTTTTCGGAGCCTCTTATATTCTTGTCTGTAGAACAAGAAAGCTGATTGATTGTCAAGCCCCTTTCAGTTGTAGATATCGTGAGATTCAATTCAATAAGCATATATGGGTCAGGCACAGAGCTGGCACGGGAGACGCAGGTGGACCAGGTGCCCTTCCTCCAAGGGACACACACCGTAGAGGGGAAATGGACACTTCTACAGGTGGTGGGGCTACAATGTGAAAGGGGATGAAAGCCCTGATTCCGTTACTAGACCTGGTGAAAAGTTGGGGTGAAGTAGTAAAGAGGAGCAGAAACCCTCAAAAATGGTAGCTGAAGGATGAACTAACTGATTTGGAGGTAAAACAAGGAGGATGTGCTCAAGTTCAAAGCAGCGTCGAGAGGCGAGGGAGGGGTGCTGTGTGCACATGGCCTGCTCTGCACGGTTGGGTCCCTGTGCTGAATTAAAGGGCGTGGGAGCCTGCACCCCAGGGCCCTCTCTTCCTGGGATACGGAGAAGACGTGCTCAAAATATGTCATTCCTTTGAAATATTTATTTATTTTTAAAGCATTTGTTTTCATTTTAGAAAAGTTAGAAAATTCAAACAAATGATTCATGAGGTTAGCATCCAATTAACAGTATATATCCTAGATTTCTCTCTCTTTCTTTCTCTCTCCCCATTCTCCCTCTCACGATCAACACATACACGATCACACACAATTATATTACTCTATTTTGTGCCTCTTCCACTTGGCGATATATTTGAACATCGTTCCTTGTCAATAAATATCAACCTACATTGATAGCAGATACCTAAGACTCCAAGATGGAGTCGTACCAGTGAGGGAGAAGAAACTCATGGATGTCAAAACAGTGGAGATGCCAAGCTGAATGCCGATGTGGGTTTTCATCCCTAAAGGCATTGCTGGAGCATCTCCAAGAGGTTACTATGGGTAGTACAAGTATGTCAATGTGAAGAAAGGGAGCGTTGCTGGGGTTTCTATGCTGCTGGCAGATTATGTACTTTTCAACTGCTGCCTTTCTTACAAGGAACTCAAATATGAGTGGACACACAAATACCACCGAAGAGGCCCCAGTGTGGAGGGTATACTCTGCATCTCTGATCACGACCTTCTTTGCCGGGCACCCCTGAATCTTTTTATATCCTAATTGAAAATTAATGGCCAATAAAAGATGACTCCTAAAAAAACCATGTATTTATAATGGCTTCATAATAATTTTATCATGTAAACATAACATAAATTATTTAACAATTCCTTGTTGTTCAAACCTTAAATTTCTTCTTTATTTTGCTGTTTAAACAATGTTTTAATAATGAAAATAGCATCATGCATAGATCTTTGCACCCTTACCTAATTATTTCCTTGAATATGATTTTTACAGCTTCTGGTGAATATTACCATGTTACACCCCAGAAGATTTGTTCTCAATTATTCCCAGTAGCAGCATATAGATGTCCATTTCCCACTTCTTGCCAGCATCAGGCATTATAATTCTTTTTAATCTTTGCCATTCGAACAGTAGAAAGGGCATATCACTGTTTTAAGTCACACTCTTTTCATTACCATTGATGTTTAACATTGTTTACATTTTTTATTGTATTTAAATTTCTTCTTTGGTGATTTGCTTTTTCACAGTATTTTGCCATTTTACCTGCACAGTGTGTGTATTAGTTTCCTAGAGCTGTGGTACCAAATTACTACAATCGAGGGGGCTTAAAACAACAGATGTTTATTCTCTCATAGTTCTTGAGGCTTGAAGTTTGAAATTAAAGTGTCAGCAGGGCCGTGCTCCCTCTGAAGACTCGAAGGAAGTATCCTTCCTTGCCTCTTCCTGGCTTTTGGGGGTTGCAAGCAATCCTTGGTATTCCTTGCTTGGTAGCTGCAATACTCCAGTTTCTGCCTCTGTGTTCTCTCCGTGTTCATCTATGTGTCTCCAAGTTTCTCCCCCGCCCCCACTTTTAAGGATACCAGTCATTAGACTAGAGCCCACACTAAGGCAGTATGACCTTATCTTAACTTGATTACTTCTGCAAAGAACTTATGTTCAAAGAAAGTCACATTCAGATGTCCTGAAAGGCTTAGAACTTGAGCATATATTTTGAGGAGACACAATTACCCCCATTACAGTGCACTTGTCTTTTTCTTATTAATTCGGAATAGCTTTATGCTTCACCTTTTAGCTTCTTTGAGTCACACTTACCCCTCTGCTCAGTCAGAGAGGGAAAGAGATTTGAGTGGACTTGAGGAAGGTAGGTTTTTATGCCATTGTGTGAGTCATGAGACCTGTGGGTCTCAGAAGCCCCTGCATTAACCCCTAATTCTCCTTTCTTCCTGAGGAAGCTAAGTGATAGAGGCTGTAGTGACTATTGGCAGCTCTTGCACTAGCAGGATTTGAAGCCAGTTGGTTGGGTGGATGGTGATCAGGATGGGAAAGAGGCTGAGCCACAGACGACAGTCTCTGAATCATACATAGGTGAATGAGTGACCACTGGGGTCAGGCAAGGAGTCGTCTGGCTTTATTGGCACTTTCTGGGCTTCTTTGAGGCTCTTTGGCTAATATTAGTTTCCTAAAAGCATCACGTGGCTTTTTTCCTGCTTCTCAAGCACTCAGGCATTTGGGTAGCTGTAGCCCTGAGCTTTGTTTCCTTGCACCTGAGTGGATCATGCTCATCGTAAGCAGCAGAACTATTACAAGCTGAGAAGACTCTCTGTTCTATTCAACATCTGTGAGGCTCTTTCCTAGATGGGTAGGTGGATGGAGAAGAATTGGCTCCAATTTACACATTAATTCAATTGGATCAGTAATCAAGCGGGGAGCTCCATTGGGGCCCAAATCCAGATCCTTCCCTTCTGCAGCCTCTCCTCCGATTAACAGCTCTGCAGAATCAAGAGCAAGGCAAGGCTTCTGAGAGGTCTGGAGTCTCCGAGAGTGAGAAGTGCCTTGTCCCAAGGTGGTGAGGGGGCAGTGTGCAGTCAGTCTGCCCTTGAATGGGCCAAGGGCAAGAACTGATGTGGACGGCTCAACCTTGATCTTCCACTGGAGTGGCAAGTGGTGTCAGGGCCAGAAGAGAGAGTAAGGATGGAGAAAAAAGCACCCTGCTCACCACCACCAGTTCCTGCTCTGGAAAGAATGTAAGCATCAATACAAGTGGCTCCCAGAAGCCAAAAGCCCAGCATGGGAAAAATGCTGGGGTAGAAAATTCCTTTACAAGAAAATAGAGACCTGATTTCAGCTCTGCAATTTAGTAGCTGAGTAGAAGGAGTTAATTCTCTTAATCTCTTTACGTTTCAGTTTGTGTTTTGTTAAAGTAAGATAATTTTTTGGTAAGTTATTTATAGAATAAAATAATGTATGAGGAGAAGCTCATTACAGGATCGAGCACATAGTAGGTACTAAGTGAACATTCATTTATTTCTTTCTTATAGTGTTTTTTCATCCTATATAATATGATTGGAGCAGTATCACTGGATGATTTTCCCTAAAATAATCTCTTGTCCAGCCAGTTGAAGTGCTATGATTCCAGAAACCTCTCGTTCCATGGGCTAAGACAGTCTCCTTGAATAGGCTTTTGAAGAGTGACTTCTGTCCTTATCTGATCCCGAATCAGTAGAGCACGGATCCAGCAGGCCTGTGGGACACAGTTAAGGCAACTTTGATGGGAAAAAGTGGAGGAGGAGAGCCAGGGCTCAGTTCAGCTGTGGGAGAGCAGGCCTGAGTGGCCTTCTATGGGTACACACTGGATTGGAGATGGGAGACACAGGAAGGGAGCCCAGGAGAGCCTGGGTGACACATCAGTCTCCCTTGGGAGATGTTGTTCACACAGCCTGTCTAATCTCTCTTCTAGGCAAATGGGGACCTGGAGGTCCTCAGGGCTTTGGGTAGAGTGTGAAGATGAGGGCATTACCTGCCTACAGGTGAGGAATATGGGACTGAGGGAGTCACCTTGGGAAGCAGTTGAACCCCAAATTCAGGCAGACACCAGTTTGAAGGGGCTAGTCAAAAAGAAGGAGTCCAAGTGAGAAGACCAAAGGACAGCGTCCAGGGAAACCAGAGGTGAAAGTTCAAAGCAAAGGTGGATAGTGGAGACTGTGCTACGCCTTGAGAGGGGAGCGGCAGAGGCGTTTCACAGAGTGTCTGCACCTTGGGCAGGAGCAACGATGGCTGGGCGGAGTGTATTAGGATTTCCCGTGCCATCCAAAATCTGCCTTGAATCCCCACCTCCCGATTGGTCCTCACCACTTTTCTTGTCTCTCACCTAAGGGTGGGAAAACTTGACTACTAAAGGGGAGGCTTTTGACTCCAGCTTCTCTGAGGCACAAATTAAGGATCCACCACCAAACACCAAGAAGTTAAGGCCAAATAGTTAGCATAGATTAATGCTTCTGGAAACCACTTAATTGCTCTGGAATAACTATAGGATTGTAGTAGCCAGGAGGCATATTCAATGCAGCTGAAACACTCTGGCCTTGAGGCTTAGCTCCCGGGAGCATTGTCCCCCTCAGGAGTCAGCCTTTTGAAGTATTAGGCATTTTCATCACTGAGTAAGCTGGTGAGACACCATGAAAACTACCTTGGCCTTCTTCCCAGGGGTCTCATAATTCCACAGACTAAGACCCTGGGCGGGGACATTATACTTTGTATGATCGAAAGTGTGATTCCTTTGACATTGAGAATAAAACCAGGTTGAATAATAAGAAAATACAAGCCTCAGAGGATTTGAGGAAAAGCCTTGAAATCACTGTTGAATCATAAATTAACACCCATAATGAGAGTAGAAATTTACCCTGAATTTAGAACTTTCTTTTTTTTTTTTTCTACTGAGTTTAAATGCTTTCCATAAATCCTAAATATTTTGGAGCTGTAAAGATGATTAAACACCTGAAATGTAGTTCCCTGGGACATAAGAAGAAAAATATTAAGCACTTCCTTAAAATCCATGGGTGAGGACTGAGTTATGGTTTCTTTGAGTAGTGAGACTTGTGCCTTCTCTACTAAGGTCGAAAGGAAATGAAGAGAAAGGAAATCAATAGGAAAATGACTCTCTTGCTTGAATCATTATTTTCTTTTTCCACCAGGGATCTGCTATTGGTTTGTATAAGTAATAGTAAAGTGATTAAAAACATACTAAAACCTTGAAACAGAGTGTGGGGCAGTAGCCTGAAGAGAAGGATTCTTGCTTCTTCATCATTCTGCCTCCTTGGTGCCTCTGCCTTCAATCTTTCATCCATCTTTTGAATATGACTCATGCCTTAATGCTGCTATGGTGTTACATATTTATATGGTGATTCGTCTTTCAAGAAGAATTTTTGCCTATCCTTGCAAACAGTCTACCAGTGCACATTCTGTCATCTGTTCCCACAAGTACTGAACTATGACATCCCGGGGCTGGTGGTCCTCCTCCTTGCTATGAATGGGTCCTTGCCTGTGGCTTGATGTCCGTAGTCAGAAGTCAAGTGTTCATGTCAACAAGTCTCCACTGAGCACCAGTTCTCAGACCCTACTGTGTGAGCAGCATGTTGGCCAGTTGGCACCCTGGGATTGGGGCACAGGCCTCTTATCCACAGGATTTATTATCTCCATCTTTTGGAAAAGGTTAATTAATTTACCCAAGGTTCCAAGCTAGTAAGTGGCAAATTTGAAGCTGGGTCTCCTTGATCTTAAGGGGAAAGTAGAGAGTGACAGAGAAGATAACTGGGAAGTTTAGATGGATTCTGAAGCTGCCCTGACATCACCAGCGGGGAATTCTTCACATCCTCCACGTGTGCACTTGCTTTGGTGAGCCGAGTTTTATTTGATGTGTTGGAACAAATGGATAAGTATATACTTAGCACAACTCCAGGTACTGTGTGGTTAAAAAGTACCAACCAGGACCATATTTCTATAACCTCTGCCACTGCCAACTCCAGTCAAAGGGGAACAAAGTTGGAGTTTTAGATCATGAAATCTTAGGAATCAAGAAATAATTCACAAGGTTAAGCAGATAGCTGGGACCAGCTACAAAGAGAAGGTCAGGAGAGAGAGGGAGTCAGCTCTGAGTCCTTGGAGAAGTCCCCTGAGGTGGTGAATTAATAGGACAGAGATGCTGCTTAGGGTCAGTCCCTAAGAGCAGGTCTTTCTTCTCTCTCTGAATAACCTCATTTTGTAATTTTAATGATTTTCCTGCCCATAAGCCCAGGCTTTCTGTAGCTGGTTATCTAACCTGAATCCCATCTTGGGGCCTTCAGGGCCCTGTCCTGCCTCTCCCTGGATGCATAAGACTGGTAGATCATGCTCTGGCTCCCTGCTTGGGATCTGACTGGCAACAGACATTACTTGGATTGTGACTGTTTCCTGCTACCTCTTGTATTCTGTCCTTTGCCTTCCCCACCCCTGACCATGAATCATGTCTGGAGTCACAATAGCTTTCAACATTGTATCTCATCTTCACCCTGGATGCACGATGCCTCCAGGCTGCTTCTGCAGTCAGTGTTCCCAGCCCCTGTCTCACTCCAGTGTGAGGTCCTTGAACTGATCCTGGATCTTTCCCTCTGTCTGTCTCCCTGATTCATCAAAGGATGTCTCAGACCTGGATCCTGCTCTCAGAGAGCCTGTAGTCTTGCTAAATAGAACAAGAAGTATGTAAACAAAACAGATGGAGAAGATTTCAAAGTAGGACTCAGTCTAATGCTGAGATGTGTAATGCTACATGTGGTAGGAAGTCAGAGGAAAAAAAGAAGCACAGAATGTTAGAATCAAGAAAGGCTCCATGTAGGAGGCAAAGCATGGATTGAACTGTCAGGACAGAGACATCAGTCTTCCATTTCCCCTCCCTGGCTACAGATGCTCAAATGGGAGTCTTAAGGTGAAACACAAAAAATATATTAGAAGGCAAAATCTACAGGGTGGGTATTTCTGACATCAAGTGATATTTCAGCAGGAAAACTTTGGGTACATAGTTTCATCACAGACTTTACTTACTGTCATCACAGACCTAGTGCTGCTAGCGTCTGTGTCTATTTTTGTTTGTTTATTTCACTGTTTCACGCTGCTGGGCTGTCTGACCTTTGTCTCTTAGCCCGGAATACTGGGGCAGTCATTACAGGGTCCCAGAGTTGAGAGAGAGGTCCCCAAACACTCCTTTGTGATTTCGCCTTAAGCTGCCCCTAGTCCTGTGGGGGAGATAGGAAAGTCCCCTCCTTATAGTTTATGACTCTGATACCTCAGCTTCTGGAATTTCTTTTTCTTGCTTTGCTCTTGCCCTGAACCAAAAGTAGTTACTGAATTTTTTTTTCTCATCTTGGTACTTCTATTGCTTAACATAGATCAATATAAGTGTGATAGAGAAAAATAATGAATGAGTAAATAAGGGAATGAATAAATAACAGCCACTGCGAGAACTAATGAGTAACAGCCACTATGGGAACTCCATTGCTTGGCCAAGTGAGATAAATGTCTACTAACTCACTTCTTTTTCTGTGCTTGTCCCTGAGATGGGGGCTTTACTACCTTTGCTGCTATGGGAAGGAAGTGGACTGGGCAGCCCAGAAGCCCAGAGCTTCTAATATGCAATAATGTGGGATGGCTCTTCATCTTTCCTGTGCCGAAGGGATGGTTCAGTGGTCGACAATGGCACTGTGTTGGCTTGTCCTGCCCTCCTGTCCTTTGACCTATCTCCCTCAGTCATGCTACTGGGCAAGTAAGGCTTGGGTGGGAGACCTGCAAGCTTATAGCGATGTCTTTTTAAGTAAGAATTTCTATGATAGAGAGAGAATGGGGACTATTATGCTGAAAGCTAATTAATTAAAGCGAATTAAACTCAATTTTTGATATGGCAAAA